>NW_026623376.1:724752-780476 GCF_030028575.1 Malurus melanocephalus | reverse complement strand
ATCCATCCATCCATCCATCCATCCATCCATCCATCCATCCATCCATCCATCCATCCATCCATCCATCCATCCATCCATCCCTTCCTGCAGGTCTATTCTTCTGCTCTCTGCATCTCTCAGTGGTTTGCAAATGATTATGCCAAACATCCAGGATCTACTCCTTTTTGATACCTTTAGGTATAAAAATAAAAGCCCAGCCCACTCACAGAGGGCAAGATGTGTTTGGCAGAGAGGATTCCCCTCGCTCAGCTCATGCTGGGTCTGGGTCACTCAGTGCTTTTCATTCACAGGTTTGAAAACCTCATGAAAGTATTCTGCATGAGACTGGTGAAAGTGGAGTCTTACTGGTTTATGTTCACCACYTCACTGTGTGCAGTGAAGTTGAAGTAATTTGAGATTTTTTTGGTTGTCTTGCTGARTTTATTCACTATCCAGGCACAAAACATACATAAGTTTTTGTATGCTGATGGTGAGGAATACAGAGTTAGCAGCGTCACTGAGAATTAATGAATTTTTAAGAAAATTGGAGGATAAGTCCTGGACATTTCTCATCTCTTGGTTTGTCTGTTTTCCTGTTTGTTGTTCTGTTTCCATTTTGCCTGTTCTTAGAATGGGGTATACAATTTCATATCAATGAAAACTACCCAAGTAAGGCAATGCAGTGTATACCTCCCCAGAAAAATCACAACCAGGCAATATTTTTCTACTTGTTTTCAGCCCTACATATTTCTAGGTCCAGAGAAAATTTTAAATCAATATAAATTAAAAGACATACACCCAAAAAACTGCCAAACCATAAAATCCTTCTGAAAATCTGAAGTAATCTCTAAGTACAATAAAAGAGGGGACAGCAGCTGGAGCCCTCTGGTCAGCAGGGATGCTGCTTCTCTGCAAAACCTTTCCTTGAGTTTTTTTTGTTGCTGTTGGGGTTAGCAGGACCCACTCTGGGTTTCAGAGGAAGGGCTGGGTAAATCCAAGGGATGTCTCTGTACATGAGGAAGGAAGGATGGAATCCCACACCTCAGGAACATTCCCTTGCCGAGATACATGGAGCKGGAGCTGCTTCTAGACATGTGTTTGTAATTTCTTGTTTGGTCTGCGTTGGTTCTGAGAAATGGTGCATTTTTTGATTTGCCTGCTGAAAGGGTTTCACACTTTTGGATACCGGYGTTTGATTAGTTTTGATGATAACCACTGTAGTGCAATTCTGACTTCCAGATTGCTTTCCAGCCTGACACTAAGCAGCCACCCATCTCCAAGGCTGAAGAAATTCACATGTGCGTTTGATTTTTTTTTCTTTTTATGAAGACAGAGAGAGTGTAATATACTTACCACAAAAAAAAAAAAAATAATTTTAAAATCACTTTTCTCATCCCTCACTTTAGGTTGATGTCTGTGTGACATATTTTAGTAAAAAGGATGGGATCTACCAAGAACAGAGTTTCTCCCACTCCTCCTTTTACCATCTCYACTAGTTATCTGCCTGAGCAATTTTTACAAACTTTGTTCAATGAAGRGCCGCATTTGTCACACAGTGATTTAAAAGAGTAACTGAACTTTGGAAGAAAAATTAGTAGGAATTGTTGCCCAGAGATAACATAATATGAAGATGACAGAAAGAAAGCAGGCTAGCATTTCTATCACCCTTTTTCCCTGCCTACTAATGGTTTTGATTCTCATTATTTCTCAAATGCCAAGAGTAAAAACCCTCCAGGGTACCAATTAGCTGTGCCCAGTCTGGATATGACTGCTCTCATCCAGGACATATTTTCAGATGCTGAAGCCCTCTTTGGGAAAAGGCAATTTGTATGCAGCTATGTTTGGTAATTTTCAAGGACTTCATCTTGTTGGGAAATAGATATGGACTCATGCTTAATTTAATTTAAACCAAAGCTTTTTATTAATTGACTTTCAATAAAACCAATTACCATAAATGGGAACCTGGGATCTGTATTTGCTGATTATTTTTGTCTTCCTTACTTGTATTTTATTAGGGGTTATACCTTCTTGAAAGAAGAGTAAGTTCCACTTTGAATTTATTTCAGAATGAGCTTTTTGYCTTCTATACAATTTTTCCCACCTGCTTTTGCATAGTTTTAAATTTACAGAGTTGAACAATGACATTGATGGCATTTATGACAGTGTGCAACTATATTTTGCATTTCTGCTCCTTAACTGCACACTTAAAGCACATTTTTTTTATTTCAGAAAGGAAACAGAGGTAATGTAATGTCTAGGATGAGAATATTTTGGGTCACAGCTGAGGGCTGAGTCTGCTCAGGATGCTGGGGTATGTGGGGYATTTGGTTCAGGGCACTGATTGAGGGATGTGACTGTGCCAGGGCCCAGCCCTGCCCGGCATTAATTGCTGCTGCAGCCCTCTCCCGAGGTTGTGCTCTCCCTGCCTCRCAGATTAGGAAGCAGATCTGCTAAGACCAACGCTTTACTCACATGAATAGCTCCATTGAGTCCTACATGGCTATTAAGTGACTTAAGTTCAATAATACATTAAATCTTTGCAGGGCCTAAGGCAACTTGCAGGAGGTTATTTAAAAAGCCTGCCCTAGCCTTTTCCTGCAGCCACAAAACCAACCTTGTCAGACCCTGCTGCTTTCCCATTCTTAATTTTGTGGCTTGTGCRTTATTTTGCCCCATTTCTCTGGCAGACACGGCACATCACATGAGCATCCTGCCTCTCTCTTCCGTTCCCTCCCTGCCCTAGCACAGATCCCCCCTCTTCAGCCCTTTGTATCTCTTCAGCCCACCTGCATTCCCCTGAATTTAATTTTTCAGAACTTTAATGGGCAGAAAGAAAAATAGCATCAGAGGACCAGCTTCCACCATCCCTCAACAGCCGAATTATCTCCGGGTTTTATAAAATTGCAATWCTGGCAAAAGCAATAGAGGGAGCTGCTGCCAGTGGCTGGGGTCCAGAAAAGTGCCATGAGCTGTCCTTGCCTAATCCCTGGTGGCGACCTCCCCCACAGATCCATTATTTAGGATTTCTTGAAATGGATAAAAAATGAGAAGAAAAAGGGAAAAAAACCACCACCCCACCAGCCTCAATAAGATTTYTTTTGGATCAATATTTAAAGTGCTGGAAAAATTAAGAGAGAAAGATATTTGTAAAATTCCAAAATATTTCCTTAGCCTCAGTGTAAATATTTGTAGAGAAAGCAATTATTGTGCATAAGAATTTTCTGTTGTGTCTCTTGCAATTCTTTCGCTTAAATGATTGCTTTTTTGGCCCATCCCTGAATAACTAAGTAGAGGTGATTAAAAACCTTCAAGTCCTTCAAATTTATTGTCCTGTAACTATTTTTGAAAGCAGATTTAATATCAGTATGCTATTTATATTCCCTGAGAGCTAACATTTCAGATACTATACCAATATATCAATGCCTGATGCAAAGCAGATTGCACTGAAGATGTAAAAATGTATACAAGAAGGACACTGCTTATATTTAATAAAGAACCAAGATATAAACATATTTTAATACAATGGGCTTTGAGATTGACAAGTTCCTACTGGTTTGCTCCATGATGTTTCTGATGTTTCTCTCCTGCATCCCAAGTGCAGATGGAGGGGCATTGACACAAAGCTCAGCTTCACCCCTTGGGTCAGCAAATACAGGATTGATATTTCCCCAAGAGGTGTGACAAGTCAGCTTCTTCTCTGCACACCAGGTTTATTTTTATCCCAAAATGCATTTTTCCTTCCATGCTCCAATTGTTCTTCCCATGGCTGCCTGCTGCCCTGGCACTGCCCCTCTGCTCCTGCCCTCCTCTCCATGTTCCAGCATCTCCTGCCTGCCCTGGGATTTCTCCAGGGGAGGCCACAGKTTGCCAAAATGCCATCCTTGAGCTCTCCTTGCCAGGGCACTTGCTGGAGCATCACTGTGGTTGCCCTGTGCAGTGCCAGGCTCTGGTGGGTGAGGTGAGATGGGATGGCTCTGAGCAATCCTGGTCCCAGTGCCCAAAATCTACTCTGGGGCTGAAGGGAAGAGCAGGTGAGCAGTAAAGGGAAGAACAGAGGGCCACAGGCAGCTGCTCAGGCCTGAGGAGTTCCTAACTCCAGGCTCATTTTTGGGCTCTGAAGGTACCATGGTAGAGAATAGTAAATGTTCCTTTTAATACAAGTGTTTAATTCTCCTTGGTCTGGTCAAAAGCCAGTTGCTGAGGGGTTTAAGGCCATCAGTTGCAGCCTGATCATGCTCCTCATGGATGCCCCASTATCACACTTTATTCCTGTGCTGTGACAGAAGGCTGAGACCAGGCTAAATGCTCCCAGCTGCCCCTCTGCCTCTTCTGCATCTCACTGCTCCTGCTGCCTTTGCACCTCTGTGTCATACTTGACCTTCTCCATCTGAGATAACCAAAGGTGCAGAAACCTTCTGGTACCTCTGCTAAAACCTCACATTCTCTGCTTGAGACAAGGGCCAGGGGGTGCAGAGCTGATCCCAGCTGAGCTTAGCTGAGCCAGGCTGGGGCTGGGCAGTGCAGCAGCTGGCTGCAGCTGGATCCACACTGCAGCCTGCACTGCTGAGCTGGGGACACACTTGTTTTTGCCCTGTCCTCAACCCTCTGCCCACCGAAGTCCACACACTTCTCCCCTCCCTCTCTGCCTTTGATGGTTCAGCCATATTTTGTCAYCTTCAGCAGGCTCCTGCTCTTCCCAGAAACCTTCTCTCCTCTATCAGCTGCCCACTCCATTCACGTTTAACCACAGCACTGCCCTGTGAGMCCAGGAAGATTTCACTGCCCCATCTCTGCTGCCTATCCCTGCACCCCATCAGTGCTCCTGATCACTGCACCTCATCCCTKCACCCCATCACTGTCCCATCACTCCCCCATCCCTGCCCCATCACTGCCCCCATCCCTGCCCCATCTCTGCTCCCATCCCTGCCCCGTCACTGCCCCATCCCTGCACCCCATCCCTGCACCCCATCACTGCACCCCATCACTGCCCCATCACTGCTCCTGTCTCTGCACCCCCTCTTCTATGGATACCCTGGCCTGAGTGTCCCCTCCTCGTCCCCAGCACCCATTCTGTGCCCCGAAGAGCAGAGAAGATTTCCAAAGCAAATCCTCTCTTTCCACCCATCCAAAGCAAACCCTTTCTGCTGCCTGGAGGGGACAGGCACGAATGTCCCAAACCCACCCTGGCAATGCCACCTCTCTCAGGACAGGAGGTTTTCTCTGGGGAGCACTGCTGTGGGCACTGGTGGGATYTTCTGTCACTGAGCATCTCCTCCAGCTAGAATATTATTCGGGGAGTTAAATCCCGGCCGGTTTCCAGTGCTGCTTCCCTTCGTGCCACCTGGTGGACAAAGGGAACATTTTCCAGCTTTTTTTCATTTCGCAGAAGAAGAAGCACCTGGGAAAATCCATTTCTCGTTGAGGAATTTGGTTGAGCATCACCCGATTTAAATTTTGTAATTTAAATGCTACGCGATCCTGTAGCATCCCAGGGAAAGCCCAAAATCACCCCAGCAGTAACCAGACATCTGTTTCTTGCCCATGCTGATGTTAATATATAATACTGTGTTTTAATTGTAATTATAGCTATTCAATAAAATTAAATTCCTACCATGACCTTAACAAGCAAATAACTCTTCTCCTTCCTGTGCTGCTGATGAATTCATGCTTTTATTTAGGCTTGAGCAACTGCTTTCTGATTTTTTAACAAATGTGCAGTTTGAATCCCTCCTGTGGCCAATCCCAGGCAGGCTGCGAGGGATGGAAGTGCTGGTAAAAAGCCCGTGGAAGCAGAAAAATTAAGTAAATAACAGTGAATATTCCTGGCAAGTGTTGCTTTTTTTTCAATTTATGAAGACAAACATTGCAGGAGAAACTCGGTTCCGAGAGATATTTTTGTTCGAGGATTAGAAGTAAATCCTTGAATTGAGGTGCTTAATGAAATGAACCAAAATGTCTTTTTCTCTCAAATCCCTGCGAGAAGTGTCCAAACTGRG
This sequence comes from Malurus melanocephalus, assembly GCF_030028575.1. Classification (NCBI taxonomy): domain Eukaryota; kingdom Metazoa; phylum Chordata; class Aves; order Passeriformes; family Maluridae; genus Malurus; species Malurus melanocephalus. The sequence goes on along the minus strand of NW_026623376.1, from coordinate 774,501 downwards.
CTGTGAAACAGCTTCAAATCATGATTAAATAGGGAGAAAACTGCAATGTGCTCAGAGCATATTTCGGAATAGCACAAGATGCTGATAGATGGGAAAGAAATTCACGGCTCAGAGTTTTCTCCCACTCTTAACAGTTCAACACCCTYTGCTTTAATCCTCTGAGAGAAACCCTGCCTTTAGTGAGGTCCATGGAAATTTTAGCAGTGATTTGACTTGGGCTGGGATTTTGTCCTAAATCTTTTCATAAACTCAACAAAATGAGGATACAAAAATATACATCATAGACAAAAATCCAGTCTGGCAGCTGTTGGTAGCTAATGCTGGGGATAACATGGGGCAGTGTGAAGCCACTCTACAGAAATGAAGAATTTCTTTGTGTACATAGCCTKAAACCTCTGCAGGCAGAGCAAAGCTGAAATTTGGCTATAGCCCTCTAACTGATACCCAGATTGCTGCAAAATGACTACCACAAAATCCCTCTGCCTGCAATTAGCTTGCACTGTTATTTTATATCTCACTTGAAAGGCGATGTCTCCATACCATCCACGGAATCTTTCAGGCAGTGATATGTCTTCCCCAGGACATTCAATTCAGCCACCCAAAGCCCTGGCTTGGTTTTKCTAAAGCAAAGGGAAAAATGAGCASAAATTTAAAATATTTTGACTTTGGATTAAGAAAAAATTTAATGTTTTACTTGGAAAAGAAATTAATTGTTTTTATTTTCTTCAATAGCAAGATTGGTATAACTTAGATTATCCAGAAACAGAAAGATTTTAATTTTCTAAAGAAACAACCCCCTCYCTTCTCAAAGATTCAATTTTCACTAGCTCAGAAAAACTTGTCCTGATGAGTTTAGATAAAATATTTTCGTTTATCTCAGACTTTTAAAAAMCATCTGCTGCAATTAAAATATATATATATATCTGTCCAATCAAAAATAATAATAATAATAAAAAATCATGAGAATGTTTCAGCTAAAAAAATGAAGAAACAAAGACTGTCTGCCTTCCTCATCCTCATTAATTTATTTTTCCCMCACTGTAAATTTTTGTTTGGTAAAATGTTTGCTCCAAGGGCTGTCAGTAGATCATCTCCGAGGCAGGAGCAGCTTTTTGGGGGTGCCTGGCCGGGTCCCCTGGCCCTGGCTGCAGTGGTGACAGTGCCTGTKCTGGGGACAAAAGCCACTCTCACCCTTGGACCTTCTCAGCCTGGTGTTCCTGCCCAGAGACAGCGCTGCCTGGGGAGCCAGGGATGGAGGGGATGCAGGCAGTGAGCTGGGTGGGATGTGGCAGAGGGTCAGGAATGACATTTTTGGTGTGGGGAACACAAGCGGCTTAAGCCGGCTTTATCACCGTGTTATAAACCGGCAATCAGCAGGGCTGAGATGTGGCAATCAGTCAATACTGGCTCAAAAACAACCTGGAGAAAAAAAAATGTACCTGGGATCCACTCAAGGTGACCTTTGGAAGGAAGAAAAACAAGTTTAAAAGAAAACAAATGTTTCGCAGTGGTGTTTCAAACCAGCTCTGTTTAACTGAGGGTGAGGACATTATTCCTCTGCGTGTGGGAACTCTTTATGTGCTTGGAGCTTGTGGTGACATGACAGGCTGGTGGCCCTGGCTGGGGTGGGTGCTACACCTGCCTACACAGGGCACTTTTGGCTCCTGGGATCTCCCTGGTGCCTCCAGTCCAGGAGCACGGGCTAACAAAGCTGCTCCAGCCTTTCCAGGGACAGCCCAGGAGCACGGGCTAACAAAGGTGGCTGTGGCTCTGCCCCGTTTATTCTCTGCTGAAATGAATGCAGCAGCTGCAGGGAGCCTGTGACACAGGTTGAAATCCCAAACGAGTTTAGTCCCACAGTTTGAGGTCAGCYTGCCATCTCATGGGAATGCCACAATCATTTGTGGCCATGGCAAAGTGGAGCAGCGGCTGATTTGCACCGTCCTGAATCCCGGCTCTGAATTCCCCACAAAACCCCAGTCCCTCTCAACTCCTCACCAGCACATATCTATTTTTCCCCCCAAAATGACCTGCTAACAAAACCTCCAGAGTCTGAAACCAACTGTCTTTCGACTACAGGATATGAAGCCCTGCCTCTGCCCAGACTCTCCCTAAAAACCTAAGGGATATGCGGAACATTTGAAGGAGCTGAAATGGCYGGGCCACGGATGGCGTGTAGCAGCCCCACGGAGATATCTGGTTTCTGTTATGTGTTTCTTTTCCTTGCATTATCTGTATTAGAACTTATAAAATGGATGATTTGTATCAGCTGTCCTGCTTTGTTGTTATTGCCATGTTCTGCTAAAATGATAACGAAATGCTTGTTCCAAATCTTCCCCTCCCACAAAATATCCCAGCTATGTGAAATAAAAGATGCCATTTTATTACAGGGCTGAACAAAACTGTAAGAAGCAAAATGAAGAGTTTCTCAGGAGCATGACTCCAGGGGAGTGGAAGAAAAAAATTGGTGGAGATGATGGTCATGGGAAATGCAAAAAAACAAAAACAATTGTGACCTTGGAAATTATTGTAATATCATTTTGCAACTACAGTCAGGAACTTCATACTTTTCCTCCATTGCAACATAACCCAGGACTTAGATTTGAAAGGACAATTCCCAATTTCCATATGGCATTTCACATTAAATCATTTTTGAGAAAACTCATTATTTGCTCTGTRGATGTGGAAGAACCTGCTACATCTGAATTTCCAGGTGCTGGGAAAAATTAAACCTCAAATGTACATAATTTCATGAWGTCATGGAGAGTGGGATATTTTTGATCTGCTCACTTACATGGGTGTTCCTGATCCTTCCTTGGTGAGCCTTGGCCAAGTCACAAGCATGGGTGACTGCCATTGTGCATTGATAAACAGTAATTTCCTCATTTATGAACTGTGAATTCTTTTCTGCACCATCTGGTGATGAGGTTTTTSAGAAGAAAGACAGCAGAGCCTTCATTTATGCATCTGTGAGCTGAAAAACCTCTTGAGATCAACAACCACTGCAGCAGCTCCTGCGGGAACACGTTGTCATGGATTGTGTTCCAATTTCAACGAAAGCAGACAAATCATAAATTTATGTGTGACTTCACTGTCTCCTCCATCAAACCTTTGTGGTGTCCTCCTCCTCAGTGGCACAGTTTCCATTAAAATCTTTGAGGTAGTTTTATTTCTTCCTCACTTTATTTCTTCTTTCCACCACTCGTGTTGTGATATTTGTTCAAGCAAATATAATTTGGGTTTTACAGACTACAAAAAGGAGGCAGAGCTGAAGTGATTTATTGTTAAAGGAACTGAGGTCAGATCCAGACCCACTGCTCATGAGAAGCTGTTAATACTATTTTTTTGCCCAAAACATTGAACCAGACCCCTCTTAGCTCTGGTAGTCCCGCTCCAGGACTGCTTTTGGAACTCACTTATCTTTGAAATGCAAATACCGTGACATTTCAGATGAAATCTCATYGAGCAAGTCTACTTTTCAGAGGAAATATTAAGGAACTTAACAACTTAACACTTCAAGAGTGATAAAAACATATTTGTCTTTTATGCAGAAAAGGGCTGACAGCCAAATTCTKTAACTGAGAGTACTTCCTTAAATACAGAACACTGCATGAGCAGCAAAAGGGTCAATTCATATTTTCATGAAAACAAGCAAAACTGACTGTTCTGTTTATAGTATTGATGCCAGGAGTGTGGGCATCCCATCCCATTCCTGTCTTCAGAGGCAATGCAAACTGCCACGTAACTTAGAGAAAAGAAGGAATGTCTGGGTGGAAAGAATATACATAAATTCATTTCAAGACAATAAAAGTAACATTTTTATGGTCAGAAAAACTGCCAAGGTCAGAATTTTTGTTAACACTAGAGTGAGGCTACACCAAATTGCATCAGTGAGAGAGAGTGGCTTAGTGAATATTATTTTAAGTGGCCTGACTAAAGAATATCTCCTTGCATGGCTTAGTTATGGTTTATCAATTATTACTTAAAAATTCAGTTAAGCTTTTGTTTCTCTATCTTCAGTTCTCAGCAAAAATGTACTTTATTATAGACCTATTATGCCCTTTCTGCAAACAGAAGGCAATATATTTTCCAGTTTAATCAGGCATTTTCATTTGCATCTAACTTCCTCTTGAGCATTACTGACTTCAAAGGATTAAAATTCCTAATTCTGGTCCAACAAGATSATTTTTTATTTTCCAGATGATCAGAATAAGAATAAAAACGTTTTCTTTTTGCCCCCTACCCCTCCTTTCCTGCATATTTTAGAAAAGTCTTGCCTTGTAGATAATTTGGAAACACTTGTCACAATCTCGTTAGTAGAGCCAAGTGCTAAATGCCCCAATAGACTAAAAATCMAATAAAGGACATGGTTTGTAACTCTTAATTTTTGCAGCTGTTGGATAAAGCCAATACATCTGTTTATGGTGATTCCTTCTTTGCTGACAAAATCAATTTATCTTCTAAATGCCAATGTTCCTAAGCAGCTGTAACTGTGCCCCCTTCTACCTCATTTCAAGAGAATCAAACCCAAATCTTCCATCAAAGAAAATTGGGAATTGTTCCTTTGCAGCCATGCTGCTGCCTACCTGCTGAACTGCTGGTCCAAAATGTCCTGGTTTTTCTTGCTAGGCCGAGGAACATGTCAGCGAGTTGGTGGAATTTGAAATGAAAACTGCTTGCAGTTCAGCTGGGAATTTATCTGCAAATTTGTCTTTGGCTGTTGACGGACTTCTAGGATTACAAACACAGAGGCAGAGAGGAGAAACCCTCCTTAATCCCCAATGCAAAGCACAGGTGGAAACTATCCAATAAAATAGGGTTGGGGGTGGACGGGCTGGAAAATTCTGTTTCATCAAATTGCGATTGTTTCTGCATGAACATGTTCACTTAAAGAAAAAAAAAAACAACTTTGCTGGGGAGTTTTTAAATGCAGGATGCCGTTCCCTGCCAAAGATAGAAGWAGCAAAGATTGACGTTCTTTCTCTACTGCAGCCCATCCAAGCCACCCACCAGCCTCATTTCCCAGAGATAAGGGGACTTAGGTTTCACAATTTTCTTCTGTCCTTATTTTTCCCTTGGAAAACAACAGCCAAAACTGGCATCGCTTTGGGCTGGAACCAAAGGCAAAGCCTTGATTTCCATCAAGGAACTCAATTCCCTTGCAACCATTCCAGTCTGGAGAGCTGCATTGAAAAACAGAGATTAAACTTTCATGCCAGATCATATGGTTCAAAATGAGGAAGGTTTAGTTCTACCCTTTGCTCTTCCCAGTGAGAATGCCTCCCAGCAAAGTACCCTGCGCTGGAATTTTAGATCAAAACTGTTGCTGTGCATCCAAAACCTCCACGCTTGCAAACAGAAAGAAGGCCAAAGGAGAAAACTCTAAGGCACAAATCAGAGCTGGGAGGGAGTGAAATAAAARCTACTTCTTGAAAATCCATGGCAGAAGATGGGAGTCAAAGGTGAAGGAGAACTTTCTGCAACAAAGCTCGTGCATTGACTTGCTCCTCCCACAGCTTTGTYTTTKTGAAACASGACAGGGCTGCCCTGCAGAGAGGCTGTTCGGTACCCAAAAGGCTGGTCAGCCCTTCACACCACCCAGCACCTGGGTTTTGAATTCTCCATGTGCAGGCGAGGTGCAGGAGAGGCAGTTTTGGGGAGCAGCAGAAATAAGCTGCGTGCTTCAATGCAACAGCAGCGAGTGAGGGAAGCAGTGGCTGTTACCTCAGGTCAGGCTGGCTCCTGGTGTTCCTGCACTTTACAGGGAAAAAGTAGCACCAGGTAATTTATTGGCTTTTCCAGGTCACAACAGGAAAAGGAGAGGCAGTGCTGGTCCTGCAYGGGCAGAGGTTGCTGCTGAGCTCATTGACTTTAGCTGTGCTCCAGATCTCCTCCTTTCTCCTGAGTAAATTGTTTTCTGGAGGGATTTTYCTCTTTGGAGCTTAAACGGAGACAAATAATCATATAAAATTGTAACAGTCTATGTGACCATCACTCCACATTCAGAGCCTCTGCTGAATTCTTTGCTGTTGCCATTTGAATGTCCATGTTTCTCTTCCAGAACAGGGACATTTTTTAGGGTTGTTGTAGGATGAAACAGGGCAAGAGCAGACTTGCTTTTGTGATGAGAAGATCCTGCCAAAATATTTGAATAGAGCGAGATGGACATTTCATGGTGCTCTGAAYTCCATTTCAGTTGTGTTACAAATAGTTTGTATGAAGATTTATTAATTTGCAAACCATTGTATGCATGGCAGCTGTCCAGTTAGAAAAATGAAAAATGGAAATAAAGAAATAACTTGGGAACTGCAGGTAAAACGGGCTGATAGATGTCTGGCAAACACTTCTCCCCTGTGCCCAAACTTCTCAGCGAGGGGCTTATATCCACTTGCCAACTCTTGACTACTCTCAACAAATTTGTTCTCTGGAGCCCTTTGGGCCTCTTCTGTTAGTTTTGTTGGKTTTTTTTTAAAGAGTACTTTTTGTATTATCATTRCCATAGATTTTTTTTCCTGGTTATTTTTATTGTGGCCATCAAACCTGCTGACAGAGGGTTTGCCCTAGACTAGATGCAGCAGCAGATGCAGCTCTTCTGCCCCTCCAAATGCTGCTGTATCTTCCTAGACAACACATAAAACTCATTCTTAGATAAAACAGAAATTAAGAAATCAACAAACAATCCTACCTCAGGAAAGGACAGGTCACAATAATGTTCAGAGGCCCATGGGGAGTAGCATTATCTACAATCTATTTAAATTTTAAAAAATTGAAATGCTGCAAACCATTCCACAGCTTTCTCTTGTTTTGGCAGTAGAATTTTGGCCACATCCAGTTTTCCTGCAGTATTTCCCTTCCCCACCACCGCCATGCATGCACGGAAGTGACTGAACATTTAAAAAGCAAAATTCCCCCAGCACTTACCAACGAAAAGACATTTAACAAATGTTTGACGTCCAATGAAGTGGGGACAGCAGCGGYGCAGGCATGCCCCAGCCCAACCTGCCTTTCCAGGAATGCAGGTTTCCTGCAAAATTGCCCTCCTTGCCTCAGGGCAGCACCGCCAGCACCTCTGCTCCTGGCCTGCTCCGTGGTTATTGTGTGCACAGATGAGTGGCACAGCCCGAGCACTGGGATGTTATTGCTGGATAAAGCTCATAAAACATCTGAGTCACTGCCAGGAAGCTTTCCCATCCCACTACACGCCTGATCCTCAGGGTTACCCGCCTTTGCCTCCTCACCTTTGCATTGTGTGGTGTTATTCTAACCTCTTTCATCTTTGGCTTTTGGCAGTCTTTTCTGCTTTAAGTATATAGTTATCTTAAGTTGAGCAAGATGTTTCAGGCTACAATAACTGGCTGATGTTTTAAATTGAAACCTCCTAATGTGCGTTCAATTTACATGTACTAAGGCTCTCATTCAATCTGAAATACCAACCAAGTATAAAAYAATAGTGACACTTGACATTTTCACAGGGATTTACAACTTCAAAGGGGTCTACAATATAAACGAACTCTCTCTGTACTTATGAGGTGGGTAAGCAAATACTATGAAGATGGAGAATGAGGGAGGAGGGGCTGCAGATCTTGCCCAAGGCCAGACAAGGAGCTGATGTCAGGGCTGGGGTCCTGGTTTCCTCTCCTGGACCYAAACAGCTGGACAGCTGCTGGCTCTAAAAGCTGCATAACCAACATGGATGAGTCAAGCAGGTCTACATCCCAAGCAGATGTATGAGACATTTAGRCACTGGAATTGAATGCTGTCATCCAATCAAACACACCCACTCTCCCTGCCAAGCCTTGGGATCACCCTGAGCACGATGGTGCTGTGGTTCCTTATTTCTGAGATACCCCACACTGGTGATGTAACTTCAGCACCCAGACTGGGGCTGGGAGAGATGATGGCTGGGGGCTGATCCTGCCTGTGTGAATCTGCAGGCAAATGATAAAGCTGGTWGGAAGTCTGTGCACTGACTGTCTTTAGCAACACCCTGTTCATCCATTTGTGAAAGTTTTCAGCCTATTTTCTCATTTGCCAGCACGGGCTGGGTCCCTCTGTTGCGACACTGCTCTGTTTTGGGGGAGGAGGCTGCTTTGTGCCAGTAGCTCGAATTAGAAACCTGCGCTCTGCTTGATGGATGCAGCTATTGTTAACACAAATAAGCGGGTGGATGTTTCATTAATCACAGCCCATAAAACATTTTGACTAACTGGAAAAATATTTCCTCTGTCTTATTCATGCCATAGCTCCTCTGAGCCTTTTAGCCCATTTGTACGGGCTACAGAATGAGTTGCTACCCGTTATACAGCATGTCCTGCCCTTCCCTTGCTTTGTAAACACGAGCAGCTCCATTCCGTGATGTGTTTTGATGAGCTGCCAAGARCCAGCTAATGTACTGTTTGCTGACAAGTATATGTTATTAATCCAAAAGCTCTAAGCTTGTGGGTTGGGACTTTTTTTTTTTTATTTTCAAAAGAAATATAAAAACTAAATTAAACAAGGGTGTGGATATTCCTCAAATGTAGCTACTGTTCCCTCCGTGATGCAGTTACGAAAACCCAGCTCCTCCACTTTCAGGGAATTATTTAGAGCATTCTACTACTTCAATACTTTTTTCTTCCTGCAGAAATCACAGAAGCTTAGCTGGGTTTCCTCTTCTGATGACAATTTCCCTCAGTGGGTTAGAATTTTAAGACAAAGCAGCCTTGTGGCAGCCCTTCCTCGTACACATCGTGCTCCTGGGACCAGGTGACAATAAGGTGGTGGCAGCTGCTGAGAACCCCCAAGCACAACAGGGATTTCACATGACAACCAGGAGGTTCCTTTTGGTGTGTTTTTGACAAGACTCCACCTTACAGAGTTCCATAACTTTTTGAGATGTACTCAGAACACCAGCATTGACCCCCAGAGTCTTGGCTACCTGGACAAACACCATTGTAAGGAGCAGCCCATTAACTGGTTAAAGAGAATTTGTAGCTCCAAAGCAAGGACCATCCCCATCCCATCTCCAGAAATGGTTTGTGGGACGGAGTTGAGTGGAAGAGGAGGAGGAGGAGGAGGGGAAAGACATGCTTTGAAAGCCTTCCCAAGGCAGGAACATTGGGGGTGGGTGTCTCTACAGCACGCTGGGCTTATCCCTGGCTGCACCAACAGGTTTGTGCAGTRGGACCCCCCACAACGCAGAGCAGAACGTGCCCCCAGGGCAGATCAATGTTAAGCTTGATGTAAAAAGATGACAACTAAATATGAGCCGTGTAGGCAGAAAACACAGGGGCTTTCATTTCCATGTGCAGGGCACCATTTGCCTTCCAAATTCAACTGACAGCTTTTGAGGCCGTTCTTTCAGGTGACAAATGGCAATAAAGCTCCTATTTACACTGGCTGTTGACTCATCTTAGGTGGAATTATGTACTGAAATAAGTAAATAGCTTCCTTTTCAATGTGATCCATATACGGCTATGGGCCACAGTACAATGCAAAGCTCCTGTATAGACAAGACCCCTGTTTGTTGTGTGCTTTTCTAGGTCACTTAGCACTTTGCTTCACAAACGTGCTTTTTAGGAGTGAGACTCCTGGTGTGCGTGGTCTTTCCCTTGTGCAGAGTAATTCACCCTTAAAAACTAGCAAARCTACAATTGCTTTTTAATTTGCATTGTAAACACATTAAAGATGAGCTGAGCAAACCAGGACAATTTAGGATGCCTTTTTACATACCTGAATATGAGGCTTGTGTGGTTTATTTTGTCAGTATCCATTTATCTCGTGAGTTTTGGGATTGTTMGAAAAAACAACTTGGAAAAAGAGCCACGAGATAATTGCATTTCAGATGGTGCAATTGCTCAACCTCACATGTGCACACAGCTTTTTCATAGCTCTGGTTTGTGTCAGTCAAATATGTAGAGGGAGAGACAGCCCGTTTTTGTATTAGGACAATATTTCTCTGGGGTCTTGGAAGCCATTTTTGGYACATTTAATTCAGTTGAAAATGTGTTAATTAAAAATCCCTTAAAAACTGAACAAAACAAACTGCAAAAGCAATTGTCAACAACGTGGGGAAAAAAAAGCGTTTACTGTTTTTTCTCTCAAACCACTCAGAATTTAATGTTAGTATTTTTAAAATGAACATCCCACTGTGATGGTGCTCAAGGATTTCAAATTTCAAGGAGGAAATCAGGAAAAATAAAGAAACATGAGGTAATTTGATGACCATTGTGAATATCCATGCTTGTGAGCATTAAATCCACTGGTTTTATGGCTTGGAAAGATATTTCAGTGCCATTCCTGCTGGCTTTTCTGTTGGATGAAGCCATCCAAGGATGGATGGAATTGTGGAGAAACAGTGTCCTACCTCAGCTGACAAATTATCCATTGTATTTTGCATCCATATAAAATCCTGGCTGGCTGGTCATTATCTTGAGAAGCTAGATGAGATGCAATATTGTGGTTTTCCATACACATGGATAAACTTTTGGATCCTAGGCCAGAAGAATTTATTTTCCATCACTGACAGACACTTCCACTTCCATATCTGTCGGCTTCTTTCTCTTGTATTTCTCTTTGCAGCTTTGTATTTCTTATTCCAGCTTTGCAGGATCGCTGTCCAACGAACAAGCCAGGTATGGATGTCACTTTGTGATGCTTTTTGAGAGAYCCAAGGTGCCACTGCCATTTCACAGCTGAGGGACACATCAAGCAGAGGAATCCAGGTCTTCCAGCTCTCTTCCAGGATTGTGTCCCACCATCACTGCTGCAAAAATTTTCCCCATCTCAGAAATCTGCATTTCTCTGAAGAGACAATCGTACCATTTGTGCCTGATGCACAAATGAATGCACAAACATCTCTGCTGGAAGAYAATAAACATCATCTTGTGTTCCTGGAGAGTAAAAGATTAGTAGGGAAAGGTGTAGCAGCTCTCCAGAGTGCAAAGTGACCTGCAGCCCCTCAGTGGGAGGCAYGAAGTTATGTAGCTCATTAAACCTTAAAAAAGCAAGGAGAGAAGCTGCTTCCAATTATCAGGATGAAAATTAATGAAATAAAAACTACAGACAGGCTGCAGAATTATGCAATAAAAAGGGCTTTGCTGGCATTAGCAAGGCGATGTGTAATATTTGTGTGGTTCTAGCTCAGCCTTGGCTTGAACACATGGTGATTCCGCACATAAAATGTATCCAAATTAATGAATTAAAAATCCTTGATAATCCCATACAATTTTCTGTTCATAGTTAARTATTATTAGTTGGGAAATCTCCTCAGAAAGGGAAAATGAGGTTGTGATCTGTTGTCTGAGAAAATAACCTCTTTGTTAGTGTAAAACAGTTATGTGTTGGGATGACTGGCCAGAGTGATGGAAAAGCCCAACTGTGTCTTCTTGTAGGGAACGAAGGTCCAACACAGCAAAAACTGAACAAAATGGGGTCCAGAGGAGACCTACAGTTTGGGGGATATGAGACCCAAGYAAAGGCAATGTGGAAGTGAACATGCATTAGAAAAACTGGTCTTATTAAAAGSCTTCACATCATCCAATGAAGAATATCTTCCCCAAAGTTAGCTCTGCCTTGGGATCGAAAGGGTGCTGCCATGTTAGTCCACATCTAAAATCCATCTAGGGCATTCTGCTACAACCAGAGCTCACAGCCTTCAACCCTTACATGCAAAATTCAGTGAGCTTGGTGCAGAAAATGCTACGTTTTCCTTGAAAAACTCTTGGCCACTCCTTCCTTTTCAATTCCCTTTTCCAAMCTGTATGAAAAGTTGTRTCCAAARAACACAATTGCCTTTCTAGGCAGCTGAGTGAAAACATGTTCCTTTGCTTTGCCAGCTCCATAAGTATAACCTTTGTTTCTGTTGTAGTGATGTCTGCCTGCCAYGGGATAGATGCATGACCCAAAAATTGCTCACCAAGAGCTGAGAAGTCCACTGGCCTGGCCACCAAGGTACAGTGAAAGCAGTATACCTGAAAATGTGTTACTGAGATTGCTGTGCCCCTGAAAGTAGATCCAGAACCTCCAGYGAGGGGAAAATGTTGCAATCTAAACATTTATACTGTTAAAAAAATGGGAAATCATTTGCTCAGACATAAATTAGCTCCTACAAGACAGATTTATTASGGCATGGAATGTTTTAATGAGAAGAGGAGGTTCCACAACCATAGGATATATTTTGCACCAGAATGTTTGACATGCAAATAACATTTGGGYGAAATTTTCAACCCCGCGACATTTAGCACTTAACTGGGGATTTGGAAGGAATTTAAGGAAGAGGGATGTGTAAATTGGTTTTTCAGTGAAATTCGGAGTGCTCTGAGGTCTGACGTCAGCTTTACGCACAGGAGCTGTGGTGGGATGTTGCTGCAGGGCAGGGGAGGGCTGAGAGCTGAGTCTGAAAGGCTCACACAAGAGATGTTTGTGGACAGCAGCTCTCCCTCTCCGCCTCCTTCCTGCAAAACCCTTTCTAAGCCTGCTTCAGGGGGATAAGAGACATGACAGAAGCACAGTTTTTGAAATATTGTTTCTCTTTCAGCCTCTGCTATCCCAAAGTCCTGTATTTCACATGTTTTTAAACCATTTGGTTTATTATCAGTTCTTGGTATAGGAATCTGCTGCAGGGTCCCTGAGGGAAGCGGAAAGATCAGCCCCAGTTAAAGCTGGTAAACCAAACTGGATGGTGAGGTCAGAGAGAGTTGTCATCAAGTGATTCAAAAAGGGCAAACAGTAGGATTTTTCCTATTTCCTTTGGCTRTTAGCAGTGATCTTCACATCTTCTGCAAGAAAATGCCAAGTCATRAGCTGGGTACTTACCTGAGAATATTTTATTTCTAGCCTGCACTTCTACCAGGAACAACTTCTATTTTTCTTGTTACCTTGTTCTTGAAAGATAACAACAGCAACCCCCAAAACTCTTCTTCCTGGTCTGGTGAAAAGCACCTGAATAGGAAAAGGTGGAGGAAAATAGAATTATAGCAGYATTATGTTGTTCTGATTGGCCATTCTGAGAAATTATGAATGTAACAGAATATCAAGGGATTTGAATTTGGATTGTAACAATGCAGATTTTAGCACTTGTGACAATGGGTGTTTTGTAGAGCTTTGAGTAAATGCAGACATATGACCTATGGATTTATGGTCTGGAGCTGGTTTCCACCCCAAACACAACCACAAAGTGGGATATTGAGCATTGGCATTGGGGAGAGCCTTTGGCTGGAAATTATACCTGAGTATTTTAGATCAGAAATCACATTTTTAAGATCTGAGCCTCTCTTCCCACTTCTTTTTCCACAGGTAGAAGCAGTGTGGTGATTTCCACAAGTATGGCCTGTGGAAAGTTCCTGAAGGTTCCAGAGGAGTTCTTATCTTTCCTCTCCCAGGCTCAGTTCTGGGTTTTAATCTGACTTTGCTGGTGTGACACCTTCAGCACCCAGTGAGGATGTGGTCTCCATTTCAAAGAAAAATATCTTTGATGGCCTCATCCCRGGAGAAATCATTCTCAAATTGATGGGATGCTGCTTCTGGCAGAGCCTTGTGGGATGAGCAGCAGAGAGCTGATGCCACTTCTGCTTTCTGTTTTCCCTCAGCTGTCCTTCCCAGGGAAAACATTCCCACTCCTCCAGTGCAAGGAAAGAGAAAATACTGGCAGAGAGAAAGCTGGAAATTGCAAGTGTTTAGGTGTTTAGTGGCCAAAAACTGAGGGAAAAGATAGAAAAAAAACCTGGGATATTTCTGGGACAGGTATTCAAACCATGCACCTGCTGCAGTGGCTCTGAAGAATATGAATTATTTGGGTATGTAATACAAGTATTTACTCTAGGAAATTCAAGAAGATTGCAATGGTAGTTTGAAGTTTCCAAACCTGTGGTGGAGAGGAAAGCATGCTCATTCAGTTTATTTCATGAATTATACTTTAKGRGAARCCTAGTGCTACATCATGTTGGAAAWTGTGCATGCAATGTCCCCCAAAATATTTTAATCTCAACCACAGCAGTCTTCTGAGTTATCTTGTGTATAAAATTCAGTAATTTTTTAATGCTAGGAAGAAAAATACGTATTTGATATGGTAAGAAAGAAAATAATAGATCTGTCGACAAAGAGGGTACAAATATTACTTCAATGGGCTTTTTTACACTCTCTAAAGATAAGTCCTGGTTATTTTAGGCAGGTTTTTCCTTCCTCTTTACATTTCACCATGGCATTTCAAAGCCAACAACTGAAGAATTGTTGCAGATGAAAACATGAACATTTTATTCAAGAGCAACATCTTCAATACCACAGTATTTGATAGAAAATGGCAGTATTGCTTTTGATGTATATAAATTAAGGGAGGGGAAGCAAAGTGTTCTCTTGCCTGTGTTGTTAGAATAATTTTTAGCAGTTTAGGGCAGAAAAAAGAATATTGAAGTTTGACCTTGAATTTGTTGTGGTTTTCCACAAGAAAAGGTYGTGTTTGAACAGTGTAAATGTCTCATCTTTCTAGGAAAAGCTGTTTTCACCTAATTCATAACATATTTGCAGTTCTTGTGTTGGTAATGAACTGCACTGATTTTTCTGTGTAAGTAATAAATTCACTGACTAAGTTTTGCAAAAATAGCAGCCTGGCCAAATTTGCAAGATCTTGGGAAAGTCATGAAAACCATCAATCTTGGCATTCAAAAGTTTACAAAGTGCAACTTTGTTTTACACAAGTGCTGTTGTAATAATTTTTAAATTTCATTTAGCATTTCTTTTACTTAATAAGTATATAATTCATACAGGACAGAAATTAAGTTGTACAACACTTGGTTTCAATTTTGCAGTTCCTATTAGGGGATTTTAATGTTCTCCTATTTTTGCTGCAGAGCTTTTTCTCTGCTATTGGGCCTTATCATCCATGTGTYGGCCAGCTTAGATGAAAAACCATGTTGCATTTGCTAAATTTTCATACTAAAGCCACCAAATGAATCAATTCCTCCTCTCTGACTCCTGAACCTACCCTAAGGTGAAGGAAACAYGATCCACTGAGGATCATCTTGCAATTAAAACAATTCTCTATGAATCAGCATGACAATGCAGGTGCTAAGCAAGCRTCTGTTCAATTAAGTTGGTTTAGCAGTTTTGGGGCAAGTCTATTTTGCTTTTTTTTTTTCCATGTCATTAAGCTTACTTCTAATGCTGGAAGCAAACAATAGCTCATTAGTGGATTAGGGGTAATTACCAACAGCAGTCATTATTCCTGAGGCTTAATGGGCCAATTTGCTGCTGTAATAGTACCCCAGTATTGTGGTGCTCCAGCAGAAAAGCCAGTGGTGCTGGAATGAGCCCTTGCCTTGAAGGCCCTGCAAGTGGCTGAGGATACCCCAGGGAGGGATGGGGTCTGTGCCAGATGGGGGGTCCCAGCAGCTCCCGGGATTGCAGTCGAGCTGAGGAGCATCCACTTGATGCACAGAGTGCTGTCCATAGAAATTCCCAGGAGGAMAGGGGGGAATTCCAGAAGTTGCCCCACCTGGATTCTCCTTTTGTTGCTAATGTATTTAGAAAAACCATTTTTTATTGTCTTTTGGTACAGTTGCCAGATTAAGTTTTTGTTGCGCTTTGGCTCCTGTAATTTTTTCTGTGCATAACCTCATGACGTCCTTGTAGCCTTCCTGAGTTGCCTTCCCCTTTTTCCAGAGGTCATAAACTCCCCTTTTTTTCTTTCACTGAATTCCAGCTCTCTGTTCAGCCAGGCTGCTGTCCTTCCCTGCTGCCTCCTCTTTCCGCACATGGGTGCGACCATGATGAAGACAAAAACTCRTTTCTGAGCTGCAAATCTGGTGCTGCAGGAACAAGGATGAATGACTCAGCTCCATCTTCAGATTTCCCAGGAAGCTTGGGCTGCCTGCAGGACTCAGCATCTCCATACTCAGTGCAGTCCACAGGCAGAGGCTGAGCAGAGAAATCAGGGGAATGAGGGACATTAGTGAAGTCCGAGAGTATGTAATTGTAGTCCTGTTTGCAAGCAGAGTCGATAATGGCAGCTATGTTTTTATATTTAGCATTATATTTTCAGTCACTCTTTTCTACCTCGAGTGCCATATCGTTTTTCTGCTTTTAGGAAGGGGATTAAGAAAGGAAAAAAAAAAAAAAAAGACATAATGCTATAGTGGAGTTAAGTGCCACTTCTTCAGGCTCCTGTCAAATCTTGTAATTTGGAATAATTACCAGTGTCAGGTTTGGGGAAGGAGTTTGATGTAAATTGCCTCAACCTGTASTCATCCTGTGAGAAAAGAAAACCAGTTTGTTAGAAGGTGAAGGACTGAATAGGCAWCACCAGGAAAATCACTGTTTAAACAGCCTCACTTTAATATACATGACTGTATTTTATCTCCATTTTCTTTCATGTCATTCAGATCTGGGCAAATCCTGCTCATGCTGTGACCAATGGTGATTTCTCATTTATTTTAATAACCCAGCCTACAGACTCCTACTTAGCAGGAGGTCTGGTGGGTTGCTGAGCATAGTGTTCATTACTATATATGATCCCTTAAAAAGCAGGGAAAAGCTAACCACACTTATTTGTACCTCCAGGCAGGGAAAAGACCCACCATCCTCTGCAAGCACCCTCAAAAGAGTCTGRGGGAACCTGTCTGGATTGTGTCCCACTCTGCAGACCAGCCTTGGTGTCCTGACAAGCCCCAGCAGTGCTATCCATATTTTCTCTGTAGTACAAGTGAGGACAGTGCAGTTTTGTGAGGGAATTGGTTCACTTTGGTCTGAAGTCTGTAGTTGTTGTGGAGCAAGAGGACATGCCTAGGCTGGAGAGGGAAATGAGCCATTCTGACTTTGGCCTGCTGTCAYCCCCATCCAGTTACTTTCTTACATCTGCAAATCATCTAAATTTTTAATTTTAAATTTTTTTGATAGGGAAAAAATGTCATTCTCAGAAGCCTTTGTATACTTTCAATGAATAGAATCCAAAACCCAAACCCCATAAAAAAACTTGAAAATAATCAACCTACACTTTTGGATCACATCTCAGAAAACWGTGGTTTTTATTTCTTTCCATTTGTGAGCATAAAAAAATGCACCTCATTTTTTTCTCCTTTGCAATTTCTTTTGAGTTATGGAGCAGTTTCTGTCTATGAATTGAAATAAATCACCACCATAAAAGTCATAGTGTATTGCCTTCTCCATCTTCCTGGAAAATGACCTTCAAATCCCTCACCCTCTTGCATGCTGTGACAGAAGACCACATAGACACCTTTAAGATGGGAATCTTTTGTAAATATATCCAAAAATTGCTGTCCTGTTGTCATCTCTATCTCCTGGGAAACACCAGAGAAGATTATCAAGTACCCTCACTGTGCTGTTTGGGAATGGCTGATTCTGAGTTGAGCACTGCTGTTCCTGAACTGGGTGAAATAATAACCAAAACTCTGCTGAACACCCACAGCTGATGAGTTGGATTTGGAGGGGACAGTGCTTGGGACAGGCTCAGGGTGTCTGTCTGGAGGTGAATCTGAGCAACCCCACAGCCACTGCAGCACGTTTGAACCTGCAGGGGATGCATGACCTCACCAGTCACTTGTGGAAATATGTTACTGACTCTGTGAAACCTGTTGCTCTGAGAGGTTCCTAGATTTCAGCGTGCCTTTGTGATGAGGTAGAATTGATGGCCAGAGTCATGAGCTGGACRTGCTTTCAGCAGCAGCTCTCACAATTATCTTCTGCTCTGTTGCCAGCACTCAATTCCCATCTCAACTCTAAACATTAATGACTACTGCAGAGTCTGAGAAAATAAAGAGTCCTTCAAGTTACTTGAAGTCATAGAAGTTACAGGGACACAGTAAGAATATTCAGTTGTTTAAAGTTCTTTTTCACTCTGGGAGGCACAAACCTTTTTTTAGAGTGTTGGTGGCATTGGTAAGCCTGTGATCATTCCAATGCCCCATCTCAATATTTCTGGGCTTTCTCTGGTTGTCTCTGTTCTTGCAAGGTCAGGAAAGTGGAGAAATGGAAAGAGAAGGAAAAAATTACTGCCATTTCTCTGAAAGGAATTGGATTCCTGTGTGTGGGTATGAGGGCCTGGGTTTCAAGGATCTGAGGAGGACCTGTCACTTGTGCTCAAATYTCTGATTCCTCCAAGCTCTGTTGTGTTACAGCCAATCCTGAATGCTCCAGATACCCCGTACAAAGGATGTCCATGACATCCTCCTCCCTGGCAGGAGCAGTGATGTGTGGAAAGGAGAGTTATGACACACTATGGGACTACTCTAATCTCTTGTGGAATTTAATAGGCAGTAAAATCAGGTTTGACAGAATTTATAGTCACATGTTGCTTGATTATGTCATATTGCAATTACTGTGAGTTGTATTGCAGCAACAGTGARGGGCCCAGGTGAAATCCTGCTGTTTGTGCATTGCCTAAATATAACAGGAAAGGTTGGATTTGCCCTAGAGTTAGTAATTTAAACTGAAAAAAAAGTTTAAATCTAAAGCTCAGAGCAATTGGCCAAATTAAAAGGAAATTAATAGGAAATTTAAGGACTCCAAGTCAGACCTGTGGGGTTCCAGTTTATAGTATACTGCTCTTCATCTGAACCTCCCCAAAGMTGTGAATAGACAGCTCTGATCTTCTGTACAATGCTGTAGAACTATTCAAAGAACATGAAGGAAGCTARGTTTCCCATTTACCATTCCATTTTCCCCCCTATAAAACATAGGAAATCTGGTTGTGTCTATTGTTTGAGAATATGTTTTTTCTTTTTTTTACTATTCAGTTTGCCACATGCTAATAAACACAAGCCTACATGAAGGTAGATAAAATCAATACAGGAAAGTTAACACTGAGCTCAGTCTAGAAGCTCTGTACTKCTGTGACTCGAATCAAGCCCCAAGATCCAGCAGATGATGCTGCTTTCCCATCTGTTTATTCTGTRGTAGCTCTTCACCATAAGCTCACCCTGGAGTTTATCAAATCACACGACACTTTGGTGGTGTTCTGTGGGTTGCTCATCTAAATATTCCCCTGTTATGACTCGTCTTGGGCCACAGATAATCTGATACAGTCATAAGATACTGTTAAAGCATAAAGGCAGTCAAAATAGCATTCAYCTCTATCAAGTGTGACTGGTGAGAACAGGAATTCTGCCAAGCAGTCGCCCATCGTGAGGTTAAGGAGCTCTACAGTGGCTAATCCTGTTGTCATCTRAATTAACTTTCAAATAGGGTAAAACCCCCAAGCAGTTGCATAACAAGAGGCTTAAGGTCTTGAGCTGGGGAGCAATGTGTGTATTTTGTGCGTGCCTTGGGAGCAGCAGCACCTTGAATGTCATTTTGCTGCAAAGAGGATTGTTTTCCTGGGTAAACTGGGTGATGCTCTACAGCTTGCTCCAGCCAAATCTGAGTGTATGTGTGTGTGTGTGTGTGTGTGCTGAGAGCCTGCAATGACAATTAACCATCCCCTAAACACTGGCCAGTGCTAGATACCTCAAGATTGGTCTTGGTGAGACAGTGGTTGATGCTTCTCCTTCTGGAAGCTGGTGTTTCCCAAAGAAAGCTTTGACAGAGGTCCCATTGAATTCTTTACAGGTTGTCTGATAGCATTTGGCATGCTTGGCAGGATATTTCAGGTATGTTTTCAAACAAAATAAACATTCAGCACATGCAATTATTCGCCTGGCTCTTTCAAAGCTCCAGAAGAAGCCACAAGTGGTGGGGCAGCAGGATGCTCAAATATCTTACAAYCCACTGCTCATGTCCACGTGGYTCTCRCACRGGGKGTTGAGGTTGCAGWTTTTTTGAGATATTTTTCCATAAARGTTTAATTAATGCAATCATTTAATATATGGAAATAAAACAAGTAAAAGAGCACCAAGGCTCAYGAGGGTGGATGAATATTGCCTGTGTTGACTCACCTTGTAACAACACTCGAAGAAGCTTGAAGCTGGGCAAATCAGTCTTATTAAATGTTTGCTGTTTGGTCTGGACTTTTTATTTAAGATATAAACCAGAGAAGTGGGCTGGGATTCAGCATCAAAGATGGATGTTTACTGGCACAAGATGGCATCATGTTCATTAACGTGCTTTTGTGTTGGGATGTCTTTGGATTTCACTGTCAATGGGGTTGTGAAATGAGTCCTGTGAGTGTTGTGCTCAGCCATGGGTGAGCAGAGCTCTCTGCTCAGTGCTTGTGTTCACAGGAGATAAAGGAGAGACACTGGCATTCAGATGAACCCTGAGCATCATCATCCTCTCCTGGAGGAAAGAGTTTTACRCAGGACTTAGGTTTGAGGTGAGACACTGCTGTCTTTCCAAAGGGTTGATGAGCAGTACTTGGCCAAATTAAAGGCACGGAACAATGTGTTGTCCAGTGGTCACTTCATTTGTCCTGGTGATTCTTATTGCAGATGTTCCCAGTGCCATCAGGGCGTCCCCACAGGGATCACACAGAGGGGCAGAAGGAAAATCTGAGTCCGAGCTGTGCTGGGGAAGGCAGGGAGTGATGGAGACACTGCAGCAAAGACCTTGCTGAAAATTCTCATGCACTTTTTCCTTCTTTATGAAAATTCTCACTCACTTTTTCCTTCTTTCTTTCTAGAAGCAGATGAGAGCCCTGAGGGGGACCCTGCAATCCAGCAGCCCATCTCAGACCAGAGCCACAGCCATGGCTTGACTGGCAGCTTTGTGGGTTTGCCAGCCATTTAAAATGTTTGCCAACATTTAAAGCATGCATTGTTGTGGTTTAAACTTGGGAAGGGTAAGGAAATCTTCAGCTGAGGATAAATGCCAAGAAAAGCAGCCTGCAGCTGGCCATGCACGTATTGCTGCAATTTCTCTTGCATGGGCTGTTTTCTTGGCAGCAGCGCTTCGTGGTGACCATCCCAGGGTGGCACCTGGAGGGCACCTTCATGGCATGGAGCAGTTTTGAGGGAGCTGCTCCTCCATCAGTTGGGCTGGGCAATGTTTCTGCTGCTATGATCAATTTCCCAAGTGAGAAATGGCAATATTTTGCTGATAAGCACCATGGCTCCAGCTCTTCTGTCCCCTCTGCTGGCTGCTGACCGTGTGGGGTCTTTGGCTGGAGCACTTTGGTGGGAGCACAGCCAGGAGAAGGAGCTGGAGCAGCTCAGCTCCATTGCCTGTCCTTGGCTGCTTTTGTCCCCTGTGCCATGGCTGATGGTAGGGGGTGARGAGGGACAATGGTACCCCCTGACTGAAAATCACTCCTCGCTTCCCTGGGGTCTCCCATCCCCTGAGTCTCTGCTGTGAGAGAAGGTGGTTGTGGATGTCAACACCAAATTGTTCTGGGGACAGTGAGAATTTTGAAGTCAGCTTTTGCCTCTCCTGATTGGATTGATCTGTTCTGAACTCAAAATGTTCTTATTTTTACTCCACTGGTTGRGTCATTCAATAATTTCTCATGCAGGTATTTTGGTGTCTTAGAATATAACTAGCTCACACTTCCCTCTTTCCTCACGTTCTAAAGTCTTTTATGCTCATTTTTGCAGCGTTTGTGGGAACTCACTATCTGTGAGACCTCTTCAGCTGYGTTACTTGGGCTGACTTGGACCTCAGGTTTGATATCTGCAAAATGAGTGACAAATGGTTGGTGTGAGGGCTGATGGTTTCACACTGGGCTGGCAAGGCTGAATATTGTGAGAAGAAAGATAAAATCAAACCCAGCCCTCAAAAAAAAAACAACAAAAAAACCCCAGCAGACAGACAAAAGAGATATATCTTCTCAATTTCCTGGGAGGTTCGTGTTTCCAGGAGACTCCCACTTTTGAGTAGCTGCAGCGTTTTGGTTTTTTTTTTTTTTTTTTTGTCCCAGAGGTCTGGTTATTCACTTCCCAGCTCTGCTACTGCTGTTTCTTGTAGCCTTGGTCAAGACATATTTTATTCTTAAACTAATAGTTGTAAAATAGAGAAATATGAGGGATTTTTTTTTGCTAAATTTGCTAAAATTTACATTTCTAGTGAGTGCGGAAATTTTTTCTTTTTCAGTCAGTGCAACGAGTATTTCAGGAAAAGGGGATCCTTGACCAGGGACATTATTTGAGATTCCTAATTTACCCCTGTTCTGAAAGTTTGGGACACTTTGCTTCTTTTTGTGTCAATCCTTAAATTTGCAAATGGGAACAAATCCCGACCCCTCTGAAAACCCTCCTGCTGTGGTGAATCACCAGGGAAGGCTTTTCTGTCCTTTTAGGAAGGTGATGGGGATGAAGTCTCTGGGTTTGGGAAGGGRAGGTGGAGCTCTGTGCTTCCAGAGCTGATGGTCATTTCGTGATAAAGTGATAATGCCAATAATCCCCAGGTCCTTTTTTTTTTTGCCTTTGAACTGAACACTTTGCCTGTCTCAGCTGTGGCTGCCTTTTTGAACTGTCAGTTTGGGAGGATTAGATGCATGTTTAGGCTGGGTGAACTCATGAATGAAAATATTTTCCTTGGCAGTTTTTAAAATGCTTCCCCCCTTTAAGAGCTGAACCCTTTGGCAACARTCTGCTTTTTGCCCAGATTACCACTGTCATTTTGGGAGGTCTTTTCCTGCAGAACAAACAATGGAATTTTAATAACACAGAGAAATAGATTCAGGACTGCTTTATTTATATTTTCTTTATTTATGCTCGAATACTTAGTATGCAGCTCCAGCAAAGACAAATTTAAGCTTTGTATTACTTCAAAATGATGAATTAAGCTCTGGGAGATTTACTTCCACAGAAAAGRATATTTTGATTCGTTGCTTTGAAAAATATCTCATAAAACCAATAAATATCACAGAAATTGAAAATAAAAAAAAACCCTCTCTGTAAAAATTGCAGATGCAGAGTAGAGMAAAAGAAATGCTGCTCTTTGTGCAGGGTCTGCCAGTATCTGCACCTCCACTCCCTGCTTTAATGAAAGTTTGAGTCAAATGCAACAATCACCACTACAGTGAAGCTGAGTTAATTTTGTGGTTTTTTTTTCATGTGAAGTCCTGCACTGAGGTGCTCAAGCCAACACCATCTTTGGCTGCCTGAGCAAACAGGCACTGGTTAAGCTCCCAGTGCCATCATCTGAAGGACTTTGCTTGCAGAGAATCCTTCAGAATTATCTAACTTTGTCTAAGGGCGCACAGTGACATGCAAAGTGAATTGAGGACCATCTAAAATGAACCATAAAATATCACCTGCTAAGGTGAGACTATTGCCAAACTGTGATAAAGCAGCTTGTGTCTCATACAAACTCTTCTCAGAAACTCTGACAGATTTGAAAATCATCTTTTTTCTAATTAAGATTGCATTGACTGCAGTGATAATAAGTGTTCTACTTTTCCAATAATCCCTTAGGGTTGCTGTACGTAGTGTTTTCTTCTCAAGAGAATTCTGTTATTTTATTTTCCCTGTGCATCTCCTTCATTCTTGCTCTATCATCCTTGCAACTTCCCAAGCCTGAAAAGGAGATGAGGAATGAAAATATTCCYGCACAATAAATCTGTTCCAGGCCTTTCAGTGTCAAATAGCTCTGTGTCAGATAAGCCATCGATGCAGTGCTGTGCTCAATTAAGAGGGATGGCACATGGTGTAGATGGAAATGAATCAGTGCTTTCAGTCTGGAGATTGAGAGAGACAGAAGGGACTGGAAGGAAGGGAACTGTGGAAAATGAGAAGGAATTAGGGTATTTTGAGGGATACACTGGGTATTATTTGTGCCTTATTGTTCTGTTTTTAGCTCTGCTGATTCTATCCTGCTTCACTGAAATCACTTAAGTAATTTTAGTGCGTACAAAACACACATGCAGCTCATTGCTGCAGCCTGGCAGGAATCTGAAAAAGCCAGGGAGCAGAGTTGGAGCAAAGCAGGTCACTGAAACACCCTTTGCTGAACATAACTGGGACTTTTCAACTCAGACCTTGTCAGAACTTGGTGGCATTGGAGTGGTGTAGACATTGACCCTCTTGAGATGTGAGACCTGCTGATTGCTTTCCTGTGCTGSTCAAAGGATTCCCCATTAGTGGAAACCCCATTAGTGCTCCTCTGGTCCTGCATCCACTGGGCTGAAGATTTCAGGAGGAAATGTCACCTAAACCCTGCAATAATTTCATTTGACTGCTGCCAGAGGGGTTCAACCATCTCACAGAGATCCTCTAATTTCAGAGCTACTGTAAAACTGCTTCTGCCAAGGATATTACAGCTGCTGTTCCATTTCCCTCCTCTTGTAAAATCAAGGGTAAAGAAGCTGCAGGARCATGGCTTGCATCCAGGAATGTGATAAAGATGCAAAGAAAAGCAGTGATTCATGGGGGAATGAACCTCTKTGGCCACTTTGCTGTAGCTCTGCCYRCCTGGATCAAAGCTGCTGCTGAACCTGCACTGCATGGCTGTAGGAAATGCTCTTCCCGTGGATCTGTGGGAGGTGGTTATTGCTTATCAGAGACAGTCTGTTTGAGCAGAGCAGTGGTTTGTAGATAAGGAAAAATGTTGCTGGTCACTGGGGAATTTTGGTCAGTTTTTGAGCACCTGCCTCAGGGGAAGGAGCTTCTCTTCGTGCCCTGGAGGTTAGAGTGGTGGGAGCTGGTGGTGGAGTTTACAGGAAGGAGAAGAGCTTCTCTGCTTCTCTGCTCTCCTCAGAGGCCTCTCCATTTCTGTCTTTACATCAAACAGCAGTTTGGGGCAGGARGARCAGCAYAGAAGCCAAGAGGGACAGTTTAAGAAACTCCACTGTTTTTGTAGGTCCTGGGGCCCTAAACCCTGAAACAATTCACCCTTGGTCATTCCCATGGGAGTCAATGATTCTGCATCTGAAAGCAGAGTTAACCAAGTCCCTGATGGCTGCAGGTCTGTCAGTTCAATGGAGCAGTGAATTGAAGCCTACCCATCATCTCATGGAGAAGATGAATATTTTTTACCTTCCAAGATAAATGAAAAATGTCCAAAAGTACAATTTGGTAAAATCAACATGCCTGTGTGCTAACAGGGAAGAGCAGGGTGTGTTGCCATGACTAAAATCCCCCCTTGGCCACCTGCCGTGTGTTTCCATCACTGAAATCACTCGCAGAACTGAGGACTGGCTGGAAAAAGGAGTGAAAAAGCACCTCAGTCCTGCAGGCAGGGCTGGAGGCGTAGGCAGGGYTCAGCTGGCACATCTGTGATTCACCTTATCTGTGCTTGCATCCAAAACTGCTGGGCAACATCAAGAGAAACTGAGAACACCTAATTAAAACAGAAAGTGTAGTTTTGAGTTTATTTAACCATCCACCTTTTAATTTTATCAGACAGTCCAATCATTTTAATTAGTCAAGCCAATAGCTTTAATTTAGATAATGGTTCGATTTTTTGATTTCTGGTCAGTGATGTCAATGAAAACAATTCATTATTTAGCTAATACAAAATGTGAACTTGGTGCTTTGTTTTCCTTCCAGTGTGCTGTACCTACCTTCCATGGAGTCTCAGATATCAGAGTTTAATCAATATTAAACCATCCTCACGGCCTAAGTACTTGCTTATGTGCTTTGAATTGTTGCTTGCATCAAGAACAGCAGTGATGCCCCTAATCTGCTTTCACTGGGCTCCCCCAGACTCTAATTATGTCATTTAGAGAAGGACATTTCCTGGCAGCAGTTCCTCAATTCACCGCAGCAGCCACTCTTGGAATATGGACAGAACAAGGCTGTAATAGCTTGCACATGTGGGCCATGGCTGCAGGGACAATTGACCCTCGTTTGGGAGGGAGCACGAGGCTGTTCTGTTTAATATTTCCAAATGATGGTACCTCAGAACCAGCAGGAGTAGCACTGCATGCCAGGCTCTGGTATTTACCTGTTGAATTTGGTGCTCAGGTGTATTATTGCCTTATGGCAGAAGTTATGAGCAGCTCTAGTACAGAGACACTCTGGAGCGCTCCAAAAATGCTGGGTACAGCATCCTCCAAGTGCACGAAATTGTGCWACAGCAAACAGTTTCTTCACAGGTCCAAGCTCAGCAATAAATTGTGGGTGCTCCTTAAATTAATGTAATTAATGTGTTCAAATGAATCAAATTTCTGAGCCTCAATCTGATTCTTGTGGAGTTAGAGCAAAGGATGAGGATTCTGCCTTGCATAAGACCTTGGGACCATGCAGTGGTGGAAGGTACACATTTGCACCAGAAAAAAGGATTTTTTTTTTGAGTATGATTATTTCAGTTAATTTTGTTCTCAAGAAAGTTGTTCCTGAAAAATTTGATTTGTGAGGACTGAAASCATGGCCACCCATGCAGAGGGTGGGAATAAAACCATTGCTAACCTGAGTCCACTCCCTGCATCACCTGTCAATTTACCAGCTGAGTGACATTGTACTGCTGTGTGTAGTTCAAAGGACCATTTGATATGGTTAATTTTTAATAATATATATTTTTTAACTCCACATTTATTTGCCTTTCTTGCTGGAGTATTTGTACAACAGTATCTTTCTGCTGGAAAACGTGGAGCTCAAAGTGCCATAACAAAACAAAATACACACCAAAGAGTTTAGGTGATTCCTCTCAATTCCTGCAGTTTACCTGAAAAGCCATAATATATTCAAAAAACAAAATAATTTTTCAGTTCCTAATAAATAATGTTAATAGAGACTTTCACAGCTGCCTACAGAGTACAAACACTGATCATCTTTTCAAGACAAAAGGCTTCCAGTTGCTGCCACTGACAATATTTTAAAAGGTCAAGTAGTTCCCTGCACTGATAATGCCCACAGATAATKCTCATCAGATCCTAAAATCCAGATATTTGTTATATTACTCTACTAGGTATTTTTTTTTATGACTACAGGTTTCGAGATTAAAAAAAAAAACTGATCAAGAATTGCAGGTGATGGATGGTTCCAGTCCTTTCTGCAGCTGCAGCTATGGCTGTTCTGGCTATTTTGGCTAAGGGGAGATGACATAAAACTTCCTGACAGTCAGGACCCCTGTGAGTGGGGAAACCAGGAAAAAAAAGAAGAAAAAACCAGAAGTGGGAAAAAAACCAAGGCAGATAAATAATGATAATTTTTGGAGATGCATCAACCCTTTGACATTTTTTAATCTTTGGTACATCAAATGTGGCCACAAATTATTGATAAAGTTGTGGGAGGCCATAACTTCCACCAACAGCCTCCCCAGAGTCAATGCCAAGTCGTTGCTACTCTTCCTGTTATTGTTTCCTAAATAAATACCTTGTTAGTAAGGGTTGCAAAGCCCTAATAAGGTGCTTCTAATAAACAAAAAAAAAACAGAGGCAAAGATTTATGTTAAATGTAACAGAGACAATGAGAACTAAAATTGACATAGTTTGTGCACTGAAAAATTCTCATCTGTTTTGCATTCACATATGGAACACATTCCCAGGGGAGAGCAAGCGACATATTTTTAGGACACTATTTCATCTTAGGAAATCAATGTACAGGCTATTAAAACTCCTTTTTTTTTCCATGAATGATAAGTGTAATTACATCTCTCTTGCAATAAAACCTAGTRCTTATTAAATGTAAATATTTAACAATGATTAAAATACATTTGAAGGCAATTTTATAGCTTTATTTTATATGTTCCCATCTGGGTTGCCTTTCCTAAACCACTACACATTTTGAAGAGTTATTAAATTATTATTTTGAGAAGGACTAACACTCTGCATGTCCCTTGCTTCAATTTTAATTTCATACGCTTTCAGAATTTATTGAAGTCTGGTGAATTTAGGATTCAATCAATGCACTATTGTATTTGTAGGGCTGCATTGAGGGGAAAAGTGGCTTCATGAGGTAGGAAATGCCACACTGGCACGTCTTTTGTGCGCCCAATTTTGACRGCCAGCTCTAGTTTCCTGACTCCACATGCTCCAGCTCTCGTTTTCCTTTCCAAAGGAAGCGAGTTGGTTCCTTAAATGGATTTCTTCAGTTTTATGTACAACCCTTCTGGGGCTGTTTTAAAASTAAGCGTTAATAAACAGCTCAATCTTAGAAACTGCAGCTCTGGATAAGGAGCATTGTGAGAGCAAGGTGCTGATCCTGGGCACAATTCAGGGCTGGACAGGCAGGACTGGCCCTTCTCAGAACAGTCTGACAGGATTACCCCAGAAAGGAATTCATGGGAAACCAAGGGKTTGTCAGATCCCAAAAAACCCCAAATCCTGTCTGCAATCAAACTTTCCTCTGGAAGTTCCTTTAGAATGCCCAGGGAAGCTTCCCTACAAATTTTAAGAGAGTTGAAATCAGTTTTGTGTAAAATCCTRCAGTTGATTTAAAAATTGCATTGCAGGGATATGACCTATTATACTGCTATGGAACAGCTTAAATACTTCCAGAAAGGACATCACTGCCAGTTAAATTTTTATAAGTTCTTGATATAATTTGTGCTCAGATTTTGCCTCTGATTTTGCCTCTATTCACTTTTAAAGGGTTGCACTCCCCCAGCAATCCCTAATTCCCTGGTACTCTTGTTTTTTTTTTTTTTAAATAAAATAGTGCAGAATTCAGCTTCAGACCCAGGATCATTCCAAAAGGCTGGAGTTAATTTTTAATTTGACTAGTATTTTCAGTCTTTAAAGCAGTATCACCAAAGTCAGTTACTTACTTGAGAGAGTGCTAAMAGGATCAGGCCACTGAGAGCTCATTAAAGCTCCTGATCCTGCAAAGAATCAGGAGCTCAAACCATTGCAGAGTTTCTTGGAGTCACCAGGTGCCCCTTATGGCAAAAATCAGGCTGGAAAATCCACTACTGCTATAATTAAAAAAAAAAAAAATAGAGAGAAAAACACAGTGTTTTTGTCCAACATGYTCAAAAAATAAATAATTACCCAAATTTCTCATTTAGCTGCAAATCAGCTTTTGCAAAACTCAGCCAGGGCACAGATTTAAAGCATCTTTAAGTTTTACACCCTCCTCCTTTCAGATTGTTAAACTCCCCCAGCAGCTCCGAGATGCTGCGATAGACAAAGACTCAATGTGTGTGTGTGGCTTTTCAAACCGTTTTCTCTGAGGAGGAAAATTTCTCTTTAAATAAATCTCCCTCCTCTCTTGAAACTGGTACTTAAAAAAAAACCCCAAACCCAAGGAAGCAGCTATTTATTTCTGAAATAACACACAGGACATCGTTGTACAACAGTATAACTTACACCTGATGAAAAGAAAATGAATTTAAGGCAGTGATTTTCCACAAGATAAACCTTTGGGAAATAAAGGTTTCTCTCAGGGAAAAATAAATAGCAGTAAAACAAAGGGGCTTGGGAGTGTRGACATCTTGAATTGCTTGTTTAATTAAACCTCTCAACTAGATATTAATTTATGAATTTTAAAATATATTTTTGGTGAAAAAAAGTATTGGTTAAAGTTAGAATGTATGTTTGTTAGGTTTAATTACAGACCTGTATTTTCCTACAAAACAAACTGCACCTCTCGTATACAATAACAACAGAATAACACAGATTACCTTTCCCAGGGACTTTTATAGTCTGGAACACAAGGCAAATATTTGTGTATTTTTGACTGATCCTGTTGTAATTGAAGCCAATGGGGCACGAACCTCGATGGGAGCAAGACCAAGAGCAAGCCCTTTTTGATACAAATGTGATAGAATAATTCAGGGCAGTCAGTTTATCAGCATTTCTGAGCTATTTTTACACCATAATTTCACATAATGATAAATATATATATATATATATATATATATATATAAATGTATGCACATGAGTTTTAATTTAAAAAATTAAACATATCACAACTTCTTGACTGATATCAGGTGTTCATGGAAAATTCTGTGTGCTTTGATAATCAGCCCCATCAGTATATTTTACCTACACGAGTAATTTCATTGAAGTCATTACATCTGCTTCTCAGGGGGAATTAAAACAATAGACCATTATTTTCATCATGTTTTTATTATTTACAGTGTCCATCACTTTTAACTGATCAACACACACACTTCAAACGCAACATCCACTGACAAATCTAATTTCCCTTTAGAAAGAAAATATTTTTTTTTGTTTTTTTGGTTAAAGAAAGTTTTGTTTTATAATTTTTGATTCATTATTCCTCTCTGCTCTGTTACAAACCAGACTCCTGGAGGTGTTTTAACTTTTAAGTACAAAATAAAAGTGTGCATATTTTCTGCACACATATTGGAAATAAAAGAGTGTGAGGCTGTTTTCACAAGCATTAAGAAGGGAATATCATTGCCTTCACTTCTGTCTTTTGTTCTCACGAATTCTTGAGTGGAGAATTACAATACARTGTTCTGACTTTAACCTGTATGCTTCACTCTGACTGAAACTGCTTTCATCTGTTTAATGACAAAAATGAAATCTCATCCTGCTGGAGTTACCATGCACTTYCAGCATGGCTGGGAATTGCACTCTCCATAATTCTATAGTGGCAGATTTAGTGCTGAATATATTACAGAGGATAGCAACTACCTATAGAAATAAAAAACCTGATCCGAGCCCTCTCAGATCATGGATATTTTTCTCTGAATGCTAAATTCTCTGGCCATCAAATAAACACAGAAAATAACACCACTGAAACAGTTTTTTGCTGTGTTGATGTGCATCCAAATGTGAGGCTGGGAAGAAGCACACAGTGCTTCAAGGTGTAAGGGCTGAAACTCTCCCTCCGTATTTTCTTATTTAACCCTGCACAGGAAAGGGTAAGTGTGTCAGATTTAGGTGAAAAGTTTGTCGRAGACAGAGCTAACCTGTATTCTCTGTTCTGCTCTCTGTGTGATTGTGAATACAGGATTCAGCACAGAATTTGCATTTTGTTGAATAAATCACTAGCAACTGAAACACTCCCGTGTCCACCCTGTTTGTGGTGGCTGACRGCAAAGCTGAGGATACTAAAACAGATTTACCAACAAATGAGAAAATGCCACAGAGCCATTAACCCCCTCTTTCTCATTATTTTTTTCATCACTTTGCTGTCTACCAGTTTATCTTTGCATTTCTCAGAGRCTGAGCAGCATAACCCACACTTTCCTCCTGCAGGGACCATGATGTTTGGTATTCCTGCAACGCTTTTCTATAAATCAGCTCCATCTGCAGTATCTGCAGCAAGGCTTGGTCTCCTGGTTTGGAAGGAGCCTGTGTCTGTAATGTCAGTCCATACCCCTTCTTGCTGAGGTTTTTGAGCCTCTCTCTCACTTCAGGGAATGTAAGAGGGGAATGCAGTGAGCGCTGACATCCAGTCGGTCTCCTGACTCCTGGTTATTTAAAAAAACAAGGAATGTCTTTAAATGCGCGGAGATTTCTCACTTCTCGATGGGAAAACATTAAAAGAGCGATGCTTTAATCTTGCTGTATAGCCCCAAGTTCAGGGCTTAAAGCTGAAAGCTTGCATTTCCAGCTCCTGCTCTTTTTGCAGGGATTCCTGACAGGACATAATGTAGCTCACAGCAGTATTAATCCCTCTAGAGCCGCTCTAATAGTGACACCTCCACGTACCACCCAGGCTGGGCGGCCCAGGGCTCACGGCTGGYGGAGATAAGGCAGCCCTTGCCCCTCAGAGCAAGCAGAGCCCCTAATTGCTCACATTTATTGCCATTAGGAAATTTGGGAGAGGGCCCAGCTCAGGTCTTTCCTGTGTTTCTCTGTAAGACAAGGCCACYGGTTTCAGCGGCTGCGGGATCAGCCCTGAGTTTCGCTGTCAAATCCAAAGGAGCTCCGTGCCTGGGGAGGGAGATTCAGGAATCCAGATTTATACTGTGGCAATTAACTGCAAAATTTGGCCCTAAAAATCCCGCTGATGTAAACAGCAGGGCTGCAGGTCAGCACCAAGAACACAGCCTGGGATTAACGGCAGCTCACTACTGGAGCAATTATCTCCTGGCAAAGCCAAAAATCTCCCTYGTTAAGAAACTGTGGGGCTCTTGGTGCTCTTCCTTACACCTGTAAAAAGCCAGGTAAGGCCACCAAAACAGAGGACTTATTTTTCTAGAGTTTCACTGAGAGAGCAACTAAGTGAGTAGTGTGTTCTTAGCATTATTTGTAAAATAAATCCTACCAGCCTCTGAAGAGGAGTCACAAAGTGGAGTGGCTGGACCTGATGTTTATCAAGAGAGTTAACAAGCCTGGCAATAAAACCCTGGGTAATGATGGCTCTGAAGAGTTACATTTGCTTTGGAATTTACTTTTATAAAAGCATGAAATTTTATGTAGGAACAAGATCTATAACCACCTACATAAAAGTAAGGGGTTTTAGTACTCAGAGAATGACGGCTCAATTCTGTACTGCTGCTGCAGGACAGACCTTGTTTTAGAACTGTAGGATCAGAACTCAGTGAATAATAAAATATCAGTTCTTTCTGAAACTTAGTCTTTGGTAAGCATAAAATATTATTTTTGTGAATCAATTAGTTGCATTACTGTTTTAAAATGCCAATTTCTCTGTGCAGGATTTATTTTTAGAGTTCAAGATTTCAGTTTGGAAATTCTGTTTTGGTTTATTTGTGCAAATACGATTTCAGATATTTTCCTTGCCTTTTTACCCCCCGCAGTGTTTGCATCCGATTCCATGACTGTGCCAGTCAGTAAGGGAACTGAGTACAGCATAGATAAATTTACAAATTACCTCGTTGTAAGCTTGAATTTTTTTGTGGAGTTTGCTCAACTTTATGACAAATATCCAGCTTAACCCTCAGACCCTGCACAGGGAAATGAGGCATTTCTTCAAATACCTTCCCCCTCTTCCCACTCTACTTCGTGCCATAGTTTAAGGAAAGCTCAGATTTTATCACCATATCCAGGCAAAACTCCCCATAGCAGAGATACAGGATTTACCGGAGGAAACCTGGAAATATTGAGGATAATAGGCTTTTTTTTTTTTTTCTTTTTATTTTTTTTTTGTTTTGTTTTTCAAATCCATAACGAAAAATGCCGTTAATAACGCAGGGTAAAACTCCAAATTAACTTAAATCAGGGCAGGTTTTGGAGGGAATAAGGGAATTTCTGATCTCCTCAGGCAAAGCCCGGCTTTCCTGAAAATTCCACTTAAAGAAACTAACGGGATCACAGTAATTTTCTTTTACATTTTCCCTTTCCCCTGGTCCTTGCTCCGGTTTCGGGTCTCGCTCCGCGCCTTTCCCGGAGCGCTCCCGCTCCCGTTCCCCGCSGCTCCCGGCGCATCCCGCCCGCTCTGCCGCCTGCCGGCCCCTGGAACTGCAGGCTCGGGGCTGTTCTTCCACCCGGGCAGCCTCGAGAACCCCTTTTTAAGATTATTTTTCCCTCCCAGTGGCGGTTTTTTTCCCCCTCCTTCCCCACGTTTTTTCCCCAAGTGTCGGAAGCCGATGCGATGCTTCCCGCAAGCCCGTCCTTCCTGGGGAAGAAGGAACTGCACAYATGCCTCCCGTGCTATTTAAATCAACACAGAATATAGCAGCACGTTTATGTCAGACATACCACTGCAATATTCTTGTTACTATAGGAGCAGAATACATGTAAATATTTAGGTGGATTCGTTCCAAGTGCAAGGGGCAGCTCTGGAAACATGCGGTGCCTTGAGCCAGGACATGYTTTAGCACACATGGAAGCCCCAGGTAGGTGAGCTTCCCCCAGATTTCACACAATCCATGCAAATGCCGAGCTGTGCAGTGCTCACAGYGCACCGAGGTGTCGGTGGGACTGATGTCTGACTGCTGAGGGGAATAATCCCACCAAAGCCCCGTAATAAATGTTTCCAGGATCAGCCTGGAATGATTTGGGAGGAAGTTTCCCTGGTTTCTTTTGTTCCTTTTCAGTCTCCGAATGACAGATGACATGTAAAAGTCAGWCCCTAAAGATTCCCATATATTACAGACAGACAACAACCATAAAATTGTCCCTTCCCTACAGAGCTTTGCATTTTCTGCAAGGCCTGATTTTGTGTTTATGATGATTGGGGAGAAGCTGTAGGATGGCTGAAGGAGTCTTTCCTTTAACRTTACTGTGTTAAAAATAAGGATGTTTTGGAACATCTGCTTAGCTGATAAAATCTGGTAAGACAGAAGAGGATATTTTAGGTCAGGAGCACTGCCACAAAACAAAAATTCTAAAGCTGTATCAGTTATAAAAGAAACCTACATTTATGAAAGAGGGTTGAATTTATCCCCCAGCTCCAATGGATATCAACACTAGAAAGTAGTCTAGGTGGTTTCAAACATAATTCAAATGGCTCTTTCTTCCTTGTCTTTATTTTTAAAYGGAAGATAAATTGGTTTAAGCCATTTAGAGCACAGGGTTTCTGGTCTGACATGAGTGTGGCCAGTTGTCTCTGTGCCGTAGTTTATGCATTGTTCTGGAGAAAAGTAACAAATATTGGCTACCCACCAATAATTGTTTGAGAAAACCAGATATGTTCTGCAGATTTTGGCTATGCCTCTAGTCCTTATATAAGCAAAATGGGTTGTTTCTCAAACACTGCACTCATCTGGACCGGGCCTACAGATGGTATTTGTACTAATCCAGCGAATTCTGCCCCACACGACATCCGCACAAAGACCACGGCCAGGTTTGCAGCCAGACGGTGCAAATTTCCCACTTGGGGAGTACGAGGCTGAGGGAAGTCTTGGTCAGTGGAGATGTACCTCAGTATGGGTTGAGATCCTCACATTCCCCCCTGCCAAAATTTCCCATTAGGGAACAGAAAGGAAACCTTATAAACCCTGCCGGGGCACATACCATCGCTGCGTCCTGAGCCCCAAAACCCTCTGCAAATCCCTCCAGCCTTCCTGACTGACTCATGCCATGCACTTTCCCACCTATGCTCCCCCCTTTTTCRTGGGAAGGGGATTCCCACATGGGATGAGCCTCCTCCAGCACCCGCAGCAGTCATTGCCACCGTGGCTGATGCACTGGCACGACCTAAAACTGCCCACAGCCAACTTCAGAGAGAAGCCCAACAATGGTGCACTGTATTTAACACTGTGTGCTGTGGGAAATGGAGAGAAGACAAACGGACTTTATTTTACAACATAAAGAATGTTACACCCTTTGGTAATACGTAACTAATAACTTAAACCCATTAAAAACTGTGATCTCTACTCTACCCCTCACAAATGGAGCCAAAGCTGTAAAAATTCATGAAGGAATCAGTAGCAGSCTGGCTGGGGTTACAAAATCTACACAAACTGCTAGAAGTCACAGTTTTCTCCATGAAAGGCATGGCCATAACAAATATCCCACACARCTCGCTTTCTAATCCATTCCCAGGAAGCTGCATTGTGTGAGGCTGAGCAGATATTAACATCCAGGGAGGTTGGAGGCAGCAAGGGGCAGACAGGAGGGTGTGGGGGACCACATGGGTGTGTGTGGGACCCCATGGGTGTGTGGGGACCACATGGGTGTGTGGGGACCCCATGGGTGTGTGGGGACCACATGGGTGTGTGGTCCCAGTGGGTGTGAGCTGCCAGGGCAGGAGGGAACCCCCAAAATGTCCCCACCACTCTAGACCTGGGTTTGCCCCATGCTGGGTGTCACAGGGCTGGTAGTTGACTGATCAYACCGGGAAACAAAAGCTGTACCTGGAAGAAAAGGGCTCCTTTTCATTTCCGTTCCCCATGTCAGGCAAAAATTAATGACTAAATGCACCTTTCTCTGATGTTGTCCATCATGCAAATACTGGTGGGCAGGAGTCAATATGAACTTTAAACACACCTGACACAGGTGGCTCTTGCCTTTCAATGCTAAATGGCCACTGGCCAACAATTCATGGYGCAGCATAAAGGAATCCTTGTGGCAAGCAGCCTTCCCTCTGTATATATTTGTTATTCCAGAATGAAGCTATTCATCGGGGCTGAGATGAAACTGCCCAGGTGAATAACTTCCTGAAACCCAGTGCTCCTGCAGGAGTGTGACCAAAATCAACTGCAGGATGAATGTGCTGTGTGAGTCTGGATGTCGGGGAGAAGGTGCAGGAACTGGAGATGGTGGAGGGCAGGATGCAGCTGGCAGAAGATGTCCAGTTGTCCAGGACTCTGCTGCTCCAGCATCATGGTCACTCTGTCTCTCCCAGGCACCGGTGATGCTGAATCATTGCCCTGGGGATTTTTATACAGCCAGTGGATCTTTTCCTTGTCCTCTGGGTCACATCCTTCTGCCAACAGACTGACACTGACACAGCATGGATGGGAAAAAAATCAGTGAGTTGTACTATGTTTTCTCATTTGAACAATCAGCCTGTAGATTTTTCCAAAAGCAGCAATCTRAAATAAAATTCAGGCTGCTCTCAGGCGTGTTCAGTGGCACTGCTCTTTTCCTGCAGAGCAGTTGCAGTGTTATCTCCAGGAAAACAGACACAACCCCACATGGGTTGTACTTCATCATTCTGCAATTTCAGTGYAAGCCCATGCATAAATTCTTTTGTCTTTTGGATGAAGCATATCCTATTCTAATATAATTTAATCAAAATAAAAAATAGATTGCACTGTATCCAAAAAAAGATATACAGACTAAATATTTTGGTGTGTAGTCACCAAAATAACTGTAAAGAGGATTTTGTAAGCAGTTTGGGAAGTTTTCTTTTGGCTTATGCATACAGAAATCTTTCCGTACTATCGGAGTTGGGATTAATTTATCACCAAGCCCAGGAACAGTTCCCAATTGGAATTAGGCACACTAATGTCTGGAGCTGACAAGCACAGCTGCAGCAAGCTCGCTCATGTTTATTATTGTAGTTTTTCTTGTCTTTTAACAGTTTGTACATTAATGGAAGAGCAGGAGCTGCTCTYCTCTGCTCTACCATTGCAATGAGTTTCTTAAGACAGCAAAGCACCTTAAGGGCTGGTTTTAAGCTCCTGATGGGATCAGTAGTAGGCACAGAAAACAGCTGCATGCTCTAAAGCCTTTCTCACTGTTTTTTTTTTTAGAAAACCTCTGAAAGCTGAGTACAGAAGATTGCATTTAATCTCATCTTTCTGTGTTGCTTGATTTCTATTTTAAAGGCTGATTTGGAAAACAGTGGTCTGTAGCAAAGGACTGGAGATATAAGTCTTTGCTGAAGGGGCAACACAAAAAAAGGAAAAAGGAACAAGAAAAAATGAATTTAATTGCTATACATAGGTCTCAAAAGTGGTGAGTAGCAGAAATAGGGAATCAAGCAAGGCAGCTGACAGAGATGGAATATTTTGGCACCAAAAATTTTATTTTCCTTGATGCTCATGCAGGATGCAAGTRATTCTGTCTCTGAAAAGAAAATGTACTAACAGCATGAAAATCCAATTTATTCAATAAGAAATTGTTGTAGATCAAACTGACAGGTTATCAAATGGTATGTATTAAAACTTCCACACAATGTGAGTGGTATAATCTCCAGCTCAGGGATCATTCCAGGGCTCTACCTTGGCTGTGGGCAAGTCCCTGCACTGGGACTGTGGCCATGATAGTTCTTTAGGGCTTTGCTGCGGTTTTGGGCCTGTGTCCCTAATTTTTTTACTCCGTGAAAGGATCGGAGGCGGGCAAGAAAGCAGGTCTGACATCTGTCTCACCTGCCATGGGAGCTGGGTGAGAGCCAGGAGAGGCATCTGGMCTGGGATGTGGAAGCAATTCCAGGTCCTGTAGTTTAGGCATCATAACAGGACATTTCTATCCTCAGGTTCATTTYGAGCATCATGTGTACACTAATTCAGCTGGAATACGTCCAGATTATCTCTCCATTTATACAAAAAAAACAGCCAGGGGCAGAGTAGCTGAGGAGCAGACAGTGCTGGTGACTGGCAGATGTCGCAGATCTTGTGAGATCCTGGCTGGGCTGGGAGCCTTGTCCTGCTTGTCCCACAGCTGCAGGACCTGCCTGCTCCCCACTCTCTCTCCTGGCCCTGTCCTCTGCAGGGTTTGGGGAGCTGAAGTGGGAGGGGAGGGATGGAGAAGAAAAGGAGAATGAATTGAAGAGGGACGGGACAGGAGGGAGAGAAATGGAGGCTTCTCCTGGTRCTTGCATCCTCTGGGCGCTCATCATAACCCCAGGGGTATTTCGCCTCTCCTGCCTTTCTGGGTTTCTGACAGAGGAAGAACCCGTGCTGGCACTCTGGTCTGGCTTTGAATTGCTGCTGCTCCCCCAGGTGGGAAAAGGCAGAATTAACTCAGGAGCAGCCGGCTGAGGTGAGCAAGGCACTTACCCAGCAGCCAAGGACTGAGAAAACACTTCCCCTTCAGGTCCYGCTGACAAATTCATGCGTGTGTGTAAACTGCTGATTCAGAGCGATGCTAAATTTGTTCCCCGTTTTCCATCACGAATAACTGTGTGCTCCCTTCCATGCCCCAGGTCATCACTCATGGGGTTTGGGATGCTCACAGAGCCCTTTACCTCAGCTCAGCAAAGCTTGAAGGTTGTTTCTTTGCATTTACATTAAAGCACAAAGGTTGTTTACAGTAGTAGAAGAAGGAATGGGGGAAGGTATTRGTTCAGACAGGCGACCAGCGGGGAGACCATCCTGGGATGGGGATGATATGGGGCTACCTAGAGCAGAGCCCTGGCGCTGTTCTGCTGCACAGACAGTGGAGAAAGGCTCTGTCCTTTCCTTTTGCCTCCACTACCGTGCTGCTTTCCTGGAGTTATTTTCATTTTAGATCCATGCCAAGTTTAAGGCTTCAAGGATTTTTCTGTACTGACCTTTAAATCCTTTTACTGGTCAATATGATGCATCACCATTCAGTATAATATCCTTCTGTCTGGTTTGCTGCCCCCCAACTTATTATTTTATGTTTCTGTACATTAAACTACGTTTTCCATTCACTGGCCCTGCCAACCAGTGGATTGAAATCCCTCGTTCCTCGTTATTTGTTCCCTCTCCAATTTTGTGCCCTTCACAAACTTTGATAGTTCATGGAGATATTTTCATTCAAGACATTTGCAGGTATTATAAATGAGGGAAGTCYCCTGGTGTTCTCATTTGCTGAGCCTTTACAATAGAGGATTACCTTTTCAAAGGAGGACGTGGAGGGTTAGCAGCAGGGCTAGTGGATATTAACAGATAGCTYTTGCTGCAGATCCTCTGAAGGACACTGCTGCTGTCACCGAGGCTTTCTTACCTTTGCATAGACAAAGGCTCGTGTTCTGCTAAAATTGCTCTGGAGTGTAAGTTCTGTGAAAAATGGAGAAAGGAAAAGGGGAAGGGAGTGAAGAATGAGGAACAGCAGCTGAATAGGGAGTGGAAATTATTACGGGAAATCAGGAATTTGGGGTACCTGAAGTAACGCTCTGAGGAACAAAGGGAATGTGAGTGTCAAATGCGGCCAAGGAAAGGAAGTGT
Organism: Malurus melanocephalus; assembly: GCF_030028575.1. Classification (NCBI taxonomy): domain Eukaryota; kingdom Metazoa; phylum Chordata; class Aves; order Passeriformes; family Maluridae; genus Malurus; species Malurus melanocephalus. The sequence goes on along the minus strand of NW_026623376.1, from coordinate 735,354 downwards.
TTTCCCTCTATTGATGGGTTAATGTCACCCTGGTATGTACATTACCCTCACTTTTACCTCCACTATCTGCCTGTGGTCTCCTGGCAGGTATTTTCTCATGCTGTAAATGAAAAAAATAWAAAGAATTGTAAGCCCCAGAGCTGCAGAACCAACTGGAGCCCTGAGCCCGGTGTCCTGACCCCAACCYAATGCCCAATGCTCAGCCTGTCAGCCTGGCCACCACCCTGCAGTGATGGCACAARCCAGCTCCAAGCCCTGATTTCTTCTGGATATTCACAGCCACATCAGAACCACAAAAGGAAACAAAAATGTCTCCCCATCAGCTGTTCAGGTTTTATTAAGTATGTGTTTTGGTTGGAAGCCAAAGAGCGCTTGGCTGTTTTATCAGTGTTTATTCCTGTCTTTCACAGCCTTTATCACTTATCTCCATCTGACCTGTGAGGGCTTCGAAGGCTGAGTCACACAAATAAGACTTTTATCAGCAGTCAAATCTATAATCAGGCAACAAAACCCCCTCACCTTGCTTCTATTTAGAGTCCCAACCCAGACTCTCACTGAAAAAGGGCCTTCACAAAGGAATTTCAGTAATTATCCTCTCCCCTCCATCCCCCAGATGTTGATGCACGATGKAGGTACCTGTGGGTACTTGAAAAGAGCACTCAGAGATGCCGTCTCTTTCATGGAAGACTTTTAGGAAAGTGAACTTTAACTTTTAAACTTCCCTATGAAAAACAGATCCATGTTAAGTTTGATACCATTTGCCTCAGGATGATCTCAGCTCTTAAAATATGATGGTTTTAGTCGGATTAAGAGCCTATATTGTTGCTGAAGAGAAAGAAGGGTGCCTCTTTAATTGCAGCCCAAATCTACCTAACAATTGCCACATGTTGAGCAAGATTTAAGAGTTATTAAATATGAAAGCCACTATTGCTCCTCCACTACGAGCAGCCTTTGTTTTTTTTAAACCTGGAAAGCACTAAGTAAAAAAGGGGGAGGAAAATGTTAAAAACAAACCAAAGAAACAATCCTGCTGAAAGCCTGAAATCTGATGGGGTATGTTTGCTTTCTGTGGAGGCTGGTGTTAGTGCAGTGCATTTCTGTCTGCTGCAGCAATTCCTGCATTGAGCGAATCAAAGTGCTGGTGGGTCTGGYGATGTTATTGCTAGGAAAACTCAGTACAACTTCCCAAGAGTCGTCCTTTTGTTGCCATCTGTTACTGGAGATGATTTACARGCAATGGGTTGTTCAGCTGATCAGAGCTGTGCAAAGTCTCCTCTGACTCTGGTGTTGGGTTCAGCAGCTGGAGGCAATGCTCTGCTGTGCTTGCCCCAGCTCTGCAGCCTGGCACAGGCCTGCAAACACATCCAGGACCCCCCTCCATAAAACCTTCCTTACACCTCTGCTGCTCTGTGGCCTCCCAGTGGAAGGACCAGCCTGGAGAAGGAAGTTGCTGCTGCTGTGGATGTTTGGCTGTGCTTTGTAACTGGGTGGYGGAGCAGACCTGAACCACCTGAAGCCCAGCACGGTGCTGGCTGCCCTCTGCTCTGTGGAGGAACCTCAGGACTGCCTGAACCCACCCATCCTCTTTACAAACACGARTTCCTGATGCCCTGGAGAATGGCAGCAGCTGGGCACGAGGGGCTGCTTGCACTAGGGCGGCCTTTGTCAAATTGCTGTAGTATTCACTCTGTCCCTTTATGTCCTGGCTGCCCCTTTGCCTCCCCAGAGCAAACCCTCTGTCTGGCTCAGCAGCCAGGACCTGGCAGAAGGTTAGACTAGCTCAGTTGATGTCACACTCAGGGCAGCCTGGCTTTGCAAAGCCCAGCCCTAAATTGTGGTACCTCCCCCAGGGCAGGCAGCAGCCAGCAGGCAGGGCAGACCCTGCACCCCTCAGTGCTGGGGAGGAGCTCCAGGAGAGAGGATGCTCAGGTTCCTCAGGGTGCCGAGGAGCTTCTGCAGGAATGTACGTGGTTTAGGGAGCTCTTTACTCACTTTGCATCCATCTGTGCTGCAGGTTCCTCTTCACTGTTTAGGACACTGATCCTCAGGATGGCAGGGCTGGCTGGGTGCCAGAGCCCTGACACTGATCTGCAAGGATCTTCAAAGGGGAGCACTCTCTTCTTCCCCAGTTGTGCTCAGAACAGTCCAGGTCCTTCAATTGATTTCTACCCATTGCTGATCAAGGTGAAATTTCTACAGAATCTCCCACAATCTTTTATCTTTTCATGTTAGGGATAAACCCCTCTAACATGGGACAGATGCTCTGCTGGGCTGTGGTGCCTCTCTGGGGATAACCTGCATGACTTGAGCTATCGAATTCAGCCCAAAGTAAAAATCCAGCATAACTGCTCAGCTAACTGAGATCGCAGGATACAGCTGTGTTGGAGGATGGAGCAGCCCTAAATCAGGGCAGAGCAATAAAGGGGTGTTTTTACAAATCATCTGTTATAACTTGTAGAAGGTTAATGTTGGGTCAGAAGGAGAGTTACAGCTACTGTCTCTTAAAAAAAGAGAAAAAGTGAAAGCTAAACCATGATTTTCAGAGGTCAGTGATTAAATTTCTTTTTGGAYGTTAGCCCTCTACTCCCTTTCCACTGCGCTTGATAGTATTTCAGGGAGATCTTCAGCCTCCAGCAGCAGGATTTTGAACTTACGATAATACAGCTTTCATACAATCCATTATTCATTTTTCTGTGTCTCCATTTAGCAGTCCTGGCAGCTAAGCAGGATGGCAGAGTTTAAGGCAGGGACCACTGCATATCTCTGCAGGCTGGCAGGAGAACTCCACTAAGTCTCTCAAATTACAGAGGAAAAGCAGTTTTTGTTTTCCCTCCTGCCTAGCAAAGTAAACCCCAGCTCCTAATTTTCAACCAAGGAGKCACAATGGTTGGATTTTTTGTGTCTGTTCTCAGACACACCCCTATAAATCTGGAGATGTTTACAGAGCTGGGAGCCCAGTTCCCTCTTTGGCAAGGTGGGAGAAAGGGGAAAGCAGTTGCTTTTTTACCATGTTCTTAAGCTTCCTTTTCTACAGGGCTCTCAGAAAGTCATTGATTCCTCCCCACCACCCTGGACTGGCTCAGCATTGCCCCTGAGATACCTGCAGGGGAAAATCCCACAGTGCCTTACCCAGCCCGATCCCAGCTGTCCTTGAAAACCTTTTCCACAGCCTAAAATCCCCCCAACAWATTACAATTTGTGCTGACAAGGCAAAATTAACCCCCTTCATTCTCACAGTAGGTGGAAGTGTTGTTTAGAGCATGGCATTGCAGTCAGGATCCTGCCTGTGTCCATCCTGCCATGTGTCCTTGCATCGCACTTTCCCAGACGTGATCGTGATGATTTTGAAATTTCTTTGACCAACAGAACCAACTTTCAGAACAAAGTCAAACCTTTGTCCTCTTATCCATCCCCATGGCAGAGCTAGAAAGCTGCGAGAGGTATTTCGTGACTAATCGTCATGGGAAAGGGAATAATCAGGGCATTTTGGGAATAAAACARCTTTCCTGAACTTTCACTCTTTGGCTCCACCCTTTCCCCCAACAATAAAACAGATCTTCAGTTATTGTGCTAACAAATGAATTGACATGAAGTTGGCATTGTTTCTTCTTCTTCTTYTTCTTYTTCTTCATTTTATTTTTTAACTTTTAAACTTTCGTTTATTATAAAATTCCAACTTCCAACTGACCCTTGAATARTTGGTTTTGTTGCAAGGGTTATTTGAGGTCTAAATGAGCCCAATGACATCTGTTCAATTTTAGATGCTTGGAGAATATTCTAAAATTAATGAAATCCAAATGTGCGACAAATGAATAGAACTATTTTATATATTAAAAAGATGGYTAAAAATAATTCTAAACATTTCAAGAAAACAAAAGAGGTGAATGGGATTTGTCGTTGTTTAAATTGTACTTATTATATTACATTTCAGTGAAATGCCCTCTTGACCTTCCACAGTTTGCTCGATTTCCTCATCAGTCTCCTTCCAGCTAATTTGCTTTGACATAAACAAAAAGAAAAGGACTCAAAAATCAAATGCAGTCATCCACTATTTGGGGTCTCAGWGCTGATTATAGCCAGATACAAATAAGAATGGATGGAACTTGCTAAAAGCAGGACCATGTTATTAATTCTTCATGAATATTTGGATGGTCATGGGAAATGTATGAAGCGACACAAATCTCAAATGTGTCACAAAATGCAGCTTGAGTGCTCATTCTTTTTCAAAATGTAGTTTGAAATGTTGTTGAAATGCRTGATTTGCCGTTTTCCTCTTTCAGCAGGTTTTAGTCCACCTCTTTGGGCTGCAGAAATGTTTGCTGGTTTAAGTGAGAAATCACAAATCACAGGTGAGGAAAGGTGATTTATCCTTTYGGTGCACTTGATTTGCTGCATGTATGCTTTTGAGAGGAATGCTTAGCCAGAGGAATTACACAGACACCAGGATCATCCAGGAGAGAATTTTCACAAATGTTTGTAATATTCTTAGTGGAATTGGTGCTGGGATTCTATTTAACCATCACCTCTTTGTGGTGTAAAGCCCTCCAAAACAAACACAAATTACAGTCTTTGGGAATATGGATACACACATATAATGGATGTATTTTTGTAGGAAGTAAATCAGGGTTTTACAGCACTTTTGTGCACCTTGGCATGGTAAAGCATGTGATAAGTAGCAAATTGGGCAGCATGAGTGATTCTACAGATAAGCATGACATTGCCAATGATATAGGTGATAATTCTCAGACATCTCCACCTTTAAAAAGGAAATTAAACTTAATACTGTGGATAGAGTCCCCCTCAGCCTTACAGCATATCTCAGGAATATTTGAAATAGACTGTTCAGGAAAGGCTTTTCTACACAGAAATGGAATGAACCCAGGATAGAGTGYGTGTTTCTGTTTACACCCTCACCAGAAAGGACAGTGGCCATGACCCAGGGGTAGCACCTGGGCAGCACAGTGCYGAGTACCTGAATGCAGGGAACTTTTACAGCTGCTTTCTCTTTTTGGGACACCAGCTGGATTCCTAGGTAATTTCTGAAGTTGAATACCAACTCTCCTTTTGGAATCTAGAACTGTGAAAAACTAAAGCTAGACCTAGGATTCTGGAAACCTCTTAAAAATTAWGGAGTGCAGAACTGTTCAGAGAGGGCATTAGTTTAGGTTTTTTATTGCCACCCACCTTTATTTTTCTGAGCAAAGAAAACCAGAATTATTAATAACCCTGAAGAGCCATTTGTGCTGATAACAAATCTTGCATGGAAGTAATTTAGCTCATGCATTGATCTTGCTGTTTTTCTGGTCTGTGGATTGGTTTATATCCTTCCTGTTTAGAAAAAGCCAATGAAGAAWGAATATTATACATGTCTTCTGACATATCTCCCATTCCCATATTTGAGGTCTTCTATTTTGGAGAGTTTTTCTGTCTGTACCTTTTTGTACTGACTTCTCTTGACTTCTTTGCCAGACAAAGGCATTAATGTGAGAGGTCTGCTTTTGACTCTGGCAATTTACCACTGYTGTTGAAGCCTGGCTTTCTTTTGAGGTAAATGTTGCCCTCAAATGGTAACAAGCTCCTGTCACTCAAAAGTCAAAAGCAGTCTAACCTGTTCCCAAATTCTCTGAATTCTGCTCTCAGTTTGATAGTTTCTCATGTAGCTGTGGATGTTAAAAAAAGAAGCCTCCACCTTGTACAGAAACTGCTGGCAATTTTTTGTAAAATTCCGAGATTTTTGAAGGGTTGGACAGAATCCACTCTGGTGCCTGTGAAATCTCTCAGGTTCTTGGGAATCACTGATTTACTACTAACAGTAAATTAGGCTAAAGCTGACAAATACATAAAAGATTGGTGGAATCAGGGCAATCAGCATCATTCTGGAAGCTGGATGTGTTTGCTGTACTTATATCTGATAACAACAYAAAACTGTTTAAGCACAGTTTATTGGACATTTCTCTGTAGTACAGGTGCTGAGCTCCAGATAACTGCGTTACGTGGCTCAGTGCTTAACCTTATCATTCAGTCATTTTTAGCTCAGTTGACAGAAGGATCACTGGTGTAGCTGTAATTGGAGTTTACAATGTTTGCAAGTATTAGGTGCCTTGTAGCTTAATGCCATAACTATAGGACAATAAATTACATGGTCATTTAGAGGGCTTTAGCTATTCATATAGCATTAAGCGTAAGAAGGACAGTAACATTTCTCTAATAACACATAAAATRTATATTCCAATTAAAACCATAATAGGATAGACTTGGCATTATATTACAGCCTCTCATGATTTTCACTGCCTAGAAATTATTACCGTTAAAATCATGGTTTCCAAGACTTGTGCACAGGGATAATAAATTCTCCCAAGCAGGTTTAGAGGAAAGCATTGAGCCTTCATGGAGAAAGACTGAGCCTTAAAGCTGGGAAAATTCAGCCACTGAGCAAAGGTTTGATGGTTTGGATTTCTTCCTTTCCTTTTTGTTCTCCACATTTGGCTGGCTCTCCAAACCAAGCGAGACTTAATTAAAAGCAATTGAGCAAACAAAAAGKAGTCAGAAATTATATTTAAAGGCTTTTATCTTCCTCTAGAAGGAGTTCTGCCCCTGTATGTTACTRTGTGTGTTGCTGTGTTTTTGGGAGACTTATTTGAAGGGATGTTGAAACCACCTCATTTTTAAATCCCATTCTGCTTTCTGTCCTTTCTTTTCCCAAAAGRCAGCCCAAAAGAGGGTAGTGAGAGATGGACTTTGACTAGAGAACAGTTTAATGCAATACATTCTCCAGTGTCCAACACAGTTCTTAGCTCTCTTTTCCCTCACCACTGATGTCCCCAAGGACAGCCCACAGCTGCTCTGTGTGTGCATTCAGATGCCAGAGCTTGATATGTTCGTTATCCTGAGGGTATTTTTCATTTGCATTTGAAGGAGTCAAATCCTGTGGAACTCAAGGCTCTGTCTCACTRCAAAGAAACAAATATGGGTTTATATGACCTTCCAGAAGAAGGCTTCTGGTCAGAATGGGACCCCCTTTCTTTATCTGTGATTAGGCCTCCTTGTTTGCTCACCAGTCCCTTCATCCTTGTAAAGCTGTGACAGATACGGAGCTGTTTGGAAGACAAACTGAACTGTGCTTCCTTGGTCAGTTCTTCACCCCTCTCTCTCTGCCCATCCTGCAATAACCTCCCTAAGTCTCAGTCATTAAAATGGTTGTAAACGGGCCTTGGGAGATTATGGGTTTGCATCATGGTTACACAGAGATTATTTGAAGTGTAGTTAACATGGACTAGGAGTTATCTCCCAAAGCTGTTTCACAACAAGCAGAACTACTAAAGACCTCATTCCAGATTGTTAGGCGATTACAAAGGAAAGTTAAATGGGTCCATAGTGGGGGAAATTAAACACCTTTTAGAAAACAACAATTTTTTTTGAAACAGATGTAAGAATGGTTAAGAGACAAACTGACTGGTTTTCCTCAGGAATCTTCAGCACCAGACAGAAAACAACARCAAATAAGCAATGCTGAAGGTACTTTCAAGATGAAGAATATCAGACCCTGCATTGGAAACTGCTCCTTTCCCTAGAGTTGTAGCAGATGACAAAACTAGATGATGAAAAGGACAAAGTTACATCAACAAGACAATCACTCTGCAGTTCCTTTTCTCGTGCCACAGTATTCCCATCCTTTTTCTCCAGTGTGAGCTCTGTTTCTCAAAATAAACCATTTGATGGTTTGCCCCACACACAATATCCTGTGAAAACCTCCTACAGCAAAACCATCCCTGGGATTCCACCTCAGAGTCCGCACCGTGCAGCATCCTGCTCATAAATCTTGTGTAAAAGGAGGAAGAAGGATTTGCTCTCTCTCCAACCCTGAACTCAGGGATTCAACCTTCCAACGTATTTTATTCATGTGAGAATGAAGACACACAGGGCAACAGTGCCTCAGAGCTTGTCAAGCACCTGCCTGTGCTGTAAAAGAGATCCTTCTTGCATTGTTGAGGACTTGGATCACAGAATCATAGAACACCCTGAGCTGGGAGGGAYCCACRAGGATCACTGAGTGCAGCTCCYRGCCCTGCACAGGACAATCCCCAAAATCCCAGGTGTCTGAGAGCAGGAGTGCTGGCCAAACACTCGCTGAGCTCTGGCTGTGACCACTGCCCCGAGGGACCTGTTCAGTGCCTGACCACCCTCTGGGGGAAGAATCCAACCTCAAACTGCCCTGACACGGGTTCATGAGTGATGCAGACTGAATAACAGCAATCAGCTGTGAGTTACATCCCTCTGACACAAACCTCCACAACCGGCYCCACCTTGTACTTTGGGAGTTGAAGTGCAAAGTGCCCGCTCTTAGGTACAAACCTTTCTGGTATATAACAAAAATAAACAACGAACAGTCTCCAGTGCACAGGCCAAAGATCTTATATTTGCTGTAGGAAACATACACAAGCATCTTCCAATGGAAACAGTGTGATGTCTTCTTGCATGTCCAGAAATTTTTCATTCTGTCATAACAGTGTAGTCTCTCCACTCTTCTTCATAAGCCCTTCATCCCTCTTTGCTAATGGTTTACAATATAGAACAGTTTAACTGTATATATTGATGTAAATCATGTCACCTTCTCTGTGAATTATATAAAATAATTCATACTGAAGAATTCATGGAAGGGGTTTTAAGGCTGCAATTCATCTTCTCTTTTCCATTACCCTGGGCAAGAATAAAAGCCAGATATAAATTTGGCTCTTTCCTTCAGAAAGGAAAAAATGTGGTTATTTCATATCTCTATGTTCATGAACRGGACTGTGCAAGGTTTGAGGAAGGTGTGTTAGTCCAAACTCCCTCCACTGTGATCAGCAGACAGCATAATATATACTGTTTCTGAAATCCCCACTTGTCAATAATACTAAAACAGTTACAGATAAGCACAGATGCTTTCAATTTTTTTAACATCATACCCRCCAAATTTTCATATCAAGTCTAATTTATCGGTGCCTGAACACTTGAAAAACGCTGTTGGATGGTTTGATAGGAACTGCCCCCTGTCCCATCCATCTCTGGGGTGTAGAAGCTGCATTGCCTTGGGAGGGGAGCCCTGCCCTCTGTCCACTTTCTGCTCACTGGATGCRCAGGGTTTGAATTGGTACCATTGGCAACCACTTCCCTCAAGTGGCCACCACAGCTCTAAGCAGCAATGACCCTGCAGATTCCCCAGGCTGGGGAGAAATTATTTTGTAATCCTTACGTCCCTGCAGTTATTTGGAAAGCTTCCAGACTTCTTTTAAAGGAATCATATTTTACTCAACTTGTATTTTCCCTTCTCTGGTTGCCAACACTGGCCCACAGGGTGGCTGATTTGCACGTGAGTTCTCATATTGAAATTCAGGCACTTAAACAGGAATTGGRGGTTTAAATTGGGTCCAATTTAGGTATATGAAATAAGACTTTCAGGCATTTTTTTTCTCAACCTCACCACCCAAAAGTGAGATTCAGATATCCATTTAGGTGGCCACATCTGAGAAACTGGCACTCAAAACATACACAAGCTCATTAAGTATGCAATTATGGTCACCTAATTGTGGTGTTGCACACAGGGGCAATTGCTTGGATTTCCTGTGGGGAAAAATGAGCATGAGTTTGCTGTGGAACAGGAGAACATTCAAACTSTATGCAGCTGTACTTGTGTGCACAAAATGCATGGAAAATCCTTGATATGGGGCATCTGTGTTACAGCAGAAAAGGAGAGCCCCAGAAACTCAGGTATTAGGAGTTAACATTACAATGGCACGACTTTTGAAATCCCTCCTTGTACTGTCACTTTAAATGTTTTATTGATTAAGGCCTAGATTACTTAACCTAAAGCCCTATATTTATATTTAGCCAAGGTAAGTTATGAGTCACAAGTAATCCTTTTGATCCAGAGGTTGCCATGGGTCACCAGAGAAATGAGTTGAGTTATAATATCCTAGCAAACTAGCTGTGTGTACGGAAGAATAAATTAAATAAACTCTCTTTTAGAAGGTCTCAGTGATTCCATACTCTGTTTCTGTTTAACCAGAAGATGTTGTGTTTGTTTTCTTTTCTCCCTTAATCTAAAACTGAAATATATTTGTGATGACAGATGCAACTACAGTCGCTGATATTTGTAGCAGCTGAATTGTCTTTCCACTGAGGGTGTCAGCACTTCAATGCCTTCAGCTGAGAACTGGGCAGTGGTCTTTAAAAACATATATGAATAAATTTGACTCAGGTGACTTATCCAAGTTGAAGTGGCATTACCCAGGTGTATTTGAATTTGTCAGATCAGGCCTGCTGTTTACCACTACAGCCAAACTAAGCTGATCTTCATAATCTTCAGAACCTGCAAAACACATAGAATATGACTATGGTCCAAGTATTCCCCTCTGTGTGCAACCCAAATCTTGCCACAATGCAGTAAGTTATTTCAGTTCTCAGCCAGGCCAAGCCTGCAGACCCTAATGAGAATAGGAAATATTTTTCTTCTTGCTTTTTATAGTTTTGTTCCATGTTAAACAAGGTGGTGAGTAYCCACATCTCCCCTTCCAGTCCTGCAGGTCTGGTTTTGCATGAGAATCTGCTTCACAGGCACTGCTG
>NW_026623376.1:592983-724203 GCF_030028575.1 Malurus melanocephalus | reverse complement strand
CACAGCTGGACACTGCCCACAGCTGGACCCTGCACACAGCTGGACATTGCACACAGCTGGACCCTGCACACAGCTGGACACTGCACACAGCTGGACCCTGCACACAGCTGGACACTGCACACACCTGGACACTGCACGCATCTGGACACTGCACACAGCTGGACCCTGCCCACAGCTGGACATTGCACACAGCTGGACCCTGCACACAGCTGGACCCTGCCCACAGCTGGACACTGCACGCATCTGGACACTGCACACAGCTGGACACTGCCCACAGCTGGACACTGCACACAGATTGACCCTGCCCACAGCTGGACCCTGCTCACAGCTGGACCCTGCACACAGCTGGACCCTGCCCACTTCTGGACACTGCACACACTGGACACTGCCCACAGCTGGACACTGCCCGCACAGTGGGAAAGGACCGAGGTCTCTGCACACTCTGGGAAAGGACACACAGTTACTCCAGAGCCTGCAGAAGCTGTGCTTGCAAATTCTCTCTCTGGACACACAGGAAATTTTGCCTAACACTGGCCTGCTGACAGACCTTGAGCTTTAGAGCAGACAGCCCAAGTCRTAGGTCTGAATTCGCTTTGAACTGAAATTGGTATCATAAAGTAGCAGAGCCTTTAGCTTTGTTTGCTTTCTTTGGTGTGGTTTATTTTTAAAATGTATGCATATTTCCAAGAAGCATCTTGAAAATTTATTTTTATCGTGGAAATGGAATGTTTCTTGGCTTTTTGTGAGTCTATTGGTGTATGCYTATGTCCTAGATCAAGTTAGTGTCAGCAGTTGCATACCAGAACCATGTAGAGACTGAAACAGATGTGACTTCACATCCACAGCAGGTAGACCTTGCCCATCTGAAGCTGATGACCAGAGGCTCACAGGACTGTCCACTGAATTTTTCTGACATAAGCCCACGAGGTTTGCTGGGTTGGCTCAAAATATGAGATACCTCACAGTCATCACAAAACAGATGATGAGTCCCAGATGTTCAACGCTCATGGATTACTAAGGAAAGCAAATAGAGGGAGAAACTTTTAAGGACTTCTTAAACAAAAAATGTCTGGTCCGTTTTAGGTTCCTTACTTGCCAAGTGGGTGAGTGTCTGTTCATATCCAAAGAAGTGTGGCAGCCCTGGGGCTGTAAAGTTATGGCATTAAAAATTCTCCATGAACTGGGGCTGTAGATCCCATGGAAATGTGGCAGCTGGCTGTGGATTACTTCAGCCTCTGAGTCTTCTTTTAACAAATGCTCCAAATTTATAGCAGAAAAAACAGATTCGTGAAATAATCTTCATCCCAGCAACTGAGGTAGACTGGGAAGAATGCTGGTTTCAGGGCTTTGAAGTACATAATTGTCAAAACTCCCATTTTTCATTAAGCTGCTCTTCCTTTCACACCAATATGTGATTGTGTAATTAACTGGACTTAGTTGCACTTAATCTATAAGCATAACTCAGAGAAAGACTCGACCCCAAGAGATTTCCTGTTTTACAAGTGACCTGTTTTTGAAACCAGAGGATAATAAACAAAGGAGTGCTTTACTAGCCTGGTTCAGCAAATGGTTCCATATTGAYAGGCTCCAGTATTGAGCAATAGAAGATCCATTTCCTTCTTATTTCTGTATACCACCAGCATTTTCTTGTCCCTCCACAGGAATTTGGATATTCATGTTAACCAAAAGCAGAGTTGGTCTGCAAAACTTCCCTCTGATTTTCCATGATCTCTTTTTCTCTGTATTTGATGCTCAGTTATTGATCTACAACTCACAAAACCTTCTCTTTACCTACTTCAGTGAGCCTCCATCCCMAAGCTGAATTCCTGTATTGCAGTGTTCAGTTTTACAGGTTAATAGTTTGTCATTTGCTTGAACACACAGGAACTCGTTGGCAATTCATCATTCTGCCTCAGTTCCTTTTGTTGAACAGGCAGGTCCTGGTAAAGCTGACCTTTGCACGGGTTTAACGTTTCCCCTTCACACCTTCAAGGCTAAGGAGTCTGACTGACATCAATAATTAATTTTTGAACAAATACAGCACACCTCTTCCTATGGTCCCCTTCAAGGTATGAGTTTTTGTGCATTGCAAAGGCATGCCATGAACAGGGGAGTCCAAAGGACACTGGTGGGGGCTGAAGTCCAAAATTCAGCRTTTCTCAGTGCAGCTGTTGGTGCTGTGTCTCACCTCTGCTGTGCTCTCATGTCCTTCTGGGTGCTGTAGCCCAGACAGAAAAGTACGTGTGTGCCCTGCAAAGMTCAGTACATTCAGGCTGGAGCAGCTGCACTAAACTCAAATATCTGCTTTGGGCACATTAATGACCACAACAGGTCGTTCTGGGAGCAGTCACCTCAATTGACTGTGTGTGTCRGAGAAGGTAAAAAGAAAAAGAAATCTTTAGATTCTGCGCAAGCAGTGAGCTCCCATGGGAAAAGAGAGCATGAAGTGGAGAAACCCAGCAGTGGCCTGGTCCTTTCCTTTGCTGTTCTGTCCTGAATGGGAGGTCTTGGATTGTAGGGCTGCATGAGGACTGGAACATTGCAGCAGGTCATCTCTCTTCTCTTTCATTTCCAGGGGATGTAGGTGAGATTCAAGCCAACCAAATGAAAGAGAAACTGTMTTCTTTGACAGTCTGATGGGAATTWAACACTYCCATAAGSTGATGGAGAAAAGGGGAGATGATTRATTAATGTAGAATATTTATCTCTCCTGGTATGGCTGACCATTGCTCATCTCTGATTTATCCATCTGAACTGGTCACCAGTATTGGCATAAAAACCTCAAYAGGCAGAAGAGGTCATTGTGAGAGCAAATGATGCAAAATTGGAAAAAACTTTGCTAAGTGTGCCTTGTCARCTTTGGTGTGTATAGCAACACGTGCTGGCAACTAAGAAAAAGAACAGTTAAAAACCAGTAATCATTAATATACACATGTAATTTCTCTCATGTTTTGCTTGCTGTGTACTTGTTATTGTAATCTCTGTTCTTTTCAAGGACACTAAGACTAAACAGCTAGGATACTTTTAGCCAATATTATTTTTATTGCCCCTCTTTTTCTTCATATAAACTATCCTTGATACATCCACTTTTTGGATATTTGGGTAATTTGGATAAACATTTGGTAAACAAATGGGGTTGTTTTTTTTTTTTTAAATTTGGTAAATTTGGGTAAAAATTTGAGTAAACAACCATGCCAATGCCTTCAGCTTTCAGAGTCCTGAATCTTAAACCATGCTGGCCATGACTCGACCTTGCAAGAGACTGATCTGGGGAGAAGGGAGGAATCTGGACAACAGGTGCTCTGTCAGAATCCCTCGCCTTTGAGGGCAGCATAACTTACAGTGCAATTTGTATTGCAACATAAATCAGGGCTGCCTCAAGCTCCACGTAATTCCCCTGGTGCAGAGTCTGCAGTTSATGTGATACGGGGGGGCTGAGGGTGCTGCTGCAACAGATGTTGGTGAAGAAATGAGGTGACAAGTGACACGGCCTCCATGGCACCAGCTCTGAAAAGAACGGACAGAAAAGAGCAGCTTTCTGATAGTGGCAACTCCTCAACAGCAGAYAGGCAAAGGGAAGATTTGGGGAAGRACTTTTACCTACAGAAGGAGGTGCACARATGCTTGGAAAGAGCCCATTCAAARTTGTACCTGMATCTTGMGAAAATGGTAAAAATCTGAATCAAATGGGGGAAAAGTGAGATGAGTGAGGTCTGCCCTTTTGCATGCAAGGTGGAGAAGGATTTGCTTTGCTTTTGAGCATATGGCAGTGTGGTCTTTCTGTCACATATAGAAAGGGAACACTGGTGTGTTTAGATTTGCAGGAATGTTTTCARATGTGCAGCATTTCACATGACAGTTCTTCTGGGAGATGCTCSGTGAATCCTCTTGCAGGTGGTTATTTATTTTAGTCTGCATGAGCAGGAATCAAGGGAAGATAGGTGGAGGAAGCCAGAACAGTCTCTGAGGGGAGCTGCAGCCAGCTCTGGTGAGGAGATTTGTGCATTTTACTGTTACCAGATTCCAGGTACTTAAATCTGGGTTGTAGCAAAAGGATCCTTGTGACCATGTGGTGTCTGTGGCTGCCGGGCAGTGGTGGAGAGATAACTGCTTCAAAATACTGCTTTATATTTCCCCCTTGTCAATGGATCTGTGTGAATTTGTAGATGCTCAGCCCCTGAGGAATTCCCAGCACCTTCATTCCAAGGATGAGCTGGAGCAGGTTCTCCCCACGTGTCTCACTCTGCAGGGCCAAGGCTTGTTGCCCAGCAAGCCCAGCAGGAAGCCAGACAACACTGGCCACGTATAATACCCCAAATCCCAGTGTAAAGAATTCAACTTTCTCCATTCTTTTGGCTTGAGTATGACAATGCAGCTGTGCCACATGSCCGTGCAGAAAAGGGGGCAGAAAATCCCCATGAATCTTGCCGTCATGGTGTTTTGACCTCATTCTAGGGCAACTCTTATCTATGCTGTAATGTCCAGACACCAAAAGAGCAGCAAAGATTGATATTTCATGGCCATTGTGGGACAAACT
Organism: Malurus melanocephalus; assembly: GCF_030028575.1. Taxonomy (NCBI): domain Eukaryota; kingdom Metazoa; phylum Chordata; class Aves; order Passeriformes; family Maluridae; genus Malurus; species Malurus melanocephalus. The sequence continues at coordinate 719,666 of NW_026623376.1, read as the reverse complement.
CAAACATATGGACGCAGGATGGAGGTGGGACATGGTTCTCATCTAGTCGGACTCTTAAGTAATGTTCTTGTCACCAAACYCTGAAAAAATGGGAGTCACCTGGCACTAGAACAGATGTCACTGTTCTTCAACCAAACTCTGCTTCTAATCCTCTTTTTAAAAATGTGTTTGAGACAGACTGTAACAAAAAAAAAGGAGGGAGAAAGAAGTATAGGAGAATTGTAGATCTTTACTGTGCATACCACGCGGGGAAGCACAGTGGAAAGCCCTGCTGAGCCTTGAGGAGCTGGCAGGCTTGAGAGTTTGTAGCAGGGTTGCAGGCAGCTTCCCCTTTTACTGGAACTTGGAAAATTCATTAGGCCTGAAAATTGCCAGATCTGCTCCAAGGGGAAGAGAGAAGGGTCATGCAAAGTTTGGAGGAAATTCAAACTGCTTTTTTCTTTTCCTTTTTTTTTTTTTTTTTATTTTTTTTTTTTTTTTTTTTTTTTTTTTTTTTTTTTTTTTTTTTTTTTTTTTAATTTTTTTTTCTAATTTGCAGATTGTGAGAAATTGACCTGAGCTTCCAATTGTAAAATTTTGTCAAACATTTATGTTGGGTGGGGTGGATCCAGCCAGGAGATGCAGTGATGAAGTGTTGGGCCTGGGCAGTTTCCACTGGCAGAGATCTCCTGGAACCCAGGCTGGATTTTAAAGCTCCCAGCAGGAGCAAAGCTGGCCACGGGTGCTCATTCTGTTCTGCTGCTCCATCAGCACTAATCCATACGTGCAGCAGYACCCCAGTTATTTATAGCTGACTTCTACTCAAAACTTGGTTATGATTGTGCACSAGAAAGATGCAGGAGGAAATCTGGAGGATGCCTAAGGCAGAGGATTGAGCAGAGTGTGTATCCAAAGGGTGAGGGCAGGGGTAGGAGCGTGGAGAGCAYGGAGCAGGTTGATAATGAGTTCTGAAAGCTGGGATTTGTTGGCTGCTGTTTAACAAAATGGAAAAGCGAGGTAGAGTGCAATTAGGAGGATTACTGTGAGCTCATAACTCCTCCCCAACTCCTGAGAGAGTGGTTTGTTCAACTGACCTTTTGTTGGGCTGGGCTGGAAAGATATAAATTAGCTCAATGCACGAATATTTTCRTTTAATAAAACTGCCCCCAAATTTGTTTGGAGTTCCCAGGCTTCTTGGGAGAAAAAGAAAGAGATCTATTATGTTCTACAATAACAATGACATTTTACCCTCTGTATTTACTCTTCCAATAGAAAATCTGCAGTCAGCCAAGGTCCCTATCACAGCAGCTCTCCCGCCCTGCCTTCCACATGCCCTTACAAACACCCAAATCCACTCGAAAAGCTCTTCATTCACCAGTCAGGGCTTCACCTTCCCTGCAGTAAAACAAATTACCCAAAGTCCTACTGACAGATACACCCTCTTGCCCTAAAGAGGTTAAAAATAGAYGGAGAAGAACACAAAACCATTCCAAGACATGCAAGTGAAGCCCARGAGCTGCTGGAGCCACATTTTGGGYCATCCCCCRAGGGCATTGGGAGCAGGAAGGTGGGGCAGGACTGTCCAGTGCCCAGCACATGRTGAAGCCTGGCCATGTCTTCCTCACTCCTGCTGCTTCCAAACTGACCATTAGAGGAGGGYAGGGCTGCCCAACAACTCTGAAAGCTCAACAGTAACTCATAAATGTTCATTTGGAATCTCCAGTGGCGTCCCTTGTGCAATGCTGAGCTGTYCTCTCCAGCGAGGGTCAAGGGAAGCAGTGCCAAAGCTGGGGATGTGGGGAGTAAGAAGCAATCCCTCTTCTCTCTTTGCCTCAGCTCCTTTGAGCCAAGGCACACACAGATTTTGGGGCACACACTGCCCAGAAATGAGCCCATCGTTGTTTTAATGTCCATGTGTCCCACAGACACAGGTGCTGGGATGGGCAGGTGTGCCCATCATTCCCCAGTGCATTTCAGAGCCTGAGACAGACAGTGCAACTCCAGGGGAAAATACAAAGAAAAACTGGGTCATTTTATAYCCAAATAGGGGAGGGGAATCTTGGGCCAGTCATAGAATGGTTTGGGTTGGAAAGGACCCTAAAGATCTTCTCTTTATASCCCCCTGCCTTGGGCAGGAACAYCTTCCACTAGCCCAGGTAGCTCCAAGCCCCATCATCCTGAATGGAATGAGGCATCCACATCTTCTCTGGGCATCCTGWGCAAGGGCATTGCCATCCTCACAGGGAAGAATTTCTTCCTAAAATCCAATCTAACCCTGCCCTCTGTCAGTTTGAARCCRTTCCCCCTTTGGGTGGCTGACAGGGCTCTGGTTCTCTAAGTGAGAACAGGTTCAGACACWGGCACTGAGATGGGCATCAGTGGTCTCAGGGGCACTGAAGAAATGTGGAGAAAGGGAATCACTGAAAAGTCACTAAAATACCTTCTTTKCTTAGAAAACCTCCCCCTGTGGTTTGCCTGAGTACCAAGCAACTTAATTGTTGGATGCATTTGAGTAATATTAAACTCTGCCTTTTTTTTTCTGTGTGTTCAAAGGGAAAGAGCCTGTATCAGTGCAATTCATTTTTTAAAGCCTTTTAAAAGTTCACTTTGGCAACACCTCTTYGAAGTCTAATCCAATCTGCAATATATGTCTTCCAAGTTAATCCCAATTTTTGCGGGACAACCAGTAATGTTACATAAAGACCTTCCAAAGAACAACAGGAGTGCAAAGCACAAAACAGTGAAATCTCCTGATAAGGGGACAATTCTGCTATTTACAACAGAATAAAACCCCTGTTACTTCAGCAGTATGTTGACCATGCAGGCCCAGCCCTCCCGGAAACCAATTTACTTCTCAGTTTTGCTGGGTTGGTTCTGTATTTGCCACTCAAAGTGAGATTTGGATTCAAAATATWAATTTTTAATAAACTAGCAGTTTTACTTTAGAAGCTTCCAGGAACTGGTTCTGGTTTGTGTTCATTGCAGAGCTTTATARCTTTCTCAGGATCTCTGGACCTTCCATATGCATTTTCTAAGTACCCTCCTTCACAGTCTGTGCTGTATTATATGTGATCCCAGAAGAGTAAAGTTAGGGACTCCTTCTGATACAAAAAAAGATTAAAAAAAATGAGTGGAAAGACCCTTAAATTGAAAGGAATATCCATAACTGAAAATTAAATTCTGGGTTACTCTACCAATCATTAAATATCACAAATAAAAATCTCTTTAAGGCTGGCAGAAAAAGTCCTCTGGCTTCAAGTCAAAGAAGGAAAAACCAAACCTGGAAATAAAAGGTGAACTTTTAMACACAGTGTAAGTTATTAATAAAGCATGATAGAGTCTCCAGCACTTGAGCTCTGGTCTCACTGTCCATGGAGATTTTCCTCACAGGACACCTTTTTCCAGCTAACCCTCCAAAACYCCAGTTCTCTGTCCCATAGGGTTGAATCTGACAATTTTCCTCATCTCCTCAGCTCCAGTYACCCTTTTTGCTCAGCCTATCAGGATGAATAAATAATTTCACACCRCAGAGATGGTTTTCTAAGCCTGTGTTGGTTTTGACATTGGCTGCTTCTACAAGGGCTTTTGTGTCTCGAAGTCTCTGCGTTGTTTTCCAAGAATATTTGGTCTAATGAATAAGCAACTCTTCTCACAGACTCTGCCTCTCCAAATAATTTATTTGGAAAAATCCACAAAGGGGCTCTATCATGTGCTGTACAGCTTAGAGCAAGAACAATTGACTCGAGTGAGAGAAGGGCAGCTCCTGTTGTTGTGTGACATCCAGGACCTTCAAAGAGGACCCTTTGTTAGTACCCATCTCCAGATTGAGTTGGGAAAGGCTTTATGGTGATGTTTGCCCCAAAACCCTCCAAGAACCCTCCAAGCACTGAACTATGTTCCTGCTTCTTTGTCATCAGAACAACACCTGGGCCAAAGCTGTGTCTGGGTGAGCTGTTGTGGGTTTGGTTGTTGGGTTTATGTTCCTGGGTGGTGGATGCAGCGATGTCACGCTCCTGGGCCAGCTTTTCTCAGCCACAACTGCTTTCCAGGACTTTCATTATGTGGCACAGGTGTTCTGCATTATAACTCATTTTTCACTCCCAGGGCTGTAAGGGGATAGGGCAGTCCTATTTATTATTGTCCATTTTTTTTTAGGTTTTTTTTTTACAAATGATCTGCATTGTTGCTCGCAGTTTGCTGATGGCTCATTTGTACCGTGAATGGTATTGATGTGCCTGGTAATGTGACCCAGCAGATTTACTGGAGCACTAGAGAACCCTGAGACATCAGCCAAAACCAAGAATAGATGAGGTAGATTGCTATTGCAGATACAATACACTTCTACTGTGTCCTTCTTGGGTTGTTTTTTTTGAATGCTGGTAAATGTGTTTGGCTGTGGAACATAAATCTGTTTCCATCTGCATTTATTTACCTTGCAATGTACATGATGTTGGTGTGTCCTCTGTGCATGCACATGTGCCTGTGGGTTCCTGTATATGAGTTTAAACACATGTATATTATGGATCTACCACCAAAATATTTTTCAGTTCAAGAACCTCTCACATGTCATTCCATCTGTTCCCTTTTACTGATTTAAAAGACAAGTTTAGTGAAAACAGTTATTTTTCCCTTGTTCTCCTTCCTGAAGATGTGCTGTTGGTCTGCAAGAGAAAACATAACAAAAATGTTTATACAACAGAGACATGAATGTAGCATAGACTTTGAAAATAGAAAATAGTGATGGGTGGAGCTGATAAAATCTGTGGCAAGATTTGTCTGCCAAAAAATGTGATAAAAACAGAATTACCATTAGGAGCAATTTGTTGCCTGGAACTAATATATAAAATTTGCACTGTCCAGGAGACATATTTCAGTGTGCAGGTTTTCCTTTTCCAGTGAAAAGATGGAGTTTTTAGGAGAAGCAAAGCACTGTCCATGGATTTCTTTTAGTTGGAATGACAATTTTCCACAGAAAAATACTGCAGTTCTTATTTGTTTAATTTTTTTAAATGATGTCTAGCTGTGTGGTTTTCTGGCTTCAGACAGAAATTCAGTAATTTCAGAACTGGCTTAAACAAATATCTGTCAAGATGAGCAAACCTAAGTTAGATTTAGGTCATATGTTTAACACTCGTGTCCCAAATCTTTGCCTTGTGGCCTGTAGGACTTGGGAGTGTTTCACCAGCAGAATGTGACCCCTTTGGCAGTGACAAACAGCTCATTAGATCATCCTGCCATCTTCAGAGCAGGCTGACTCCTTTTTCTGGTCAAAAAAAAGCTCCTGCCACTTGTGATAAGCAGAGGACTCAATAACGGGTTATGGAAGTACTAAATTTGTGCAGCCATTGTGGGGAAGGGCATGGACCCTGCTCCAAAGGTTGCACAATAACATGGCAGTTATTATATGTGTTTTGTTGAGAAAACCCATATTTGCATCCTGGACTTGATTTGACCAGGTTCATACCTCAAGGTGATTCGTGCACTSATGCAGTTGTTGGGTTTTTTGGCAGCCAGGGGCTGCTACAGCTCTGAAGAGACTATCTAAATTCATTTAAGTGGAACAAATAGAAGTTTAAAAAAAGGATTAAAACATCCATATCCCCTGTGGTAAATACCTGTGCTGTTGTCACTCCCTCCTCTAAACTTTACCTCCCACAGAGGCTTTTCCAAAATCCAAACATCTATGGATATGGGTTTCTTTTTTCCTGGCTGCAGAAGACCTGGCCTTGAGTAAAAAGCAGCAGAAGAATTTTGGCAAAAATAATTCCTCTGCTCCTACCAGAGTTTTATTTCCAAGAATACATACYCTGAAGAAAAGGGAGACTGACTTATTCTTTTAGTTTTAAACTGAAAACTGAGATTCTGCTTCACATTTCTGGGTCTCCTCTGCCGAGACAAAAAGTTAGAAAGGCCGGTGCCTTTGCCTACAAAATTCACCCAGAGCTGTTGTGAAAATAAACAGCATCAAAACTAGATAGTTGTGCTGAAATAAAACACTGCAGTAATAAAACAAATGACTAACACTTTCWATTGGTCTACATGGCATAGAACACGAAACATACATGTAAGCAAGTCAAGATGGATGAGTCATCTTGACTTAATAAAACTTACAAATACTTGCTAAATATTTGAGAAGTCACATGCCAGGAGCCTTCATCACTTGTTTTGTTAGACTCCTGCTTTGCCAAGTCAAAACAGTCAGAAATCATAAAAAATAATCTGCACAATCTGTCTGAAAACACAGTTTTCTCGCATTATTTTTCTTCCTTTACAGCAGCGAGTCCCTCATTCTGCCGTCAAAATTTTGCAATAGAGAGCATGACTTCCTCTTCATAAGGTAAGCAAATGTTTTGCATTTATCAAGTTCCCAGAGTCTAAATGGAGGSAGAGTCAGCAGACCTCACATGTTTATGTTTCTTTACTGGAAATGAGCCACGGGAAGTTGCAGTTAAAAGGCTGCTGTGTCTTGGGGTTCAAGGGACACAAYAGGCTTCAACAATTTTAACATTGCTGAACATCTGAAGCTCTGTTTGACTCAAATATGAATTATAAGTGATCAGAACTTCCACAAACAGGGCTGGAAACCAGAAAACTACATTTATTCACGAAGCCCACTGCTGGTTCRTGTTGGTTCACAATCTTGTTTTCCTATTAAAAAAATAATAATTACCCTCACCCCTGCTCCACCAATCTAAACCACATCCARCCTAGATGTCCAACATCTGGGTTTCTCTGGACACATTTTCCCTCTTCTCTTGGAAATTTTGCCTGAGTTCAATTTGGAGACTTTATTTATTGTTTTTTTTTTTTTAAATTTAGGAGGGGATCTCCAGATGTTTAGTAATCCATCTGGGTTATTGTGCCAGTTAGGCTGCTGACCACCCTGAAATTTCAACTCTGCCCATTGTCTGTGAGTAGATCAAAGCAATCCCAAATGTGCAGTGAGATAAGAGCTTTGGGGATGGTCAGACCTTCAGCTCAGGAGCTTCAGGCACAGCCTGCACCAGTGATAAAAATGAAGTGTTCAAGACATGACGGGTTTGCTGTGCCAATGCATGCACATTGGACCAAGGCTTCCCAGAACTATCAGGCTCATTAAACATGCCAAAAAGTGAAAACCTCAATTGCTTTCTGGAAAGAAATATTGCAAGGTAACCTAGCAGTGCATGAAAAGTCCCCTTGTGTGGCAAGAAAAGCCTGTCACTTCGGACAAAAGCAGGGATAGAGCTGGACAGGTGGAAGAACAGAAGTTCCCGTGCCAATTTCCCTCCAAGTTACCTTTGCAGGTTGAACCTGTTGCTCACAAAGCAGAAATGTAATAACCAACAGTGAAACAGTCTGCTCTTCCCTTGCAACTGTGCCCCATAAATCAGAGCTCAGGTGTGGCCCTTTGGCAACAGAGATAAAAAAGTGATTGAATGTCAGTGGAACAAAACAAGCGATGGAAAGGGCTAAATGTTATACACTGAGTTGCTGGGGAATTAAATTAGCTTAATTGACCGTAGATGGATAAAATTTCCCTCATTACCTGCCTGTTGTGTTCCATTTGCCATTGAAGGGCTTAGTGCAGCTTTAGCTCTCTGCTCTGCACATGTTCAGTGCCTGGGAGGAGTTGGTGCTCGGCTGAGCCAGAGTTCTGCAGTTATAAACAGGAAGAAATATCTTTTGGCTTTTACTGCAAAATTCGTGTCCCACAGCCTTCCTCCTGTCAGAATTCATCATTTGTCTCTGACACAGAGGAGGAACCACAGMATTACTGGGAAAAGGAGAGAAGTTGCTCCTTTTTGGAATGGCCTCTCTCCAGCTTTGCTCCAGCTCAGCTGCTGTGCTCAACATCTTCTGTCCCTTTGCTTTGGGTGCTAAAAGAGGCCAMTAATTGTGAATTAAAACAGATTCCCCACATCCTGCTCTTCATGGTGCGCACAAAGGGAAAATGCACACACTTAGGCAACCTGTAACTAGAAGAAAATGCATTGACCAAGTGGGTTTTTTTCAAGGTTAAATGCACATCAGATCAGAATGCATTTTCCTGTGTGGCTATGGGGTCACCATGGCTGTTCTGGTCTGCTCCACCTCTTTGAAGGCTGCTTGCAAAATGACTTCTATGAACAGAATCACTTCATTATTTACATTTTGGTGTGTTTTAGGCTCTGAAGGAAGAACTATGAATTTGTGGTCTTTTAAAATTTTTCCAGTCAAAACAAGGGTAGTAGGGATGCAAAGAGRATAGCCCTTGCCAGACTGTCCATTGCATATCTCTGGTCCCTGGACCTTGAAGCTTTCAGCACATGTGGGGTCTCTAGTGCATAAATCAGGTTTTTATTGAGAGGTTTCTGACCATCTTTCTTGGGGGAGATGGCCAATTATATACAATGATATACCTATAAAAAAAACCAAACAGTTATATTGGAGGAATTTGTGGTTAATACACAGTTTTAAATTTAATTTTTGGTGAAATAATRCACATTGCAAGTAGATATTAGAAATCACTGTTGCTTTAAATTGTGTTTGGTTCTWAAGTGAACTTCCTTTTTTCCTGAACCCATTGCAGGTATCTTCCCAAATCCTTGCCTCAGGCCCTTTAAAAATCCRTGTTTCTGTATCAGTGGCTAGATGYTGTRTTATCTSTTTTTACTTGTAAAATTTCATAGGTGAGAATACAAAAAATACTGGAAACCTGACAACTGAGCACTATTGCCTCTGCCARGGGAAGAGGTGCTTTAGACAATTCTGTGTATGAAATGGAAACCACACAAAGCTCTTTCACAACCTATTAAYGTTACTGAAATTTAATTTTAATTAACACAGATCTTGTGGAGGGTGGAAAATGAGCATCATTAAAACWCCACTGTACTGGTAATATCTGTGGTGGCAACACTGGTTAATTTCCCACAAAGTTTTAWTATTATTATTATTATTACTATTATTRCTCATTCTTAAAATRCCAAGAAGATKAATAGAYTTCATGAATTATACAAAAACCTCATATGAGCATGAATAAAGATTTYAGCARTAAGATTAATGGAAYAAAAGGATAAATAGAGATTTTGGMAATAAGATTAATGGAACARAAGGATAAATTTTGTAAAAGACCTATCAGCTGGCTCAGCTGGCACAGGCACAGGGCACTTTTGGACCCAAAGGACATGCTGTTGCATTGTTTCTGCTTGTCTACAGGAAAATTTGTGTCTCACAAGAATATGATATTTCTTGTGTGAGGAAGGGAAAAAAAGCTCTTGGAGAAAAAAGAAAATAAGTTCTTACTTCAGTCCCTGTTTTTTACAGCTTGGGACATCAGTTCTACAAACCCTTTCAGTCATTTTTAAAAAGCTTATGTGGAGAATATGCAGACAGTTATTAAGTYGTTTGTCTGTTGCAACAGAAGATTAGGAAGGGTTTGATCTTCACTSAGGGAAGGACGTTGTTTTTACTCATAAAACCTTTCCTTTGAACATGCAGGGGTTCCTAACGTGGGCCTGGATTGCACCCCCTCTCCTGCCCTATTAAATCCTGAGAGAGCTTTTCCCTGTGGCTTTCCCATGTGAGAGGGCAGGGGCTGCTCCCTCCTGTCCCCCTCTCCATCACTGTGAATTCCCCCGTGGGATGAACCGTGGCTCACGAGCTCCAGGCACCCCCTGGGATCCAAAAGCTCTGGCTGTTTCCTGGACAGACCCTTTTTTTCTCCAGATCCTCCCTAGAGTTTCAGCTGCCCAGCCTCTCCCTGTGGAGCTGATGCAGGGGCTGCTCCCTGGACCACCTGGGAGTTTCTCTTCCCACTCCAAGAGAGAAAGACAGCCCAGGCTCGGATGTGGTGTGGTGGAAAAAACAGACACTTCCCTTGGGAATTCCTTCTGGGAGATTTTCAGAAATACCAAAAAGCTAAAGAATATAACCCCAGAGCAAAACAAACTCAACGTGGAGGTTTATAAACTGATTTTAGAATTCTTTTGYATTTGTTGGCTGCTTTCAAGGAAATCACTCAATAATATGTATCAATGACAAGAACTTCACTCTATTATGTTTTTAACTACTGAAATTTAGTGGTCAAACCATGGAGGGTAAGACTTACACAATTAGTTATTTATTAGYGCTGAAATTTTAATGAACAGGACTCTCTTTCCATTACTGGAATACTTAAATGGAATGGCATTTTCCCTTTTTGACAGTATCTGCCTTGGTGTCTCCTTCACTTCATAAACAGGGACACATCAAAGATTTTACACTACTGTAAAAAAACTCTGAAATATAATTCAGTCCTCCTATATGCCTGTTTTCCTAGGATTTTCCGAATATGGAACTTATTTTCATTTCTGGGTATCTTAAAGGACTTAGCACCCTTTCCTTTTTAGTAATCTTCTTTGTGTTTGCTGTGTGCTATGGTCCTCCTAATAAAACAAAATATTCAGACTCCCATTTTACAAGCTTTTAAAAGAACACCAGACTCCAATGACTTGGTAAATCTCTTTTTTTTTTTTACCCAAAGCTTAAAAAAAATGGAGTAGATAACTTGGGAATGTGTGGCATTCTTATTTGCCTCAAAAGCCTTTGATTTGACAGTATTTGCAACCACATTTTGTACGCAGTGGTTCAAGACAAGCAGTGACTGGGTCTGCTTATCTGGGGCTCTGCAGCTCCTTGGTGGGAATGACTCTCCTTACATAAAATCCAAGCAAAATGTACCTTTGCTCCTATTCCTTAACTGCACGCAGAAAGCTAACAAATTCTGGCAATTTCTGTGTAAATGTGGGGAGAGTGGCATATTTTAAATTCAATTTTAGTATTATATATTTAATTTATTATATTTCTATTTCTATTTATTTATTTGGTGTGTTTGTGAGTAAGATCTTTCATTAGACCTGAAGGCAGAATGTTTTGTCACAGTGATAATATCACTCATAATATCAGAGTTTCAGGTTTCTACTTCAAATTCATTTAAATCCATTCTACTTACAGCTTTTCAAGTCTTTAAAATTACCTCAGAGAATTCTGAATCAGGTCCTAAAATGCTTCAAATTAACTGAAAAGTCAATGTCAAGAAAAAAAGAGCTAGCTGAAAAATTCTACAAAATCGAGTGTCTACATGACACTGAAAGTACATTTTCCATTTTCAAAAACCTGTTTAAATAATTTCTAAAATCTTTCCGTTGTTTTGTTCCTTGAGTGTTGGATTGCTACAAATGAAAACATRGGAATTTCAAAACATRGGAATCACTGATTATTTGCACGGARTGATTTCCTCCAGCCTTACATTTCTTAAGTCAGTGAAAATAAAAAAAACAAACAAACTGCTGTTAGCTGATTATCTTATTTCTTCTGCACGTAGAAACCCCCTTYGACCAAATAAGCTTTATTTTTATAGTGAAAAATGGAAAGAGGTTTTGAGCTAAGAAAATGTGCTTTCTCTCCATCAGCAGAAATAACAGAGAGGAACAGCTTAAATATCAGTGGTGGATCATAAGCCCCTTCTCATGTTTGTCTGTGCAGCTGAACTGTATGATAGCAGCTTGTTAGGCTGGAGGTTTTTATTGAAATGCCTATTGAGTAAAACATAATTCATGCTGCTGCTCGCCCTTAAAACAGGAAATAATATACCCATTTAACTTAATCACAATTTATATTACATGTGCATATTTCTAAACAAGTGCTGTAGATGGAGAGTTTGGTAGCAATAATATTTATGAATTACACTTTTAGTTAGCAAAGGAAAATGTGTGACCTCTTACATTTTGTTTGACATTTGAATTTGGTATCCCGTATATGTGACATGGGTGATGGATGCTTATTAACACAGTGTATAAACAGGAAATGCTTCTAAGCTGACCATTTATTAGTGCAGTATGTGTTCAAACTGAAATTTGAATTTTAGCTGCAGTATTCTTCTCTGACAACTGCAGAGCTGAAATACAAGTGGTTTTCTTTTTCCTTTTTCCTCTTGTTTGCTTTCTTCCACAGAATGGACAGATTTAACTGTAAATTTATATCTAAATCAGTTTTCCCTATGGAGCTTGAGTAAGTACATGAACACAAAGACTTTTCGTTGAACTATAAAAAACAGAGAYATAGGAAACGCGTGAAATGAAAGGATTTTTTAGAATTCATAGTGAATTTTTGGGGTTAAATAAATAAATATATGCACCCACATTCGTCTCCATGTCCTGACGTATGCACTGAGCCATTTCCCCCTTTACTTCATTAATGCAGAAAGGCAGGGAAGAACCCTTCCTTCCCCAGAAGTCTGACAGCTGATCCACTTTGGATCTGGAGACATCATAATTTTTCACTCGCACTTAATTGCTCTTTCTAAAGAACCCACCCTTAAATTCCTGACAAATATCTGAAAAGCTTTGTCAGTGAAAGTTTCAACACTTCATCTTATCAAAGCAGAAGCCAAGAACTCCACGTATTAAGAAAGTTTCTCCCAGCAGAGAAAAAAAAATATAGTTTTTTTCTAAAAAGAAGCCACTCCTCTCCACTTTTCCTGATGATTTACTGGAGGAAATATATAGAATAATACAGAGACACTGTTTCCTTTTCRGTATCCCATTTAAAAGCAGCCCTCAGGAGAGAGAACATGTATCTATTTTTCCTAAGCACATCCTTAATATCCCAAAGCATTTAGGTAAAATTTATTTGTTTAACAAAAGAACTATGATGACATCATTAAGCGACTCAAAGGGAAGATTTTATTTTAAATATCTCTCAGTCCAAWGAGTTCTACTGTATTGTACAGTGTAGGTTAAGGAAATGATTCTCTCTGTAAAAAGTCAGTAGAGAAYGTCCACGTAGCTAATAAAAGCAGCAGGTATGAGACCATCTCGGCAGTCACTGTTAACATTAAATACCTTCACTAAATACACAGCTTTCCACAGTGCAGGACCCAATCACAGGAAGGTTAGCAACCTGGAAATTGAAACTGGCAGATCTTTAATCTAACATTCTGCTTTTCAGTGGAAAAAAAAGTAACATCTTTATAGATGAGWGTCAAAGGTTAAATTTAGTTTGTATCGAATTACAAAAATATGCTTTTGGTGAGGTTAGATTCTCATGCTCAGAGCAATTCAAACTGTAATGAAAGCAAACATTGAAAGAGATAATCCCATTAAAGATGAACTATTCACTTTAACCTCAAATATTTGGTAACTAAAATAAAACCATCCTAGTAGGAGGATGAAGTTCAGCTCTTAAGGGAAACTGGAACTCAATATTATACCTCAGACTGCACCAGGAAAAAAAAAAAAAAAAAGAGCTCTCCTGTTTCTAAAATAAAATATTATTTGTGAGGAACAAATTTATTCATGTTCTTCTCTTGAGGTCTACACAAAACAGTGGTGACCTTTCTGGCAGTGCTTGTACACTGCAGGGTGAACTGTGCTTTTCTCCAGGCAGCTGCTTGTCCAGGAATGGGAAACCCTCGCTGTGCGGCCGGACAGAGGGCAGGGAGGGACAGGGACCGTGGGGAATGAGGGACAGGGACAGTGGGGAATGAGGGACAGGACAGTGGGGAGTGAGGAATGGGGACAGTGGGGAGTGAGGAATGGGGACAGTGGAGAGTGAGGAATGGGGACAGTGGGGAATGAGGGACAGGGACAGAGGGCAGGGAGGACAGGGGACAGTGGGGAGTAAGGAATGGAGACTGTGGGGAGTGAGGAATGGGGAGAGTGGGGAATGAGGGACAGGACAGCGGGCAGTGAGGAGCAGGGGATGGGGTTCTGCACTGGATCTGGCTCAGGGTCACGGCTGGCACTCACTTCACGGGCTGTGCCTGCTCCTCCCAACACCACCCATGGCTGGATGCCTTCCTTTCAAGTCCCCTCAGCCATGCAGCTGTTTTCTGATTCTGATAAAAACCTCGAGTTTCAACTCAGAATAAAATTTTGAACAACCCTGATTCCAGTATCCCCACTCTGCCCCCTGAGCCACCCCAGTCCAGCACAAGAAGGGAGCACAGTGAGACCCCTGAAAGCCAAGCCTCAGGTGCTCATTGTGGTTTGGAGGTCCCGATAGTTTAAGATTATCCCCCTCTCAAAAAAGAGCAAAAAGGAGAGCAAGAAATATTTTTAAAGCCCCATTGCTAAAGAATTGAGCTCTTTAATATAACGTGACAAAGCTTTTGACTTTCAAGAAATACCAAAAAACATCTTTAATCCCTGAACTTCTGATACCCCATTGAGAACTCACCCACAAATGCAGCCACAGCCAGAGTCTTTCTTCATTCCCAGAGGCCTGGATGATGATTTAAAGAATTTGGGAAGAGTCTCATATCCTTTCCTTTTACAACTTAAAATAGACTGAAAAGATTTTTTTTAAAGGTTAAGAAAAAAATATCATAGACTGATATTTCTTTTTTATGCCAAGTTTCAGCCTGGAGAAAATTTTATGGCTGAGTTCTAATCCACTGCAACCCCTGGTTTATAACAGAAATGCTGACACAATGATAACTGCAGCGTTACGAATGCTGGTGCTATGATATTTATTGCTCCCTAGTGCCAGCTGGGGTTAATCCTTATTAAATGCATTCATTTTCTGGCCTGGTGGAGAACAGATCCCTCAGCCATCAGGCAGAGTTTGGGTCCCTGGTAGCGTTAATGGAAGATATCACCAAAGACAMAGTAAGTGAGGAGTCTTTAAGGGGGCTACTGAAGGTGTTTTTGGGGATTAAGTGGCCTTCTCTGGGGGCTGGAGCTCAAATCCAGAGTGTCTGTACTGAGAAGTGTCTTTGCTGCAATGGAACACAACTGTGAGAACTTTGCTCATTTTGGTATCAAGGAAGGGCGTGGAAGTAAACATGACATGGTCGTGGATTTGCGTAATCAGCAGTGGAATAGATCCCAGTGATTAAGAATTATCAATCTCCCAAGGGGGATATCCAGGTGTGAACTCAAATATCCCAAATGTGTGAACCTAAATATCCCAAATCCTCTTCCACCCTGAACTGTCCTGTTTAACAGCATTGAAGAGGGCAGGACTGACAAGATCCCTGTTCAATACACACCAATTTATTCTTTCACTATCTACCAGAGAAAGTGAAAATCATGGCTTAATTTTATTCACAAGTTTTTCACATCCCGCCCTCACACACATTTATATTCTAGCAAGAAAGGAACTGAAAATCTCAGAAAAATTTCTCAATAAAGCTATGTGGGACGATGGGTAAATTTTTCCCAGAGATTCATAGACCAAAATGGTGCTTGCTGTGTTTAYATGTTAAACTGGAAAAACATGAAGGCAAGTTGCAGATTTAGTTCGGAAAAGAGTAGGATACAGTGGGCATTTTTGCATTTTGCTCTTGCTCTGTGTTCTGCAGAATGAACCTCAGCTCACCTGCCAAGCTCAGCCTGCAGACCAAAAGCAAGGGGGCTCCTTGCTATGAACAAAAAAAATCTCAGGACCAAAGGAGTGAGCATGTGTGCAAAGTTCACYGCGAGTTCAGTGAATGATCATATTTTCCCCACAATAATAAATACTTCTATAATTTATAAATGCCTCRAAAGGCTGAGATATGTGGGGGATGCAGAATCAAAGTGGTTTGACAGGAGAGAGACAAAGGAATGAGCCAGAGAGGGAACTGACTACTAAAATTCCTCGTCTCTGATTTGTTTCTTTTAGAACTTGTCCCCAGAGAAAAGGCTGCACTTTCTAGAGAGGCTTAAAAAATCAAAAGAAATCCTCTGGGCTTGTGAACAGCCAAGAAGAATTTAAAAACCCTTCAATTTGAACACAGAGCCAAGGAGTAATGCTCAAAATTTTCTGCTCTCTATTTGATAATCATTTTTTAAAATATGAGCAATGAGATGGAAAGAAAAGTCAGGCTTTTAATAAAAAGATTAAAATCAGAGATATGTTTTCTTCATTTCAAGGCAATGTTCTGCCTTGTTACATGGAAGCTTTCTAGTAAAAGAGAACCAAAGTAGTTTTCATCAGAACTACTTAAAAGAAAAACAAGAACCGTTCAAGAAAACAGAAAGCCATGTTTTCAGTRTTAGGAAAAACATGAATGCATGAATGTTTTTATTAAAAAGTCATTTTGAAAGAAATGGGGCTAATGCACTTTCCCTTGATATTCAGAGAAGCTGGAAATCAAAATAGAAATAGCTTTATTTTTGTTTAAAATTTCCACAGGGCAAAATGCARTGTCACGACCTTGTCTAACAGATGGAAAATAAAAAAATGTTCATGTGAAGAAAATAGCCACTGGAACATTCAGGAAGGTGCCTTTAATAAGGAGGCAAAAATGCTAATTTTCATTTACCCTCTGCCAGGTACAAAGGTTTTGTGTTGAGCCATGGACTCGGGGCCAGCAGGACAGAGCAAGCACAGGGCTGCAAGGTCCTGAGTGTCCCCAAAGCTCAGGAATTCTTAATGGGAGCTGGGAAGGTGAGTGCATGGCAGAGTTAATGAAAATCAACAGGATGGAGCTGTGGAAGGACAGGCAGGGCCAGTCAGGCATTGCTGCCTCACCCCAGTGCTGTCCAAAGGAAAACGGGGCTTGGGCAAAGATGGATACTCTGTGGTTGGCAAAACCTCTGGCACAGAGAAATTATTAAAAGGAAAAAGGCCAATAATAAATCAAATTGAAACATTTTCAGGGATGCCAGAAGCTTTCATTGAATCACAGAATCATTGAGGTTGGAAAAGATTTTCAAAATCAAGTCCAGCCTTTCACTGCCATCTCTGCAGAATGGAGGGGTAAATTCAGAGGTTCATTCCTTGTTTGTAGGGCTGCTTAGCTTTCCTTGGCCACTAATTTGTTCTCTGCCATAATTTTGAAGAAGGATTGAGCTCTACAACTGGAAGAAATGTTTTCTCACCCGTTAGCCATTTGAYAGAGAGAGATTCCCACAGAAATCAAACACAGCCTCTTATTAAGTGCTCCACCAGCACAGACTGGTCCAGCTCAGCTTTGTACATCTTTGAAGTTCGCAGCTTAAGTGAGCCAGGTCTTTTTATAAGGTTGCAWGTGAAATTGTCAGAAGAATGAAACCATTTGCAGATGGTGGAGTGATAAAGATGGTACAATACCTCACTTGCATTTGCCCCTGTTTCCTTGGGAAGAAAAGGAAAAGGGAGAAGAGGGCGGAGGGAAAGCAGTGGAAGAACAGAGAAACTCTAGCAAACAAAATTCTTTTGACAAATCAGTGTTGAAGGAGTTAGTGAGATTTCTGGCAAAACCACCAGGACTCTGAAGACAAGCTGACGGCTGCAATATTTATTACTTTGCTTTCATGAAACSTCTGACATCAAGGACTTTGGTAGTGACTGATTTTTGTCAGAATAATGCTGCAGGAACTGGAAGTGACAGATGATTTTCTTGGACRTGAAGCCTGTGCGTAATGGCATGAGAAAGAGGACATAAAAAAGTCTGCCCTGAAGCAGCTTAATGTGGCCCTGGAGAGCAGAGCTGTTATCACAGCTTACCGATGCAGTCACAGCAGCAGGGGCTGCTCCACAGAAATGGATCCTGAAGCCAGACTGTTCCTGGTTTCCTCTGAGCTCTGCTCCCTTACAACAGCCTCGTGAAAGCTGGGGCTGGCAGGGGGAAACCAAGCAGAGGATGTACCTCTGGAAATGAAGGAGAAATTGGCGTTATTGTGACACGTCTGTCCCCTGCACTGCAGCAGCAGAGGATCACATGCAGCAGCAATAAACAGCTGAGCTGGACACGCATTGCTGGGGTTTGTGGCTSCAGAGTGGCCGTGGTGTCACAGCAGCTCGTGTGCACACAGCTTTTCAAATGAAATTAATGCAGAGCATCTAGGGCTATGTGGATACAGAAAAGCTGGGGAATAATTTAACATATAGACAGAGTTGTGGAGGATATTTTCAAAGGAAACTATCGACTAAAATATTAATTTCCCTTGTCCCAGCTGCATAGGTCTTTGAAATTGCTCCAAGCCCCTTCCAATCTGGTCTGGAACACTACCAGRGATGGGGCACCCACAGCTTCTCTGGRCAACCTGTGCCACTGTTTCATCTCCTCACAGGGAAGAACACCTTCCTAATGTCTAACCTGAACCTGTCTTTGTCAGTTTAAAGCCATTCCCTCTCCCTTAGGGGAGACACCTGGTCTGATATTCTTCTCATCAAAAGGTTCCAGTTAAAAATCACAGATAGAGTCACAGTGCTCTGCAGCAGATCTGATGTTTTAAACCTAGACACCAGTGTGGCAGCAAGACACCATAATCTTCTCTGGATATCTCAGTACATTTTCTGTGCTGCACAAACACACATTTCTGCTTTGATTGCACCTCAGGCAGTGTAACTGCGCTTGTTTTCAGTGGCAATATTGTGAGGCATATAGCTGCTGTTTATATATTTGGGAGCAAAAAGGCAAATTCTTTTCAGACCCCAAACTATGTGTTTATTAAAATAAGATTTTGTTTTGACTTGCCTAAATGTTGGTTGTACATTTGGAAACATAGATATGCGTGAATAAAAATCAGAGCAAAATTCTTTATATTTACTTATATTGGAGGTGTAGAAGATTACCCTGCTGAATGATAAATACAACTCTTACTGGCACAGGGAAGTACAGTAACAATCAGATGATGGAAAGGAGAATGTCAAACTCCTTTTGTCTTTTTTGTTACACAAAAAAAAGAAAAAATAAGGAAAAGAAAGAAAAAATAAGGAACTACTATTGAAACATCCAYATGTGTGAGGCCGTTAGTGGGAATTTATAATTCATACAGTCTCACAGAATGTGACAGGATTTCCAAGTACTGCACTGGCAGACACTTAGAGACGCTGTAAATTAACCCACACGTGAACCTGCCGACTGTCCTTTCTCTTCTCTGCCTCATTTCAGCTGAATTGACAAGACRGGATTTCTCCCTGGATCCTGGAACATTACATACACCTGTCAAGCAGAAGCTTCAAGTCAGCCCTGGGGAGCATCTTTAAAAGACACTTCTGCAATACCAATGAACTCTCCATCCATGGGCAGCCCGGTGCTTTAATGGGAGCATCGATTTAAGAACAYGCTGACCAAACCACTGCCATTTCCATGCACAGGGGCTGGGGCTGATAATTCCTGGGGTGATAATACCTGGGGCTGGACTGCACCTCCTCTTGCACAACCACAAATGAGGGCAGATCTCAGCAGAAGTCAAAAGCCACTGCCTTGTGACAGAAGCGGGGACAAGGAACAGGGTGTCCAGGGAAGCTGGGGATGCCCCACCCATGGAAGGGTTCAAGGCCACGTTGGAGGGCAACCTGGGATAGTGGAAGGTGTCCCTGCCCATGGCAGGGGGTTGGGATGAGATGACATTGAAGTTCCTTCCTGCACAAACCATTCTATGGCTGYGTGACCAGATCCTGTCATGGGCAGGGGCTGCTGTGTTTGCCCTGCAGGATGAAGCAAGGGGTGAGTCTGCTTGCAGTAACAGACAGCTCCAAGTCACTGACAGTAACTCTCCTGAGTGTTTCTGGTATCTCCCAGYCAATATTATGATATCCTGGCCTCAGTGCTTGGCTGAGAGTTGGGCACACAGAGCGCTGCAGGTTACTCGGAGCAACTGCTCCCCTGACTTSTTTCCCCCAAAGATTCATGCAAGAAGCCTGAGAGCTCAGCTGGATCTGGGGGACACCTTCTCACTCCTCCAGAGCTGGGGAGTCACTGGTGTGCACTGTTCCTCTCTAAATCCTGGCTACCTGTTCAGGAATGTGGGTACCAGCTCAGTCACGGGCTCATAAAGCACATGAAGTGTTGCTTTGTGCCTCAGAAAGAACGTTTTAACACCAGCAGGACTTTGCTGGCTGCTTTTATACAAAACCTCTTGTTTGCTTTGTAAAAGATGGGAGGATTCAGCTGAAGTTTAAAATGGGCTAAAGTGTGTCACTGACTTTTTTCTTTTTTTATTGTGTTTTTTCAGCACATGCTGGCTCCTAAATTTATGAACTATTTTTAAAGGRCTCCTTACATAAGTGTATTTAGATGGTTTAAATTTGCTCTTAATAAGTGGAAAGATTTACTAAAACAGGCCCGATGTGATGACTTGGGAGGGATTATTCAGCACTGATGCCAATATATTCCAGACAGCCTGAAGAATTAAGCACTCTGGGTGTCGAAAGCAATCTGAGTGTCACCTAAAACTTGTGCTAATGGAGCTCTGGTCTGCAAGGGGTGAGAGTGTCAGGAACCCTGACCAAGGACCAAGGGACTGCATGGAGGCCAAAGGCAGGTAAGACCTAACTTTGCATTTTTATGGGAGCTTTTCAAATGATGATGTAGCCAAGTTCTGCAAGGAAATCTRTCTGATAAAGATGTGAGGCAAAGCACAACTCTGATAAATGATGGGCTGCATTCCTACCAAGTGCTGCTGTCACTCACTGAGTAAATTTATCATATTTTATTCTAAAGTGCATGGGATTCCAGGGTTAGGAATTTTCCTCTGACCCTGTTATCCTGCTTGTGGTTTCACTTTTCTTTAAGGAAACAGATTTAACCACTTATAAACAGAATTTGCWAACAGTTTTTCATGACAATCTCTCAGGCAGGAAAGGAATAATCCTGAGCAAGTGCTGACGCTTCCATAGGATCAGTGAGTGCAGGTAGCACTGGCAAAAGTCAAAGCAGAGTCCTGGCAGGATGGCACACCCTGTGAGGAATGCTTTCCTGAGATCATTCAGGCATTGATGTGCTGAGAAATAACCCCAAGGGATGGTAAGGGTTATTCCCAGGGTGAAGTATGGCCAAATACTTGTAGAATGTTTTTTTTTTTGGTAAAGCAGGCAGGGTCAGTTCCATTTGATGTGCCTGCCTGGGTAAGTCTGAGTGCCCTGCAGAAGGCAGAGGCATCAATTTATATCTATCTATAAATATCTAGACATATYTAGATATTTAAATATCTAGATATCTAGACACTACCCCCGTCTCTAATCGGTTTTCCTAAGTGATTATTTTCCCAGAGCACATTCCATTGACAGCTGTAAAACAGCATGAAGGTTATTGCTCAGTAGTCCCGACTTTCCTCCTTGTGGCCACCTGTTACAATGGAATGCAGACTGTTGAATACCTATTTAAAGGTGAGCACATAATTTTTGGTTTCTGTAACAGCTACAAGGATGTTATACTATTGTTAATGGAAAGAGAAAAGGACCATTTAATTGCAAATGAGTAGTCACACAATAGTAGAGCCTTGAAACTCCTTTTTTTTAAAAAAAAAACTCTGTGGATACGAATCTATTTCATTTATTCTGTTTCCTGTTACCCTCTTTAGTCAGTGCCATTTCCATTCCATACCACACAGGACCCTCACTGCCAAATCACACTGACCATTCAGTTCATCTGTTTTATGCTAAAATCATACCAAAACCTGCTGACATTTCACTGGCAGTGAAAAGGTTCATGGGTTCACTTGCTTTTACCACAGTCACTTGCATGTTTTATTAACAAGCAGGTGAAAGCCAACACTCCAGGAAGATATTGCAACTGCAGAATCCAGACTTGGAAGATGACTGAAATATTTGTCTCTTGTTAAAAGAGTGGGTCCTAACAGGGGGTAGAAATGTGAGGAGGAGCCTTACTTGGAGCCCTGACCAAGGGCATCCTTCTGGCTGCACCACAAACAAGCTGCATGACAAGGACATCAAACCCGTCCAAAAGTGCTGCTAGCAGCATTGCTTCTTTTTATTTTTTAACTTCAGAAATCAACAAGTCTGAAATGTGCCAGGCTGAGGTCCAGGTTTTTCTGGGATCTGTGGAAGGGTGTTTCTAGGAAGACTGYAGAAAGTTCCACTTGGCATGCCCTAGTGTATGACATAGCTAGTGATCAAAGCACAAATTCCAAATCCTGCTCAACATCTTTCCTTCTACAGCTGTAAAAACTGAGAACAGCATGAGGTGCTAGAGGCCTTACTCCAGGAGAAAAGTTCTGCACACCAAAAACATGCTTTTTTTTTTTTTTTTTGGTAATTTTTGTTATTGTTTTTGCTAGTGTGTTTGTGAGGAGTGGTTCAAAGATGTCTTGACTGCACTCAGTAAGAGCAAGATAAACACTGACATAATTTTATTTCTATTTTTAGCCATCAAATAGTCACCTTTGAAAGCAGGGCCTGGAAAGTCTTGGCTAGGGAAATGGCACCAATTCCAAGTCTGGAATCTCACTTCTGCTGTACACAGTTCCCTYTATTCAAAGTTAGAGGCTTGCTTGGACTTCCCTGCAGCTAAACACTGGCCAGGAAAGGTGGGACACAGATGTCCATTGGATTGCACACAAACATTTTCAACACTGTACARCATGCAAGAATGTCAAGAACCTGATTCCACTCTGGAGGACAGGTAGAGCTGAGGTAATTTTATACCAAACTCCCATTCCCAGTGTTCCCATGGTAATGCAGGCTCACCGTGGTGGAAGACAGGCAGCCAGGGTTGGGATCTTTGTGTTTCAGGGTGTAAAAACTCTCTCTTTGGGAACTCAACACTTCAGTGTTACCGGGRTCTGGTCAAAATTCTTGGATCTTCCTCTCTCCTTCTCTTGTGAGCATTATAAACCTTTATTACTTTACTTATCAGATAAATTAATATATTCTATAGTATTTCTTCATCAGAAATTATTCATTTAGAAGTTCTGATTCACATTTGTCTGCTATGTAAAGCATCTCAGAAGGGCAGTAAATTGTACCTCTATTTTCAAGTCCCTGGWGGTAAGAGACAATCAGCCCAATCTTTCCTCTGCCTGAGGTATTCCTGCAAGCTCCTCACTGCAGGAAAATGAATTGGCTAGATCCATATTGAGCAATTCTGGCAGGGAAAAACCACACTCAGCTGAAAGATATGTTTTAGCCTTTTGGATATAGTTTCAACTTTCAAGATAACTGTTCCTTTGAGGAGCTCTAACTATAAATCCCGAAGTGCCCGCAAGGAGTTGGGCAGGAGCCAAAAATGCCTAGTCAGGGGAAAATAATTGTTTTCAAATGGTGACAAACCTGCAAGGTCGGCAGAGAACAGAGGGGCTGTTCTGCTGGATGGAGATAGCTCTGTAACTCTGGGCTGTGAGCTCTGTACACTAAACAGAGCCTGAAGTCTCCACAGGGCGTTTGACTGCTGCAAATGCAGAAGGGAACTGCTCTGCACTGGTCTAACTCACATGGCAGAAATGATATTGAAAGAGAATCCAAAGATGTGGGGTACAGACGGGTGTGCAGTGCTAAAGGCTTGGCTCGTTCTGGTTTCATTTCCCTGAGGTGAAGAAATGACAGATTTTGTATTTTTTTAAATTATGGCAATGCAAATAATTTGACAKCTTGGTCTGGAGGTTTTTGTGGCGTGAAATGTTGTTTGAAATTGTGCAAGGCAATACAATAATTATACAGTCARCATGTCTAAGGATGAAGGATACTTTGAGTAGAGGCTGGGAATTTGCCACTGGTGTGGGTCCGGATTCCTTCATGCCTTGGACAGATTCCTACACAGTGTGGGAGGGGTACCCAGGCCTCAGGAACAGCACTGCTTTGAAACTGCAGTTGCAAGTCATGAGGAATCAGCTTGAGGGAGCCTGGTGATTACTTTCTAAGGATATCTACATATAAAAAAGTATGCCTGGAGGTATAAATCAGCATAACTCTGCTGGCTGCAGCATAGATACATCCATCTCCTCCAGCTGAGGATCTGGACAAAAGTRCTTAAGCAACACAGAGGACTGAAAACTACCAGAACACCTTTAAAGCTCATGTGCCAGCACGCAAGAGAGGCATTCAGCTGTATGGAGTGGACTTCTTTCATCTGGGGCAGTTAAAGCAGAAAAGTGAACTTCAGATTCTCACAATTTTACTGCATCTGTTAAAGCAGTATTGGCTTTCAGCAATGAAATGAGTATTCAGGCCAAGTGTCTCTGCAGAATTTCGGGCAGTCCGTGAACGGATAAAATTTCAATTGCAGAAACAAGAGAAAGTACCAGACACAAATGYACCACGTATTACGTTTAAGGAAAGACAGGGAAGGGGCAGGTTATACCGTGGGAATAGGCAGCAGCTGGTGGCTGACTCTGGTGTTATGACTAAGTCATCGATGAGGCCACAAAAAATTAAGAAAATTAGTAAGTGAGGGCAGCCTGCCCTTAAGAAATCCAGGAGGGCTGTTCTGCAGCAGAGAACAGCTCTGGTCTGGGCTTGGGCTCCACGCCGGGTCCCTTGCTCCCAGGCAGACGGAGCTGGCAGCAGCCTGCATCACTCTCTGGTGGCCCCTGGGGCCAGAAGGAGGAGGTCCATTGGCAGCCCAGCCAGGGGATGCAGCCAGCTCTCCCTGCCAGAACTCAGGTTGTTCCATCAGTGCTGGAGCAGGGTCCCCTTGGAGCAGCAGCCACGGGGCTGCCAGAGACACCGAACACTGGGAGCCAGGGAGGAGCACTCACCTGCCCGAGGGTCCTTGGGGGCTGGAGACACTGAACTCTGGGAGCCCAGGGAGGAGCACTCACCTGCCCGAGGGTCCTTGGGTGCCATGGGGCAGGGGCAGAGCTGGACACTGGTGTGGCCATGGCAGTGATGCTCTCCCAACTGGCCAGAGCTCTGTTGGTCGGTGCCGAGAGTTCCTGGACTCACCTGTGCTCCGATGGCTCCTGTGTCCAGAACAGGCTGCAGCTCTGCTTCTCCTGTGCACATCTTCTCTCTTTCCACTGCTGGTCTGGACAGGCCTCCTGCTCATCCTTTCAGTTCACTCAAAGAGCCTGAGCCCCTCCTGCAGCACCTTGAGACACAGTGCTGGGAGAGGCAGYGGTGGCAGGGGTGACAGGCAGAGCTGGAGCAACCACTGCACCCTTGTGCTTACAGCCCCTGCAATCACCTTCWGGCTGGTGAGAATCTCTCTCAGTCATTATCTGCCTCTTCTAAATTTCATCAGCTGGAGAGCTGCATCTTTGGGATTATCCTCCCAGCACCTTTGCCTACCCCTTAATGTCACAGGCTTTGGCCTGTTRCTCCACTTATAGCTTGTCTCAATTCCAGCCTCATCCTCCTGCAAGGGTAACTCACAAATAAAGCAAAGTGGGAGTTGCCATGTTAATGTGCTTTCCTTGAGCCCTCRGGGAAAGGTCCTGAACATGATTTCTTCCGCTTGGATGGAAAGAGGAATTTCTGTTAGAGCCTCCATGAAATTACAGTCTTCTTTTTTTTTATGAAATGTAAACCAAAGTAAATATTACCTTAGAGTCTCTTATTCGTGTTGCAATAAAATGAGACACTTCCTTGGAAATAAGTTTTAAGACACGAGTCTTGTAATGTTGGGATTTATTGGAGTGGAGTTCACAGCTGACCTGAGGTCTGGAGGGTTTGGAAGCAAAAGTCTGTGTGAACTTCCCCTTCTCCAGCACATGAGGTGCAAAACTGGCCAGTTATTCAGAGAGTTCCCCACCCTTCGTGAGCTTGTGTGCTCATATATCTCTCATGGTACATAAAGAATGACATATTGCAGTGAATCTGCTAAGAATAGCTTGTAAAATACATCATTATATGAATCAGCCTCATTAGAAGTCTCCTTCTCTCATGATTTAAACCAGACACAGYACTCGCAGGAATGGAAACCAGTTTGGGTTTTTTTTTTTTTTTCTCTCCTGCTGGCATGTTGTGCTCAACCAAATGTTGAAACCGAAGAAAATAATTCTCTGAACTCAAGGCCARGAGTAGAAAGTAAGTACTGCATTACCCTGATGCCTCTCTGGCATAATTAAGGTCTTGGGTGTTTCCCTGGATATCTGACTTTCCAGCTTCATTAATAAAATATTAATTTCCAGCTTCTAAACTGCACAAAGCTGCATTCCTTGCATACTCCCAATCCCCCTGACTCAGGACCCTGTAACACATCACTTTCAGCATCCTCAGCCATTCCAGRCTCTTCTCCCACAGCTGCTGCTGTTTATGAAGGGGATTATTCAGCATGGTGCCTGTGATAGCAGGAGACAAGGCTGGGTGACCCAGGAGGCCTCTCTCAGCCCTTTTTGCACCAGATACTATGGCTGTGTGACCCAGACCTCGCTCAGCTTGCCTGTCTGCTGGTGCCCTGCTTGCCAAGACTCAAGGAAGGCAGTGTTGGACTCAGACGAGGCAGCTCCAGCCCCGGGGACACCCCAGGGATGGCTGCAGCTCTGGGCTGGTGGCCACGGCATGCAGGACTCGTGCAAACAAAGGGATGGCTCTGTGCTCCCAGCCAATGGAACAAAATCTTTCACTCCCATTTGTAGAGCTCGCTGACAAACTGCAGGTACAGCAAGTTTTTATTGTTTCTCTCTTGTCACTTCAGGATCAGAGAATGTTGTATTCCTYGCTGTTATTTCTTTTAAACCATGCCAACACACGCCCTCCGCAGCACGCTGGCTTATAAACCTCTGGCTGCACTCTTCTGAATCACACTGATTTTTTAATTAACTGTTATAAGATCAATTACTCAGCTGCCCTTGGTTGCTCTGGGCTCCTATTGCTTCCAACCATGTAACCCATTCTCTCTCCCTGTTTGCTCTGCATTGCGGTTTTGTCACCACAGAGCCTCACTGGCTGAGCACTGCCATGTGTTTGTTTCCCACCCAAGATTTTGGGCCAAGGACATCACCAGGAGGCTGGTCACAATCAAGACATCATGACTTTGCAGGCAAGCTGTATTTATCTTGAACTAACTTGTTTGTTAAGCACAGCTAACTGTGCTCTGGCCTTGGCAGAAGCAGGTCAGAAATGGAGTCTGGGTGAATTTACAGAGGTGAAGAGCAGCTTCTGCTGGGCCCAAGGAGGAGAAGCCACAGAAAGCACCACTGCCTGTACCAACAGGCTTTAAATACTGCCCTTCTACCCTGCAGCATCCTCAGGCTGCTCTGGAACCTGCAGTGCCTTTGGTTGCTGCTGGTGTGGTCACTCCTGTGCATCTGGGAGCATC
Source organism: Malurus melanocephalus (assembly GCF_030028575.1). Classification (NCBI taxonomy): domain Eukaryota; kingdom Metazoa; phylum Chordata; class Aves; order Passeriformes; family Maluridae; genus Malurus; species Malurus melanocephalus. The sequence continues at coordinate 692,833 of NW_026623376.1, read as the reverse complement.
TGCAGGCTGGRTTTCAGTGTGCTTGGAGGTAATGGGCTTGCTGGGATGGCCACCAGCTGCACCAAATAAGCCATAGACAGACATGGGTGGGAGTCCTGCACTAGGGAAGGAACGTTTTCAGGTTCTACCCATGCTTTGGATGTCTATTTTCAAGTTAGAAAGTTAGAAAGAAATACTAATCCCTGTTTTTCCTTCTGCCAGAGCTGGGCTGTTCTAGCAGGTGATCAGTGGATGGTGCTGATGGTTCAGCCTAGTCTAAAGATGAAAAGTGGTTGCAAAAGCCTGTGTACTCTTGTGCAAGTGCACCTCTCTCAGGTGKTGCCATTTCAGGGCATTTCATAGAACAAGCACATTTCCTCTTTATTCCTAGGCTTAGTCATCCTTTCCCACACATTTGCCTATGAGTCAAGATTTAAAGGAATTCTTTTTAATAGCAATTCACCTGCATGTCACTGCTGGTTTTGTCACAACAGAAGTGGGTTTACTTTATCTCTCACTTTGTTGATCAATAACCATTTTACAAGCCCTGTTGTTTTTCAGCTGTGTTTTTTTACCTCAGGTCTGCGCGTCCTTTGCAACACAAGCCTTGTCTGCTGCCCCTCGGATTTGAAAGTGAGGATCTGGTTCCCAAAGCTGGGATTTCACAGCTGTGGTCTGACTGGTTTCCTATCAACACATACAAAAGGAGTGAGCACACAGCAACAGCTCAATACTCACTTCAAACCTCAGCCTCCTCAGCTGGAACAACTGTTGCGGTTTGGAGTTGTTTTGTTAACTTCTTTGGCTAATTGATAACATCTGCACCTCGCCACCCTTCCTCGCCTCTTGAGCTGCTTTCAAATAGATGGGCAGATAATTCTGTGGCAGATCTCAGTTTCTGTATTAGTGATCTATTGTTACACTTCTGGAAAACTGTGTGAGAACTGGGGGGCGTCGTCGAATAAAGGCTCCTTTATAAAGGCTCCTTTCACACAGACTCAGGAACAAGCCCAGAGACWCCAATAAACCCTCATGCTATCCGTTTGGCATTTCTCTTGTGATCAGATAAAACAACTTATGATTTCACACTTTTTTCCCCCTTCTCTTTTTTCCCTACCATGTTTTCTAAAGTCGGAAATTTACACTTGGGCTTTAAAATGTTGGAATTAGCATTTATTTCTCATTAGTTTTCATTTTCTTTGTATTACAATAGATGGATCAGGAACTGGTACATGTGRTATTTTAGTAAATAAAACCCTTGTATTCAGGATCACTCTTGAAGTCTGGTAATACACAGTGACACCATATAGGGCCCAAGGAGACATTATGGTTGTAATGGAAATATCATATATCTCATATCCCAGGTCTGATATATCAACTCAGCAATAAAAAGAAACAGGATATTTGCAACTATATTTTAAACAGRGATTTTACTGTTATTATGAGAACACGGATTACTTAGAAATTTCRGTGAGAAAACTCCTTAATGTTTTCATCAATGTCTAACCCCCRGAGAGTTCAGTTCTCTCACTGCTATTGAAATAGCTATTAACGCGGTGAAAAATAGAAATAAATGAGTGTGGTTCATTGGTGTCTGCATGCACCACACCTCTGAGTTAGGTCTCAGTGCAGGTCAGATGGTCCCTTCTCTCATATGGCAGGATTCCCAGGATCAGATTTGGGTTATGCCTAGAGATTGTGTGCTATGATCTCGCCCCACCTTGACACCTTTCCACTTTGGCTGGGGAGAGGTTCCTTCCTCCATCTCCCTCCCGGTGCTGGGGTGCTTGGTGGTGTTGCTAAGCTGGGTCTGGAGATGTCTGTGATGTGCAGRGAGCTCACATAAACCGAGACTCCAAGGGTTGACGTTGCTCAGCCAGCCAGGAGAGCCTGATGAATTTCCTTGTAAAAGGCATTTCTTAGGGTTCAGGGAGACTTGTGTTACATAATCCTCTGAAAACAATATTTGGCACAGGATAGGGCTATCCCCTTTATGAAGTCCCCAACAGAACCAGCACRTTGCCATGAGCACTGTTATTATTGCAGTTCTTTTATTCTGTGCCCTTTCAGCAGCACCAGMATCTACAAAAAAGTTCGATAAAATCCCAAATACAGATCTCATAACTTCACCTAATGCAAGCTCAACACATTTGGTCTTAATCTGAGTGCTTGGACTGGGATGAGTTCTGCAGGGCTGTAATAAAATAAATATTTTCCTGCACTGAGAACAGCTCAGGCAAAGGTTCAATGTCAGGTCAGCAAAGGGAGCTCTYTAACCATGTTTTGCTAGACATGGACCATATCCTCCTCTAGGAAACTGTCACAGCTCCACAGGGCTGCTGGATGGGAAGTGAATGAAAGTATTCACCTCTTGCTTGTTTTAAATGTTGGATTTGGTTGGCATTTGAGGCAAGSTGGGCAGTGGGTACAGCCCCAACTCGCAGCATCAAGAATGTTTCCACCAGAAAAACAAAAAATAAATAGTGAATGAAGGACTTTTGGTTGGAACTCCCTTTCCTTCCCTGCTCAAATAGGATTACTTGCAGGAACAAAGGGAACAAGCAGACCAGTCCCAGGTGAGTGTAAGGCTGAGTTTCTTAACAGTTGGCAGTGTAGGGAGAGCTCCTCTAATTGTTTTTTCTAACAAACCTGAACCACCTGTTCTGCCATTTTAATGCAGGAACCAAGGGAAATGTGATCCACAGGTGCATTATGAAGGGGAAGGCAGAGGTGCCTTTTTGCTGGCGTGTGAGACGGTGCCTGAATGTCTTGTGCCATTGCACGACTGGGGCAGAAATAACCTGAACACCCGAAGAATTTGTTAAGGTTAGTAGTTTTCCATTCCTTTGAAGACATCTTGTTTATTGGTATACCAAGATAAGCAAAAAAACCCATCTTACTGCTAGTTCTATTCACTAAAGAAACTGTGCCTCTACTAAAACTCCTGGTATCCTCACTGTTGCTTTTCTGTAGCAGGGTAATGCTGCAAACTCAAGATAGCTCCCTTTCAATTTACTGGGAATGGGTTAGAAGTTTGGGAAATAAAATGTGGTTCTTTAGGTGGTTGTTCCTAAGATTAAACTGATTTATTGAGTAGCTTCCTTAAAGGTTGATACTTTTCTAGTTTGAGAAGTAATTAATCGTCAACTTAAGCATGCATTTAGCTACTGAATGTTCTTTTTGCACTAGATGGGAGCATTTTTCTCATTTCCAGATTCATACCAGCCCATGCAAAGAACTCARTGTTTTGAACWAATTCAAAAAGAGGGCTATGAGAGAGMTGGAAATGAGTGCAGGAGTTTTGGTTCTGGGTACCTCTAATTAATTATCCACTGATGTGATTCAGTCTTCAGGAAGATCAGATATCCCCACCACAGACTGAGCTGAAAGCAAAGGGACTGGGTACAGACCTAGGTCAGCAGGAGAACCATTGTGGGCTCCTGATAGGAGTGGGTGGTGCTCTACACCTGGGCCTGGACACTTTGCTTCTTATTTAAATTCAGCAAATTCATTCCATCTGATCTTATATCTCTTGGAAGAACTTAATTCTCCTTGTTCAATGAAATTGTATTTATTGAGACACTTCAGAGGCCGCTCTAGGAAAAGCAGGTGGCTCTCATGGTTTGACTTACTGCAAAAGTTTTCATCTGTGAGCTATTTTCAGCAGAGCACTTTTTAGGAAAGATTGGTTTGAGTATCTGTGTTTCTGTTTGCTGGCTGTCAGTGACAGGGTGATGTGTCTTGTCCTTGCAGAAGTTGGTTAAGTGAAAGTATTTCTTTATGACCRTTGCCATTTATCCTTTAATTTTGGAGCAGCACTAATCCCCCTCCTTTCAGGGTGTGTCAGTACACTTACAGACTATGATAAGTTGCCCAGCATTGAAGGTTTTACAACCTTATGTATATTTTTGAATTTTTTTTTGGGACACATATAGATCATGTTAAAAACCAGAAGTCCATTGTTCAATCAATCAAGTTAATCCTGGTGCTCCTTGATAACTATAGCTATCACATTTCAGAGTGATTTTATTGGATATTACTGGGATTACTTGTAGTAGCCACTCAGTCTAGACAGGGGTTTCTATTACAGTGAACACAGACAAAAGGGTAAGAAATATTAATGCCCAACATCCATTAACCATGCACAAACTGCATATCAGAGAGTGGATCCTGTTCACTTGGCTGTTGATTTCCCTCCCTTTTGTTTATCTCTCAGAACGGCACTGGCTTCTTAATTAAAAGGAAATAGGTTGTCTTAATAAAGGAGTGAAAAAAAAGAGGAGCTGCTTGAAAAATTTGCTTCTTAGCGGTAATGGAAATTAAAGATCTTTCAATCAACAGTCCCAATACTGAAAGGACTGAGCACTTTTTCCCAGAAGATGTCTTTGRGATGGTATTTCTCTTCCCATCTTTTTGTGAGATGGGAGCAGRCGTGGTGATCTTGCTTAGAAACGTGGATCTCCAGCAATCCTGTTGTGAGCAGAATGATGAAATGGACCCCCATACTCACCAGGGCTGGATGAAATTATACTGCCCCTGCTTTCTGAAACAAAGCCTTTTAGAATGACAAGCACTCCAGGAATGCTGCTCCTTGAATAAATGTGATGTGGTGGGGATGTCGTTCCCACCATCCCCTGGAASACAACTCTGCTCAATTAGGACTGTTGGCTGATTAAAATTAGACCTAGTTAACAAGGCACTGAGTGAGGTAATGAAGTTAAACTCTAAAGCATTTCAAAATCTCATTTTGTGCTGTTCCACAYGTTCATAGAATCACAGCACATGGGCAAACATTGTATTTGCTGCCCAGACCACTTGTGTCACAGACTGTATTTTGGATAGGACATATTTCAGATTGTTGTCAAGTTGCCCATCATAACATGAGTCTTTCAGAGAATTTTGGGAGTCAGAGGAACAGTAGAAAAACTCAAACACTGCTTGCCTATGGCTTGCTGTCCTGCATTCATGCACCCAAAGACCTTGAGGTCCTTTTGTTCTTCACATCCTTTGGGGATCAAAAGCTAATTAGCCTGTTGTTGGGAAGAGTCTGTGGGTCATTTAGAAGCAGAAGAGTCTTTTTTTTTTTTTTTTGTTGGAGGGGGGAATGAAAAGCAAATTCCTTAGTTATATAAGAAGYTTGGAATTATTTCAACATTCCCTTAATTGCAGAGATATGAGGTTGATTATGGACTATATAGAGGCATAAATCAATAATTTCCTGCAAGACTTTAGCCTGGTGTAGACTTGGAGAAAATACTCTGCATGCCAGTGCTGTCAAGCCTCTTTTACACCTGACAGCTGATGTTGGTGTGTTTGAACACGTTCTGGGGGCACTGGGGGCTGTGTTAGTGTTGCTCTCACTATGTCTGTCATCCAGCTCCTGGGCCCAGCCCTGCTCATCCCTAATCCTCCACAGCAAATTGACCTGCCACCGGAAATCTTGTCTGTTGTTGGCAGAGCACAGCAGCAGCTTTGGTGGGTCTCAGTTGGGTTACATCCCTGGTTTATAAATGGAAATGCTGCCATCACGAAGCCCCAGATTTATCAAGGTATGAAGGCCCAGTTCTCGGGGTTATTTTAAGCAGCAGTTATGCTCCTGATGCAGTTATGGCTGTTACAATAAGTTCCTTGCATTAAACCTGTGGAGCAGGGCAAAGCACTGGGGTTTCCTCAGATTTTAGAATTAGTAATGAACAATTTTTMTCTGTATATGTGTTTATCTTGATCAGCTACAGGTCTGCTTGCCCTGATAGATCATCTCCCTTAAACTTTCATTTCATGGTAATAAACCATGAATTTCCAGGGTATTTCTCAATGTCGTATCAGAAAGGRGAAAGCAGCATAAATTTCTGCCCTCATTTCCAGGAAGATTGTCTTCCAAGAAGAATTATTGTTATATAACTTTAAGTTCACAGTATAAACTACACATATAATTTGAGGCTTTTTCTAATAAGCATTGTCTGTAGCCTGTGGTTCACTCTGGTTTGAATGTTCTCAACTTTTTGGTCAAACAACAGCCTAGAACAAAATTTTTAGGAAAAGATGATGCCTGGCAATGGTTGGGAATTCCGTGGCTTTCACTACGCTTCAGAGGGTTTGGGCTAATGTGTGTACTTTTCAAGAAAACAAAAAGAAAAATMMAAAAAAYTCAACCTGGGAAGGCTTTAACTGAAACACCATCCAAGACAACTTGCAACTTTTCCTTTGATTGTGTTGCTGATATAAAGGTTCTTCTTTTCTCTGCATAACTGGACTTTCTGAATCTCTGCTTAGTTTCTTTTCTTCTTTTTTTTTCATACTTTCCTCTGGTGTTTTCCCAAGTGCCACTCAGGTTCTTGCAAACTGAGCAATCAATAGTACTACACCAGTGTCATTAATTTTGGATTGAACACTTTTCTTTAAACTTTGTCAGAGATRTGAACWTCTCGGAAGCTGGACTAYGAAGGAGGCACTGGGGAAAGGCTGSCTGGTGCTGTTTCATMARCCATCTGGCTGGGASATCCTGATTGTCTGCCTTCTGACAGCTTTTGGATGACTGTTGAAGATGTAGATGTTAAAATGATAATTGATAACATCATTCAGCTCAGTGATTCTCTTGGCGACGCTCTTGTTTTAACATTAGTTTTCAATAAAACTTGCCGCTTTAAATTTCATTTTAAGCAGAARAAAAATGTTTTTAAAGTTTCAGATTTGGAAGCTTTTACAGAGCTTAATAAAAATTCACTTGGGCAAAATGCAGTAGACAACTGTATTGGTACTGATGGTTTCTATTTAAAAAACATGTCCTTTTTGTTTGCTGCATCTTCCAGCTGCTCAGATTCTTTATCTTGTTTCCTCTTTCTCTTGCCACATTACAGGCATTAGAGAGGGGGGCAAGTGCCTCCAGCACTACCATTGCAGAGAACTTAATTTTCTTCTCTTCTTGAATGATTCAGATCTTGGTGTGGGAATGATCTGGACAACAGCCAGGGATGCTGGGGAGGAGGAGACCCTCTCAGTAAATTGGGGGGGTTGAACACCCCACCATGTTTTACAAACCATTGTTAGAGATTGAGCCAGCAGGATGGACAAGAGCACCAGACCTTCATGCAGGAGAACAGACCCTTAATCCTCAGCCCTGCTCTGTGACCTTCCTGTCAGGTAACTCAGCAAAGTGCTGTCAGAAAAAACGTGTTGGGATGGAGGATTCGTGTGTCAAACTGCATGTGAGGTTCTATTGAGRCAGGAATGATGGTGCTCTGGGAATCCTGCTCTGCTTTTGGATTAGGTATTCAAAGGACAGAAAAGCAACAACAAAACAACTCAGAGTAACACAAACTATTCCAAGAAAATAATTTAGGGGGGAAAAAAATTTCACATCTGAATGTACTGGGTGAAACATCTGTCTGGGGAGTCTGGGATCTGACTCATCCTACTGTCACATTTCTGGATGTCCCTTGCATCTCTAGGAAGAAGTTGGCAAAGTGAAGAAAAGGAAATAAATAATGTTAATCTCTTGCCTAGCTAGTAGCTGTATCTCTTTACCAGCTTAGCACTTCTGGGCTGTATATCCACGTAGGAACCCCAGTTGTACTTCTTTTTATGTGTATTGACTTAGTGAAGTGCAAACATGTTAAAAAGTTCACTTTCTCCTTTATACGAGTCTATAAAAAAGCTCTTAAACTGGAGTCATAGTGTTTCAATGAGACAAATGAATGATCAGCTGAGACCCAACAGTCCTTTCCGATGGATTAGGTGCTTGAGTGTGAGAAATTCTAAGATGCTAATCAGCCTGGAGAATTTTCATGCCTCCAGCACTATGTAATGACACAAAATATTGTGATGCCTCCAAGTTATAATGGGATAGGGGAAGGGGATGCAGTAATAGGTATCACTCCTGGTATTTGATTCCAGCTAGAACGAGCCTTTCAGAAGTCTCTAGGCAGCAGAGATTTCTTATGCATTTATGGACATTGGGGTAAAACTAAACATATCCACACTAGCCTGGARTTTTTTTCTAACAGCTATTTGGACACAGTAATGTACAGAAATAATTATAAACACATGCACAAGTAGATCAGTGTGTGTTTTCAGTGCCTGCTTTATCACACATTAACATATTTTCTGAATTTTGCAAAWGCACTGCAAAATTGCAGCTCAATAAATGGAACTTTATATGTTTGTCTAAACTGATGACACCAGTATAAAATAAAGATATTTTCCAKTTGGGATTTAGGAAGCTGTAAGACATGACAGAAGTGTTCATAATTAGACATTTCAGCACAAATTTGGGTTCTCATGGAGTTGATCCAAAACCAGTTCTCCAGCAAAGCATGCATCTATCTGTTTAAACACTTACTGTGGAAGGGATCGATCCCACTGCCAGAGCAGTAAAACACATATTTGCTGTGATAGCAGAGAACTGGGTCACAGTTTACCAGAAGGAATCACTTACTGTACTGAGCTGTTAGACTTCATTTCTTGCATTTGGAATTTTTGAATTATGTCCTGTCACAGCTGCAAGCATGCATGTGTTGTGCTTATATTCTGTGTTAGTCACTGAGGAAATAACGAAGGAAAAAAGGGGGTATTTCCTCAGCATGAGGRTGGTGGGGCCTGGCACAGGATGCCCAGAGAAGCTGTGGCTGCCCCATCYCTGGAAGTGTTCGAGGCTGGGTTGGATGGGGCTCTGAGCAATTTGGGATAGTGGAAGGTGTCCCTTCCCATGGCAGGGGGCTGGAACTGGATGAGTTTTAAGGTCCCTTCTAAGCCAAACCATTCTAGGATTCTGTCTTTCAGGCATGGTATTGTTGTTTTGGGAGAAAAAGAGTAAAACTGAGGTGTTTTAAAACAGCCCTCAGGAKGGCTGACTCTCCACAGGCTTCACTGAGCATCAAAGGATGCACCTGAATTGGTGCTGAAATGGTTAATTAATAACACAGGGCTGGGAAATCAGCTTTCTGCCCAGCACAACTGCTTCAGGAATCCTGCCAGGAGCTGAAAGCCTCACTAAAACCAACAGGACAACACTACTGAATGCCTGGAGTCTTAAATGATTTGTGGTTTGTMGAGGTGACATGCTTGTGGTCTTTATGGAAGTGCAACCTGAGAGACATCTCTGCTATTTACAGAAACGTGTAAGCAATGCAGCTTGGGAGTGTTTGTGTTGTCATTGCAAGATCAATATGTTATCTGCATAATTACAAAGTTATATTCTGATAGGGATTCCTATTTAAGCCTGTTACATGCTCCAGCAAAGCAGAAAATCCCTTCCTGAGCACCGTTAATAATGGAGCATTAAGAATACACTGTTTTCTTTTCTTGCTTTATATACATCTATTTATTTTTAAAACAACTGTTTTCTGGTGCTCTCTAGGATTTCTTTGCTGGGTGTTGGAGGGAGCATTTCCCTGGAGCTGGCTCCAGGAAGGAATGTCTCTGCAGCYGTGTCTGGTAATGTTCCCTGTGCCACACTCCACCAGCCCTTTCCCACCAGTCTGCAGTGGGGCTGGGATGGGGATTTAGGTGGGCAGTGGAGTGGGCAAGGTTTGTCAGCTCTGAGGAAAGTGCATGGCCCAGGAGAGGCTGATAATGTTCACAGATTTCTTTCTGTGCAGATTAAGCTGAACTTCATTAGGCAAAGCTCATGACATTTAGTGGWGGGCTTGGCAGTGTTAATGGTTGAACTAGATCATTTTTTATTTTTTTTTTCAAACCTAAAATGTTGTGTGGTTCTATATGATCCAGAGGATTAAAACAGCTCTCATTTCTCCCCCTTATTAGCAGAATTAATTGAAATGGACATGCCCTCAGGGATGTCTCAAGCATGAACTCACACCTGGGCAGTGCCTCCAGGATGGAGGGCACTGGGAATCCTTCTGGGGCCCATGGGGGCATTTCGGGATGTGCTGTTATGCAGGGTCCCTGTAGCTGTTGGTGAGTGGCCTTTCAGGAGGCTCCACTAGCCATTCTTGATGGACTGGGCCACCTGAGCCTGCAGAGCCAGCCCTGCCCTCCCCAGAGCTGGGGAGTAAAGGTGCTTCATCATCCTGTACAGACCTGGGTGAATTTGGAAAATATAAAATAATGTGCTTTGAAATGAAAAGGGAAGGAAAGGTGCTTCCTACAGAGGGAAGCAGGTGAGAAGGAAGGCAGGAGGGAAGGGCTGAYAGGATAACTCCTGTCAATTAATCCCTCCTTGGGGCAGCCCCACGCCCTGGGCACAACCTGCCTGGCTGCTCCTTCCACTGGTCCTGCTTGTGCACAACAGGACAAGCAGCCAATGATAATAAAAAAAGGSCATTATCAATCAGGTTTTGCTCGTTGAGTTGCTGGGAATTTGTATCTGGAAAGGCTGGGGAAGCTCCTGTGCTGAGTGCTGTCTGCAGCTGAGATGTGATGGTTGGACAGTGAACAGGACAGCACTCCAAGGAACCTGGATTGCTACAGGGACTCCCACAGCCCAGTGCTGCAGTGGAGGATGGGTTAGCAGGATAACCCACACCTACTCCATGCAGTTTCCTGCAGTGGGTCATGGATATATCTTCTGGTGATGTAAGAAATGAGCTGCAATTGCCAGTTTTGTTAAGGCATAGCAGCAAATTTAGCAGTGGTAAAAGAATGCAGGATTGAGCCCTTTCCTGGGCACTTGCAGGATTGGAGGTGTAACACCAGTGTTGGTGGCTTTATTGTGGWCATGTGTGCRCTTGGATCCAGGGCCAGTGGCTACMCTGAGCAAACATTTARTGTRGKTGGGAGGAGGRAAAACATCTATTTTCTTGTGCCAGTACAAAGGATGGCTAATTACACCAGGAACAGCYGCAATGCACTTGAAACTATAGAAGACCAGCTGATCCCTACCCAGACAACAGGCAACACCTGAGCCCTGCCAGGTAAAAACCAGGCTCTGTGTTTTGTCCAGGTCATTACAGCTCCACTTGGAGACAAGTGAGCAMGGAACAAGCTTTGCTTCACAGCTTAATGTTGCTCAAAAAGAAAAAAAAAAAATACCTGGAATAAATATTTCAGTCCAAAGTAATATTTACTTGGGTGCTTAAAACTTTGTAAAATGCCCTGAAGGTCACAAGACATTCATCCTGCTGTGTATTTCTCTTTAAGAAGGTGCTTGTAAGTACTACTGGAACACATGTGTGATGAGGGGTTGCCATGGCAAACAGGTTTTGGCACTATTTAAGAGAGAGTTTTATTGCRCAGCAGAATAAATAAGCATGTTAAAGCCACATACAGTAACTTGTTGGCACATACATTAATGCTCCCAAGGGCTGCAATAACTTAAGCACCCTCCCTTTAAACATTTTTCAGTGTTTTTTCTTTTTTATTGACTACATGCATTTAGTATTAGGSCTAGGAATGTCCCATTTCCACCCTCTTTTGAAGTGAGTAATTGAGGCAAAAAAAGAGGACTGTCTAATAAATCATAAAGGGGCATTGTGCACAGACAAGAGGGGCAATTTTCCCATTCCTGACATACATGAGGATAAGCCAGCGTGAGACCTGTCTGTGCACTAAATCCTGACTTGCTCCCTCTAGACACAGGAGTAGATTGGCGTGTTTATATTTCTGATGGAGCCTGAATAATCAGGAATAGTTTCACACCATTTTCTGCAGTTTCTGTCTTGCTCTGTCGTGCCAACCCAGTCTTCTCCCACATCACAGCAGCAAACTCATTACTTTGGCTTTACTCATTTTATGAACCACCTGCTCTGTTCCCAGTTTGGCTCCCAGTTCACACCAGTGAGTCCCAGCAGGTCTGGAAACACTCCCAGGGTTGAGGAAGTGCTGCAGGGAGGCAAGAGGCAAATCTGTGCCTGTGAGAGGGCTCAGGTTTGTGGTGCTCTTAAAGGTGAACATAAATTACATTTATAATGAAAGCTCTGGTTTAAGAAGAGTTATTAGTGTATTAGTCCGGGCTTTATTAGCTCGGAGGTTTCAGAGCCCTGTGGGAGGTGTGACACTGGCTCCCTCTTCTGTGGGAACCAGTAACTTTTCTGGGCTGGAGAACTTGGAAGCTGCCAAAAGCAGATGAAGCCCACAAAACCTCCCCTATCCTCCCACCTCAGGACACTGGTATAAACCACATTGTGGTAGATGAGATCAGCCAATGCCCAGCTGTGAGACTGGGGCACTGTTGCTTCCTCTCCTGGAGAGGGCAGGATGTCCAGGGCATGCAGCCAGAGCTGGTGCTACCTGTGCCTTGTTTAAAACTGGGGGATTGGTGCGTGTGATGGACCCAATTCTCCTCAGTTCTTTGGGGAAGAGTGGCAGAAATTACATCTCACCCTAAGCGAAGGCTGCAGGCAGTGCTTACGCCCGTTATACTCCAGAGGAAAAAACTGGTTTACCTATTCACTATGGTTTTAGGATGAAAGCTGTAACTATTTTTTAGGACCCTTTTTGCCTCCTGCCTCATCACAAAGACTATCCCACACCCATCAGCAAGGCTTGGACTCCTCATCAGAAAGGATGGGGCTCAGAGCAGCCTGGGATAGTGGAAGGTGTCCCTGCCCATGGCAGAGAGCTGGCACCAGGTGAGCTTTCAGGTCCTTTCCAATCCAAACCATTCTGTGATTCTCTTCTATGATTCTGAACTTTCCTGTAGACTCAGCAATCGCTGAAGCATGCTCAAGCCTCAGGAAACGGGAAGAAAAAAGAGAGTTCATTATTTTATGAAAGGTACATGTTTGTAATGTCGCATACTGATGGGTTCATTATGAATGACAATTTGCTGAATAGGAGGATTCCAGTGGGAGGGACAGTGCATGGAGAAAAGAGAAAGGCAAAGGGAGGGAGGTGATTTTATGCCTGTAAAGGTGTCTCCTGGGCATAACCAGAGTGGAAGATGTACCATTTCCTTCTAGCTGTTTGGATTTGTTTGCAATTAAAGTCTAGTGGAGCTGTCAAGGGGCTGTTGACAAATATATTATAACCAACTTAGGTTAAGCGAGTTACTTAAAATTAATCCATCCCTGCACAATACTCCTGTTTCACTTCAGAAGAATGTGCCAGGAGGAAGGAGTMCAATCCTGACCATATTGGGAGAACCTCCTCAAGGTGGAAATTTGCAAATAGGGCTACTGTAGTATGTAATGAGAAGCTGCAGGGCTTTCAATTATCCCACATAGTCTGTCTCTTTGCAACTTGACTGACAGCTAATTATGCTGGTGCCATTTTTTTGGCAGTGGAATTTAATCTCCCAGATGGAAAGCAAATCAATCTGCCCATTGCTGCAGCTGAGGCATACTTTGGCTCAACTTTAATTTATTCTCCTAAGCCTAAGAAGGCTAGTCATTTCAAGGTACAAAAATATCAAATTTCTTCCGTTAACCAGGCTGGTGAAAAAGTGGGGAAGAGTTGGGATTTTATGGGCTGCGCTCTGAAACGCTGTTGCTCCTTCCTTTGTATTAGGAAACAGCAGTATCATCTCCCCTTGATTCCTGGTCGTGGAATCTAACAAGGAAGAAGCATTTATGAGCAGGTTGCTAGTGATAATGGTTAAACATGAGTTGTGGAGGCATTAAGTGGGATTCTATGGAGGAGTGAACTAAATCTCTGAAGAACTCGACACAAAAAGGAATCGGTGGCAATTTTCAAGCACTTTAGCCAGTGTGCAATAGCCTGGCTCCCTCTGGGTTTCATGCCAGGGATATAAACACAATCCTCCTACTTACCTGCACTCTTCAGGCCTATCAATTATGCTGCTCCCTCCGAGTTGCTGTTACAACTTKAGGTATTACTGTCCTCTGCAAAAGCAGCACAGAGCAGAGTATGTGACTGGTTATCACAGGCTACAGTCCTCATCTTCGAGTAGCCAGCACCTGCAGCTCCTGTCAGTGCTGTTTCTCAGGCTAGAAACYCCAATTTTAGCTAGGATCAAGGGGAAGGGAGCTCACAAAAACTTGGTGCTAATGAATGCTGGAAAATTGGAGTCTTGTTTTTCTGTAAACTTTTGCTTCTTTGGCTGGTTSTTTTCCCTTTTGGGGTGCTCTTTGTGAATTCTCTGGAGGTATTTAAGGCCAGGCTGGGCTGGGTTCTGAGCAGCCTGGTCTAGTGCCAGGTGTATCTCCAGGGAGTTGGAATGAGATGAACTTTAAGCTCCCTCTGACCCAAACCATTCTAGGACTCTGATTTTACTCTGATTTTTTTTKAGTTTAAACAAATAGAAAGGTTCCTGATTCCCCTTCTTACTGAAAAACGCATTTCTAAAAGTGCTTTACTCACACTTAATGACTCCAGTTCCAGTCTTCTTCACATTTTTACAAAACCACAGCCATTTCAGTGACTCTTCCTTAGTATACTTGGTGGCTGAAGGATTACATGCTCTCCTAGCTGTTAACACCTTTTTATTTTTTTGTATTATCCTTATTATATTGACACTGCTCCCAATGGACCCTTGAATTGCATTTCTCAATTGTGATAAAACCTTGTACTTGGAAGTATTTTTGGTGACAAATCTCTGGAGATGCCCTGACGGTGTCCCATTGGTGTGTTTGTTACCCTGCTGTCCACTGTGTTTCTGCATTATTATGGTTAAGAGAGTCTAAAAACCTAAAATTACTTTTAAAATAAATCAATTCATGAAAGAATTAGAACAATTATTTGTTCTMAACCATGCTGTAAGTTTAAATGGTGATAGTAAAATGTAGTTTCTGACCTGTAACCTCTGAGTCAAGCACATGGAAGCAGTGCAGTGCCATCTATTCTTTGCTGAATTGTCTGAAAATAGRGAGCAGTGTGGTCTCCAGGCTGCAAAAGGGATCAGGACAGGCAAAGTCCCTGCCATATGTCTGTATCTCCTGTCAGGGTCATCCTTCTCACCCTCCTGACTTCTACTGAAGTGATTTGAAAATGCTACTGGCCAGAAAATGCTTTTAAGCTTTGCAAGTATTGAAAAAGTTAGTGAATGTCTATTTTAACTGCTGTGTTCTGGTGAAATCCAGAATGGACTTACCAGTAAGAGAAGAAGCYATAAAGGCACCTCACTGAGATTTTTCCATGTGTGGTCTTCCCAAAGGGTGTTTTTTGGTTTTTTTTTTTTTTTTTGCAAGTGGAGCTTGCATGTTTAGCTCCAAAAAGCAAAATCCCACAGAGAATTAATGTTGTCCTGGTCCCAGTGCACATGTTAGCAGGAATTTCTCCTCTTGTTTCCCTTGTTATGAATGTAACCTGATCTGTTACTTTTTTAGGTTCTTGAGTAAATGCCATAATCTACTCGGGCTGCCCAAGGTCAAGCTTGTTCTGGGATCTCTGGCTCTCCCGACAGAGCCTGCTGGATTTTGGACTTTGGAGCAGCATTCCTTGGGCTGATGTGGGTGAGCATGGATGGCTCTGGGCTGTTGGACGAGGAAGAAGAGGCTCTGGTGTTTGTATGGAAGGAGAAGATGGTGATGCCACTTATTAGACCAGCTCCAACACCGCAAACTATTTTAGCGGGTTTTTTTTCTTTCAGAAGGACCATAATCCCAWCAATAAAATGGCACATCACAGGTGATCTCAATGAAATCAGCTGGGCTGTTTATGGAGCCCACAGCTAAATAAACAGATGAGATGTGAGGCCAGAAGAAGCAAGTCCATGCAATTTGAATTAAAGCAAACTTTGCTTTAGGATTTTCTAGTTGAATGACAAAAGTCGGCCCTCCCAGTCTGGTGTAGGAGTAAGAGAGATCTATTTAATGCCATTAGAGGTTGTACTTTCAGCTACCTAGAAAATACCTGTGGATATTTAAATTTTAAGAAAATATAATGTATTTTTGAAATTTTTGGAAAAAAAAAAAAAGTTATTTAATACAGTATAGCAAATTCTAACACTGCAAAGAGATCAGGAATCTGTAATCTGAACACTGTGTGATGTGCACTCTCCTGTGCTAAAAATTCCCTCCTGCTCTGAAAAAATCAAGGCCCATTTCACTCCAAGTTAGCGGCTCAGAGTTTTTTGATATTTTCCAATCCTTCCAGTGACATCTAGTGAAATTTGGGGAAAGTGCAGGTTCAATCCAGCTGCAGTAGCAGATGCTTCACAGTCAAACGCTGAGTTACTGTGCCTTACTTCATTTATTGTCCCTAAAGCTGCTGTCTTGGAGGAATGCACCAAATTAATTTTGGCCATTAAAAAATTTAAAGTTTGAGCCCATATGCTGGTCATACACTTCATGCATTTGAGGCACTAAATTAGTTTACTTTTTGCTCCTTTTAACTTTGGACATATATTTAGAATAGCATTTTTATTTCACATTTTAAATCTTGACATCTGTTGGTGGTGGTGTTGCTCCTCTACACTTGAAGGCTCCAAGTATCTCGATTTCTACACAGAACACCCAAACTATTGCAGGGGTTCAAGCTATAAATTTTCAATATTTGGTATACCTGAGCCAAAAAGTTAGATTTGGTCTGCCCATTGCTCTGGATCAACCAAGAGGGGATGTGAAATATTCTTGCACCAGCAAATGAAGTTTACAACAGCAATGTGAACTGTATGCCTCCTATCTAGAAATCAGCTAAAAACTTCAAAGGAAGAGCTGCCTTCCTCAGAGCAGCATCCACATGGTACAGCTCTTGGAAGTGTAAYCTCTTTTTTCTCAAAGTACAAACCCAAGTGGCTTCCATAAAGGTTTGTGTTGGTATGGATTTCAGCTGTGCAAAGGATAGGCGACCACTACAAACAGGGCTCATAAATATTTGAAAAAAAATACAAAGTAGCTTCAAACAGGCCAATATTACATGACTGGAAATAGTTAAAAAAATCYTAGGCCTTGCTTGATCTAAAAGGCTTCAACCTCCCAAACTGAATAGGAAATTAGGGCAGATTCTGAACAGGAGGATCTGAACCAACAACTGGGAGTTGTGAACACTCTCTGGAAAAATCCCAGCTGTGTCACTGAGCACACTCACATTCAGCCAGCACAGGGAAGATGCTCAGCACRTCCAAATGAGCTTCCAGGACATTGATTCTGATCTGCTCTCATCCCTCTCAGCTCAGAGCTAACTTCTCAGAACTCTGAAAATAAAGGCTTAAGGGAAAAATCAATCCAAGTACACCAAGCGAAACAGTTCAAACATTTTACTAAATCAATTCACACAGTTTCAAAATTGTAAATATAATTAAGGACAACAGGGTTTCTGCATTTTTTTTCTTCCAGAATCATTAAGACAATAAACAAACACAAATTAGGTTTATAGCATCTGTTCTTTTAAAAAATGAAAGGAACGCCACTCGATGTATTGATAAAGCACCACAACACAGTTACAAAATAGGGTTGGCCTGTTTCTTTCACAAGTAAAAGACTACATACTCCTAACAGCTTCCTGCTTCAATCCATACTTCATTAAAATAAAACTATAAAATCTTCTAGATTACACTAACTTCAGACAATGCCTGGTATTACAGTGCATTAACAGCAGTAATGCCAACTATCAGTGCCAACATAAAACAGTTTAGAGAGGAATAACAAAACAAACAAAAAATTCCAAAACAAAACAACAAAAACCCCACCTTTATTCCCCTAGATGAGCAAAATTTAAAAGAAGGGATGCTCTGCCTCACAATGAGTTAAGGATTTGGGGATGCCGATGGGTGGAAGAGCGGGCTGCAGCCTTCTAGGCTTAGTTGGCATCTAGTTTGGCCATTTCCTGCACGTATATCCCTATACTCTCACTGTCRAAGAGCACGAAGTACACCGTCTTAATTGAAGAGGACATCGTTGACACAAAATAGCTGGAGATGGCTTTCAGGATCAGCTGAGCAGCTGTTTGCTTTGGGAAGCCGTTTCTAGGAGAGAGAAAAAAAATGAAAGAAAATCAAGACCTGCTCAACCAACTTCTGATGGTTTAAACCTCCCAGGGAAGGCTCCAGCTTTTCTCTGACACCTGATGGCAAATAAAGCTGCAAAGCCAGTGTTTACAGTTTGAATTAGAAGCACAAACTTGTTGATTTAGGCAAGACTTTCAATGCTCAAACAGAAGAAAAGCATTCCCAAARTACGCATACAGAGCCTACACACATTAATTAATGGGTTGAACCTTATGAYACCTGATGGATAAATTATTCTCATTTAACAGGTAAGTAAGCCAAGAGCCTGATATGCTCAGGAAAGCAGTGTGTGTGTTGGAGCTGCAAAGTTAAACCTGTCCTGAAAGCAAAGCAACTGTTAAAAGAAAAGTCAAAAGGGTCAGAGAACTTTACATAGAATATGAAACATGAGAAGACCCAAAGTACAAAATGGTCTTACCATTACTAATGGTGATTAAGCACAGGGTTTCACAGGACCTAACCTGAGAATCTTACAAACTTCTTCACATTTTTATCTAGGACTCTCTGTCTGTAAGATTCATCTAATCTTAAAACAGGCCAAGCACAAGTAGAATGGTCTGAACAAAGCTTTGACTTGAACTGTGAATTTTATAGGTSATGGCAAACTGCTGGAATTACACCTGGTAATGCTGGAATGCCTAAACTTTGCTGCTGTGTTACTCCTGAAGTACTGCTACTCACCCAGACCATGGTTTTGCCCTGCCAAACTCTGGGCCCTCCCCCAGCCTCAGTGATGTGCACTCAGTAGTCAGCCTGAAGGTGACAGGACATGGCCACTGTGTTAGGAGTAGCACCCAAAAAGAATTTGAAAAAGCCTGGTGAACATCACTTGGTTCCTTGCCATGCACTTACAGATATCTGATAGTTAATACTCCCCATTATAAAGTGTGTACTATTCATACTGCAAATAATTTATAGTCTACAGAGATGGATGAGTTTCTCAGCATTTCCTAAGCAGTTCAAAGAAACTAGGCTATACTCATCTCTGACTCTAACAGGAGAATATTTCTCAGCACTTGCTCACTGAAGAACCATACCAGTAGTAAAATGCTGTTGTAATCTCCCTCTTATTCTGTGTTGAACACACGAAATGTGAAGGGTAACTGCCTGTGTTGTGGCCCACCCACTGCACACTGCCTTACCAAAAATCATTCTCAGAAGAGCAATTCTGTGCCAGTCCTGCCTGTAATGTGATATTATACATACTGTCTTGAAGGTAATATTGTGGTATTTAAAAAATGATGGCATGCAATAGCTGACACTGTTTTTTTCTTTTCTGAAAATGCCCAGTTTTTTCTTCTATTGAAGAAGAAAAAAAGAAGGAAGAAGCACTGTGAGAAATGCTTGCACTCTTGTAAAGCCAAATGAGCTGGTCAGGGGTAATCAGCTGTGTCACAAGTTAATCAACTGAGAGCAGTTTTGACATAGGAGCTGCACAGGAGTCAGCTTACTGTGAGAAAAAGAAACACTCAGCAGCCTCCACACCTGAGCACTTCAAGGTTACTTATGAATGCTGCATCCTGGTATATACTTAAGAGATCTTTCAGGAGTTTTGCTCCTGAACTGTCATGCAGGGCAGCATCAAAATGGGGATATACACTCTTTCTGAATTGTTCTCAGGGGCCTCTGAAGTCACAAAACTTCTGAATGTTCTGGCAGGTTGGTTACACTGGGCACAAGAAAGGAGAGTGGCCTGGTCAGAAAGTACAGGGCCAGGGAAGCTGATAACAACCCATTGCTCCAGACACCTCTCCCAAAAGAGACAATAGGGATCAAAAAATCAGCAGAAAGGTGCTGGCCTGATGGCCATGTGTGGGCTGCAAGAAACAGAAGCCTTATGCATTGATCTATGGGTCTGAGTTAAATTCTTGTGAAAAGGCAGTTTGGGATTCCAGCCAAACCAGTGTCAATTTAGATCAAAGTCAGASTCTCAGAATGAAATCCCTTCTCTGAGGATGATTTCATGTTCAATCCCTAACTCTCCCTTTTCTCCTGCTGGCCCTACCAGACTGAACTCCRGGCTACCTCTGAACAGCACCCAAGTTGTGCTTTCCATAAGTTGGCTGTAGCTGAGCATCTGGCCCAATGAATGCTACAAGTATGCTATTTTATTTCCCCTTGTGATTTATTTGAAYTGCCCTCATGTAATCCCATTCCTCAACTATAAAAGAGAATGAAACTGTTTATGTGGGTTTATTGGGTGATGTCTGCTTGACAGATGCCTGTACCAGAACAGCTGCATACATGTGGTGTCTTTGGCATTTKCTATCTTAAAGCTTTGCTTTTTTCTTTTTTAATGCTTTTGACTTCATAAAAACAAGTAGAGAGTATTGTCAGAATATATTATGTTCTCTACAAAATTAACTTATGATTGAGTATTGCTAATTAAGGAGAAAAAAAGGGAAAACACATAACCTCATTTATTACTCAAGGCCTTTTGATTCCTCTCTATCTTTTAAAAGCACCACTTCAGCTGGCTGGAGTGAGAATGACGTGTATATGCCAAGTGCAGAACTCACCCCAGCCCCTGCCTGTCAGTAACCAGATTTCAGAAGAGAATGTGGATCCTGGTAACTGGTCACAGTTTCATCATCTTCCAATACCAATGATTTATACTGCAAAAAGGGCTGGGTAGGGTTCTTTGCTGGGAGCTATCCAGAAAAGACAGGGCTGTGTGGAAAATACTTTACAYGGTCTCACTTTTACATAAACAATTCAACAGTCACTCTGCACTCTCCACATTATTCTGTGGAGGAATAGAGTTTCTCCCAGCGAGCAATTCAGAGCTTCTCTTTGTACTGACCAGCCTGTGACCCTGACAGCTAACTCAACAGGTTATTATGAACTCTCTGCTCTATTTCTCTACTGTTCTGCAAAGTTTGTTCAAGTTATCTCCTTAAAATGACACCCATACAAATTATCCTTACCTGGAGATTTGTATGATGTGASTTGCATAAATTTATCATCCTAATGAAACTTTTATTTCTTGTCATTCACCCAAACTCTCAAAYACTGTTTTCTGCCCTAGCCCACAGAACATGCAGGAATTAATCTAGTGTTGCAACACAGCACAATGGGAAGAGTATTCTTGCTGTACACCAGCCAAACTCTTTCATGGCAAACTCAAGAGGGCCAGTTGTTCAGGGCTAGAGACAAAACTGTGTAATTCAGCCCTTGGCCTTCATAYTGAGCCATCCCTGAGGGCCAGGTGTTCCCAGCCTCCCTCTGCACCCCAAACCCAGGAGCCTCAGACTAAAGGTGAAGTCAGYCTGGACTGAGACTCTTAAGAACACAGTCCAACTTTCAAAGGCACTGAATACAGTGTACAGAGCCAGAGAACCTGAACTTTAGACTTAGGCTTTCAAAGACCTTGGCAAGGATTTTTAAGGTTTGTTGTTTTTTTTTTTTTAATGAAATAGTCCCATGATGTAAACTGCATGGAATTCAGCTTATGGATTTTGGATGAAAGCTTGAAGTGACTCTGCAAATCCTTAGAATCAAGGCACTTTGCTGCTTAAACAAACACTGAGCCATGTCTTCTRGCCATCCTAAGACATAGATAAGTTTCATTATGCACTAAAACCAGGCAAAAGAGACTCCTTCTCTTCATATTCTCTTCAAGTTCTCTCCTGCATTCCTAATTTATATGAACGGATAGTCTGAATGAAGTCTTTTAATATTCTCTTGAGAGTTYATTTTGTTCTCTTTATCCTATTTGCTTCAAGATTCTGCAGGGCTCACTATGGATCTGCCCAAACTGAACTAGTAGTCAGGAAAACACTGCAGGCTCTATGCACTGCCTGAACAAATCTAAAAGAAACATTTTTTAAGGGAACTGATGAAAACAAAGTAGAAAAAGGCCAGCATTATAGCAATGTGTTTTGTACATGGAAAAAGACTGGAACATCAGAGGGCATTTAGAGAATGTGACCTATCTGGTATCAGGTTTGCCTGACAGCCTTACCTGCCACTGCCAATGGAAGGAAACGCGATTGACTTCAGCTTCTTTTCATCAGCCAGAGCCAAGCAGTTCTTCACCGTCTTTTCCAGCAGCTCCTCACATTTGTCTGAGCCCCAACCTGGGCTGTTACAGTGGATCACAAATTTYGCAGGCAGTCCATGGCCAGCACTGACAACAGCTAGGAAGAATTGAAAATTAAATATAATTATTTTCCTCTCTTTAGGCTTAAAGGAGGGTACATGTAATTAAAATAGCAAACAATCAACAGACATTCTTTTAGCCCCTGTAAATGTTTTAGATTACAAATCACACAGCCTTAAATACAACATGATTACAGAGACTTTGTATTTTCAATTTCCAGCTGCATTTTGCTGTGATAATTTATAAATCATAGCTAGGGTCGATCTTATTTGAGAGAGAGCAAGAACTCATGGCTGACATCAAAGGAAGCAAATTTATACTAAGGCCTGGGTAAGGAGAAGGGGCAGTATCTGTTAGAAGCCAAACCCAGACAAGGGATGATCTTGCTTTGGCTGAGTTTACTGCAGAGCTACAGTGAATACCTGGATGCTGGACAGGTACAAGGAGTTACGACTTCAGTGACCTTCAGCTACTCCTGCTAAAGCACAGATTATTTAGCTAGCTTCTGATCATAGCATAGCCCAAACTGGAGCAATTCAGAGCTACTGGTGCTCTGCAAACCCCCAAGGAAGGATGGAAAAGAGGTGAATTAAGATTTTGGCTTTACTTCCAGCTTTGTCTCTGAGTAACTATAATGAAGACATTTTGTGTGATTTCAAGACTTTGGGACTGGCCTTATTTGAGCTTTTCTGTGTATGGGTCATCCAAGATCACTTGAACAATGCTGGGCTTAGTTTCTCTCTTTCATCACATTCTTGACAGATGGGTGGAGGAGGATGCACTTACAGATTTGCAATGTTTGATTCACACTGTTTGTGTAACAACAGGCCAGGCCTTGTATATACAAAGAAATGAAGAATTTTTACCATGCTAATCATATCTTATCACCACAATATTATCATGGACATGTGGGGACTAAAGATGCAGCAGACCCTGCCTACAAACTACTGACAGGCAGTTTTTCTCCAGATGAGAGGCCTCCTTCTCTGCAGGAGAATACATTCTGGGTTCACCACTTCTCATCACAGAGCAACAACAYTGTGCTCTGCCTGCCAGAAACCAGGGTAAGAGGATCGCTGCCATTTCTGAACTCACTGGGCTGTGGTTGCGAACAAAAAGTTGAAACTTTGGTTTGTTAAAAGGTGGTGAGGAAACAAACCACCCTMATTGTAAGCTGAGGGAAGAAAAACATCTATCTGAAATCTCACAAGAGCATACAGTGAGCCTTCACAAAACAGTAATAAAATACCAGTGAGTTCTTTTAAAAAATTAAAAAATCAGGTCTCCAAAGGTGCTTAGAGGTCTGAAATCCTCTATTCCATTMTGGAATGTTTATGAGGCATTTTGCTATTTAAGTATCGTAGAAATAACTCTTGGCACATGATCATCACATATGGATACTATTCTGTGGCTGCTTCAGGAAAGAGAAAATAGACTTTGTCATATGGCATCCTGACCAGGGGGTTAACCAGAACTTTTTCAAGGACAATGGAAGCACAAGCATTTATGTTCTTATGGGTTTGCAGAGTCCCAATATGTTGAATAGCCTCAGTATTAGGCAATGTTAATTTGTCATAATGTGCAACTAAAATGTTGGCAGATTCAGAATACATCATAAATCGAAGAAAAATCTATTAAAAGCAGCTGACATATCTCTAGTCAGATGTGAAATGTGGATATCATCTTCACCCTGAAAGAATAAAATATTGTATTGATTCACATCGCCGACTTTAGTATTTCTCAGGGAGTGTTTTCTAGGGTAGTCATTAATTAACTCATTAGGATTCTGATAAGGACAACTGTTTATTACCAAGAGCAGCTGTCCCTTACTTCAAATGCAAATGAACATGCACTGAAAATGAGAAGTAAGAAACAGAAAGCCAACTATGGACTTATTCTGTGCTAGTCACATTCAGGTAAGGATCCTGGTTTTGGGTAGATTAAAGGGATGCCCATAGAACTGCGAATCTCAAAACTGGGTGTGTGTAGGATTGAAAAATGGATGTATAAGTTCTGCTCCAGAATGCTCAAACAAATCCCTAATAGCCAGTTCCTTCCAGTGCAATGCAGAGCTGCTCTGGGGTACGACTGACAAGCAATCCCCCAATCTGAGGGATGCACTGACAGCAGAGAAAAAGAAACTTTTCAACTCGTCACTTATTTGGAGCAGTCTGGTCTGGGCYGGTAAGCAATACTGTACAGAAGTTAGTAAAAAGAAAAATGTGAATAATTGATTCTGCCTATTTTTGCAGAACAAAAATTCCAAGAGAAACTTATTAAAATTTTTAAAAAGCAAGGGAGAAATCCCCAAAGTATTAAGTTCCAGAAGTAAACAGTTGTAATTTTTCCTGTCAGAGCTGAATTCTCACATCTCCCCTTCGGCTGTAGTTAGGATTCGTTTACAAAACTGTGCACACTGTATTTATTTTTATAGCATAAACACAGATGGCAGAATCAGCCTTCTATATGAACAACATGGATCAGCAATTTCACAGATGGTGTAAAATTATATATTGCCATTATCAAACTTTATTACTCATATAGTAGATTTTTCTCCGATATTACATAAATTTTGATAACTAGGCATCAAAAAGTCGTAAGCTTTTATAGTGATGATTTTGGCACTGATTAAACTAAGTACCCAAGCAGATGCTGAACTTTAAGCACATGCTTAAGTTGAGTGAAAGTCAGCAGCATTTCAACAAAGCAGATGTTTAACAGAGTAGGACTCAAAAATAAGCATCTCATTAATTGCTTTTCTGAACCATGCCCTTAAYGATCAACATTGCCTGTGTATGCACRTACCTGTGAACAGCCTGGTTTGACTGTAACACTACAGCACTGCCCATTTCCCAGGTGCTTTGGTAAAGGTTACCTAAGATGAATGTGTGTACTTTAACTGTGGGGAATACGAATGAACCCGTGGGAGCTGCCTGCAGRCAGCAGAGCCCCAGCACTGTGGCAGGAGCATGGGGCTGTGTAAGCCAAGCCCAAACACCACCCATGGAGGTTTGGGTGGGACCCGAAGCGCAGCCTCACCTCCGGCTATGTCCAACGGGCCGTTCTTTTTGCGGAGCTCAATGACAGCTTCCACAAACTCCTTGCCGCCCTTCTTTTCCAAAGTGCTCCCTGAACAGAGAATTGTTAGTTTACTCCTCTGATCTCAGCAGACATGTGACTCATCATTCACTTTTGTTACATCACTCTAGAGTTTTCTGCCCAAATATTTTTTGGGGACTGCAAAGTAAGATCTAAACCTTTTGGGACTTGAGAATTAGCTAGTCATTAAAAACAACAACAACAACAACAGAAAGAAAATACCAWATAGACAATCCTAACAACCCAAAAACCTCACACTGGTATCCCCTGCTGACGTTCTCAGACTTGAATTTACTGTCAAAAAAYATTTGACATGACATCCCTACCTCCTTCCTTCTCATGAGCATCTCTTAGTGTGAAATGTTCCAGAAGAATGTGCTAGCTCAACGGTGGTTGAAGGTTCATAATTCCTTCCCCTAGGATTCACTTCCCCTCTTCTCTTAYAAATTGTTTTAAAGAGCCATTTGCCACAATAAGAATTTGAAACTCACCTGATCTTGGTCCCTGACCCCAACAGGTGGCCCCAGGAATGAAACAGTCTCGTGAGTGCAGCGGGCTGCTTTACTTGGTAACTGCCCAGCTTGTTGAGCCACCTTTAACCAAGAGGAAGAGCCTCAGAAATAAGGAGAATCTCTAAGGAACATATTCCTCCAATGAACTTCTCTAACTACAACTAAGGAGCTGGACAAAGTCATTCTGGAAGGAGAAGAGCTGTGCAGTGTGTCAAGGCAACCAAAAGGTATGCTGTTTACAAAGGCAGTCCATCACTAAATGGTTTAGATCTTATTTTGCAGCTCTAGTTTTAAATATTAATATAGGAAAAAAACAGCCCAAGAAAGCATTTTCCTAACTACATAAGCATCCCACATAATTTTGCATTGTACATATTAATCATAAAGGTAGATAAGTAAAAAGCAGTGATAACATAAAGGCTCTGATTTGAGATATTGCTTTGAAAACAGATTTCCAAAAATTCAGAACTAGGATCTCTAAAGATCTAGACATTTATTTGGTGACACCCCTTACTTTCACTGATGAAGAAAGAAAAAAATGCAATTTCTGATGGAAGTGCACATACTATATGCTCCAGGAAGCAGAGTCCCTCCTCCAAGATTCTGGTTACTAAATCAGGTTAAARCTCTAGGAACTAAGAAGACTGCAAGATGCTTTTGTTTTACTAAATTTCTTCCAAACTGAAAAGCTGAAAACAATGCATTTGTTTTCCATTTAAAAACTGACTCTGTGACCCTGAGTCTATTTTGTTAGTGGAAGTTTATTGCTTTTGGGGTACAAAAGCTGAGGATAATTACAAAATATATGCCTTTTCTTTGGCTTTTTCATAACCAATTCACAGGAGTGTTTGCCAAAAACTGGATTGCAAGGTCAGACTGTGTAGGTCAAAGTGTAATTTGCTCTTTGTGCACATTTAAGCTYTTAAATATAAAWAYTTCAGCCAAACTCCTGAGAATTTTMTGRAACTTAAAAACTGAATGGGAGGATCACCTTACAAATCTCTCAGAAAAGACAGTAATGGCTTTATTTGCAGCAGCAAGGTGTCTTAGGAGAGTGCTGGGAAAGGAGATCCAGAGCAGCACTGAGATGCTCAGAAGCACTCTGCCCTTCAAAGGCASTGAATTACCAGAAAGCACAACATCCTGTGCTCTTTGCTGAGCCCATCCAGCAGATCTGGCTGGCTCCAGGGTCTTATAAAATCACCCTGACAGAGAAAGGACGGGGAAGGAATGAAACAGCTTTCCATTCTAGTTTTATTCTTGTATATATTTCCATATCAWTCCTATTTATATTTATATATATGCCAGTTATATTCCCCATGAGTCCATGAACTCTGATCARTCCTAAAACCCATGACATTCATAATCCTTAATTTCTCTTGTTTCAAGGGGAAACATAATTAAGCCTTGTGCAGAACCTAGGAACAGCAAAGTTCTATTAAGTAGGTCATTTCTTTGCCATTGCAAAGCTGTTGTACATTTAATGGAATTTAGCCTAGTTTGTTTTAATTCAATCCAGAAAGATCAGCTTTTTCCCTTCTACTGGGAATTAATTTATAATTAAAAGCAATGAACAACCATGTCRGTTTATTTCACTGAGCTCTCTTGCAGATCTGATACAAAGAAGAAAAAAAGTAGTATTTGGTATGAATGAGTGAAATACTCTGCATTTACTCCTCAATTAAGCTCTTCTTCTGATTAATAGTGAGGATTTATACTGAAATCATACTTGACATCTATGTAGTAAATTAGCTTAATCTGGCAAAGGAAGACTAACCATTTTCCACTACATTAGCAAGTTTCTTGATGGAAGTCTTGCTTCACAGCTTCAAGGTTAGTAGCTTATTTGCTCACAGGCATAAATATGTGTCACTCCCATGAGAATAAGATCATTATCTCATGCTTTCCAAGCAGGCATTGGTATCAGTGTTGAAAACAGCGTTAGCAGAAATTTAGGCTCTAAAATTCTCAGGATAAGCCCCCAGTACATTTAAATTGTTAGGGAAAAAAACAACAAAAATTTAAAAAAAAAAAATTTAGATGGGTAAAAGTTAATTATTGGAAGCTAAGCATTTGTGCACTTCTATTCTTTCTTACAGCAGTCAGAGCAACAGGAACCTATGCTAAGGAATGAGCAGTCCAGCTTAGAGAGRCAATTTTCTTTGTAGGGTATCAAAGCATTTATTTGTCACAGGGTAGGAGACAGGCACATTGGCTAAATGRGTCGGACAGACTATGGAAGCATATTCTTCAGGTACAGGCTACTATGACACTGCATATTATTTAGCCAGGCAAGACACAGTGCTTCTGCCCAACTGGCTGATGAGAGCCACATTTCTCTGTGTGTTACTCAGAAAGCAGCCCTTTCAGAAAAAACAGGCGGTGCAGGACACGTGTCCCTCCAAGTCAGTACTGAAACAAGGCCTCAGACATCAGGGGAGCCCATTCTCATAGAGATGGTGAGGTCAAAGTGAGACAAAACAGAGGCTGGGATCAGCTGACTCATTTTTAAGTGTTGCCAGCAAATTCTGYATTCAGCCCATATTCTGATTTGCCTTCTCAAATTACCAAGGCAGTTCAGTCAAAGTACTCCTATCCTTTTATCAAATCTTTCAAAATTCAGTATGCAGAGAGGGGTAAGAGACAGGCTAGGAGAAGAGTTACTCAAGGGACAGTAAAATGGCTGAATTAAGAAGTCTGTCCTGTTTCCTGTCATGCCTTCTCTCATCCATGTAGCTCAGATGATTGATGTGTGTGCAGCACTAGCCTGGGCTTGTGGGTGTGAGGACTGTGGAGCAGGGCTAGGAAGGTCATCGGTCCATAAGGATGACCTGAAGAGTCTGGAAAACACAGACAGGCCTGATCCAGCACGTGAATCCAGATGTGAACATCTGAACCTTGGCATGGAGAGGGTGCACTGGAACTGGTTAGAAATCTAAAGACTTAAACCACATCCAAGCCATGCACTTAACATGTCAAACCAACAACGTAATAATTCATGCTCCTTGGTCACGTGCCTGCATTTAAYGCACTGTTGCTGCATTTCAATTTTGGTGGTGCACTCCATGGTTACTTCAAAAAGCTCGATTTGATGATAAAACCAAAAATGTGCACTAGGTCTGCAATTGTTCACTTCCTTTTATGATCAGTCAGGACTGCTGCAAGTGAGAAATGAATGCAAATCTGCATAGCTACAACAAGCTGGTGGCTGCTGATCGACCATGCACACACATACGAACTCCGCAGCACTGAACTTGCCATTACCTACTTCACCACCGGTGTAGAAGTCAGAGTTTGTCGGGTGAACGACAGCATCACTGTCGATCGTGGCAATGTCAGCCTGTACAACTTGCAACTACAACAGGTAAACAGATGTATATCAACCACGTTGGACAGAGACCCAGCACAGGCTCTACATTTACACATGTACCAACGTCCATATTTTCCTACCTTTACATCTCCAAACCTTGCGCCAAAGGAGTATGCTGAGTAGTGTGTGCAGGTGTGTGTAGAGAAAGGGGTGTAGGGAGCAGGAGAAGGAATATYGAGTATGACATGATCAAATAAATGTTAAAATGACAAGTCAGAGCAATAACATGAGATCATTTTCAAAGTTTTAAAATCAGCTAATGCCCCATTTCACTTTGCAGAAACCTAGAACACCAGTTCCCCACAGAGCATGACAATAAAATATGGAATCTGTTTAAAAAAGAGAAATTCAGGATCATCAAGCCAAACAAAATAATTAGTTTCTCCATTTTGTCAGCACCAATAAGCTGACAGGCACTGATCTTAATACATAAAGCCATTCATTGTTTTGTTTCTAAAAATGCCAGTCTCCTTCATATGGAAGATACCATGTATTTGCAGTCAAGGTTGTACAGAATTCGCTTTAAAACCACAAGTAATTGTTCTTATAGTTTAAAAGTAAGCCGTATATTTAATTATGTGATGGAATGGCTAAGACACTCAGAAATACATGTATTTCTTTGACAGGCTGATTCAAAAATTAGCCTTCTTAAACCTTTTTTCTTGTTAAGTTACTTCTGTACAWTCCCATAGCAAATGCAACAGTAGTAGAATTATGGGTTGTATTCCATTAAGGAAGTTTTAAAAAAAGACAGCAGCAGCTGTAATCAAATAAGAAGGGAAGGCAGTCATCCTGCATGGAAGRCATTTTTTGTTCTGCTGAAGAACAAAATTCTGTTCAAGAAGGATTTTTGATTTTTCTTATCAATCTGAAACCAGAGAGAAGCTTTAAAAGCAATTCTCCACTTAGGATAGTTCATTCTTAGTATTACAAATATCAGTATTTGTTTTCAGCTAAATGTAAAAGTGACAGGGAAGAATTGAAACACAATGGAAACAAATTATTGACTGAATTAAACTTCAAAACAAGGAAGGGAAGATTTGGGGATAGCTAATTATTTAATGATACCTTCCAAARATTTTAAAGTCTACTCTAAGTATTAAAATAAAACCCCTAAAGCTGCAGGTAGAATGGAGAAACTGCTTATTTTGAGAACAACCTGACAAAAAAGTATTTTAGTCCTCAAAGTACCAAATAAGAAACCCCCCAAAATAGCTAACAGTCACATATGATCATTATGGAAAAGAATTTAAAATTTTTGAACTGAAATCAGCTTGAAGACTAGCAATAGTTGCAAGTATTCAAAATTGGTCAAAAAGTATTTTGAATATAGTTCATCAACAAAGCAGGACCTGCAAGATTTGAATTTCTGCTCTGATTAAAGGTATGAAGCCCTAGAGAGTAAATTCTGAGTTCCATAATTTCCATGTGACCGTTAGTTGTGTCAACCCATGCCCCATTTACCTAGGTCATCTTTAAGGTCAATGTCAGCATTGGTGGGATTGATAATGGCCTCCACCTCGAAGCCGGCTAAATTACTGATTTCACTGTGAATAAGGTTCAGCTGAAAAGAAAAGCATGAGGTGGGAAATAACAGGACAGCTGGGAAATCACAGAGAAGCTGCAGAAAAGTGAGCTTTGCAACACAGATGGAGATAGCATCACTGCAAACAAATATGCAAAATAAAAGGCAGGTCATAAAGSGTTATTATCCAAAAAAATTCAAACACAAGACTCAAACATTGTTCACACTGGGAGGACATGAATGTACCTGCTAGTAAGATAGAGCTAGTAAGCTCTATTTTAGTTTTCTGCTGATCACTGTTTAGGATTATTATTATCCAGTACCTAAAGGGGATTTACAAGAAGTCTGGATAGGGCCTTTTCACGAGGACATGGAGTGACAGGACAAAGGGRAATGTCCTTAAACTGTAGGAGGGTTAGATTATAATTAGATATTAGGAAGAACTTCTTCCTGTGAGGGTGGTGGGGCCCTGGCACAGGCTGCCCAGAGAAGCTGTGGCTGCCCCATCCCTGAAAGTGTTCTAGGCCAGGTTGGATGGGGCTTGGAGCAACTGGAATTGTGGAAGGTCCCCCTGGCCATGGCAAGGGATTGAAAGGAGATGAGCTTTAAGGCCCCTTCCAAACCATTCTCTGATTCTTATTTTGCCATTAAGAGAGGGTATTTGTTTCTTCCCCAAGTGTAGATGAAGGACACCCTAAGCATTCCTTACGCATCAATTACAGGAATGTACTGGGACTGTTCCACATTGAAACGGGATCAAAGCTGCTGCTCCTCCTTTAAGCCAGCAAACACAAGCCTATCTCTGAGAAAGCACACTTGTCTCCAGCAATTCCTCCATCCCAACAAGGGGAGGTGTTTTTTTTTCTCTCTTTATCAGTGGTCACCACATTCTGTATTACAGCATTTGAGTTCTCATTACAGTTCTGTAGCCTTTGGGAATGTCTGGTGAGATACTGTAAGCAGGCACATGATATTACGTGCTTATGGCGTTTAGTTTTTATTTGATTTGCTTTACTTCCTTTCGTCCCTTATGAAAGCAGAGACTTTTAACCCCATCCATTAATGCCCATTTATTCCTCTAAGTACACCCATATATTTCAAGCAGGCCTTGCTTTCYTGTTGTAACTCAGGAGGATTTCTCCTGGGCAAGCAAGAAACTCAGGAAGGTAGCACAGAGATCTAGAGACTGACCTCCCATCTGCACTACGTGTTCTTAAAAGACAGTTTGGGTGTCTCCTTCTAGGATGTGACCCACATAACAAAACCAACTCTACRATTTGAGGCAACCTGATGGATGCTCAGCTTGGTAAAGGTCAAAACTGCAGGTATGGGAAGAAGTTTATAACCAGGGTTTGAGCAGGTTGTGATGCTGCCTTGTAGCTTCTGTGAGAATTCTGATTTCACAGGCACGAAGTTTACTACTGTCAAAACTTTAAATAGTACAAAAGTGCAAAAGATTTTCCAGACTCTTTCACTTGGGGAAATACATTAGCTACAGCATGGCCTACACCTGTGTCTACAATACATATTTACAATTATTTTTTCTGTAGCTGTTTAGGTGATATGGAAAGTAACCATGAAAGAGAAAGCTCTCATTCATTTATGCAAGTCCTGAAACCAGCTGCAGTTAAGCCAGGCTTTCCTTTTAATCCAAAGTCCTCAGCCTATGAAGCATAACATAAACCTTCAGGCATGGTACTTTATCTCATCAATAACTGAATTTTATCTCGTTTGTAGTCCATGTTCTGTAAACTTAACTCTGCAAATAATTTCTTTGTGTATGTTAACTTATCAACAGGGAATATGAGCCAGTCCATGAAACCCATACAAGTGAATGGGACATTTATGGAGGCCACCATCCCTATACTTAAATTTTATGAAAAAATATTTCCATTTCATTCATGTGATTCTATGAATTGACCTTCTTTCTCTTTTTAAAAGCCTGCAATTTCATATCATTTACATATGTTKCTTGAGTAAACTATGCTGCCTCAAAATAGGGTGATTTTGACTAAAAATGACTGTAATTCAGCCCTGTTTTAAGTACGAGTCTGTTCGGGAATTTGTAATAAAATCTAAGAAAGCTTCCTTTCCAAACAGCTTGGAATCCTTTAATACTTCACACGTGGYGAGTTATTCATACTGGAGTTTGAGTCTTGCGTTTGACTACAAGCAACTGCTGTTTAAAAAAAAAGTCAAATCAAATCAAACCAAAATGTTAAAAAAACTTCATGAATTTTAAAATAAAAAAATAACCAACAGCAAAACACATGCACACACCAAGACTATTTTGTGGTGATTTTAGTACGTTCCTAAGCATATTTTGCTCATTCTGTAAGTGATCTCTTTGATTACTAATTCTGTGCTCTACTAGTTTCTGCCCCAGACCTATCAGCTGCACACTGTTTYTGTTTTGGATCTTAAATCTATCCCTGAGCCTACTCATATATGGGATTTACAAAACAACCAGCTGGCAAAGTTTCCATTTAACAGCAACAAGAAAATGCTYTAAAAGCTGCCCATGACTGATAGCATGTGTTGGCAGCTAAGTATTATTTTACTAAATTCTGCATTTACTGCTCAATGCACCGCTAGCTATCCAGTTGCCAAAAATAAATAAAATAATAATCAGAAGTTTTCCTGTGGAATCAAATCCTCCAATGAGCAATTGCTCAATTTCACTACCCAGAAGTATGAAACATATTAGGCAGAAGAAGTGATCCCCTAAAGGGACACTTTAAGAAAATAAATAGACACAACTTGCACGTWCAGGTGCAACGAAGAATGGACATAACTTTCCAATCAAATGTTAGTTAGATAAAATGCATATGGCACTTAGCACATCCATGAGTATTTTCAAAGCCAAGCCTGGCATTACTTATTTCAGACAAAATTACCTCCAAAGTCTTGAAGCTTTTTCTGGTATGAGTTTCATACTGAAAACTGAAGATGCCTATTGCAGACCACAAGCTGAGGTGTCTTGGAAAGTCCAAACCTTAAAGCTTAGGCTTGAGGTGCTGCAGTTCTGCCTCTACTTTGTAATCCTCTCAGGAAAAACAAACCAGTTAATGTGTACAATGCCACATTTACACTGGGATGTCACTTGTAGGATGTGCAATCATTTACATATTAAATAGATTTTAATAATTAATGTAGCACTAATAAACTTCTACAGGTATAGCTGAAGAGTGCTTTGCCATTTTATGACTGCTAACAATTTCCAGCTGAACTAAAGATTTAATGCAATAACAGTAATTTTAAAAACTGAACAATACTCAGGTTTGCAACATTCTCATTTGTGTTTTTGCAGCAAATTAAATCTGGGGTTATTAGAAGGATGAAGAGCTGCTCCTGGAAATAAATCCCTTCCCTTTCCTTCTGCAAGCATGGAGCCAAGAAATAGATTTTTCCCATTAAACACTTACGAATGATGTGATATCAAAACCAAGATTATTTTCTTCCTTCTCAGCATTTAGCATATGATGTTCTGATCTGGCAGATAATGGTTTTGCAAACCAAACACACTTGCAGGAAASGTATTCAAAAATGTCACAGGAGCTTTGAAACATCCTGACTGATTGATCTCAGCAGCAATTCTTCAAATGCCTTCTYTAACCCTCAGAACATGATCTGTTTGATTTGGAGTGCTCCCTCACAAGAGACAAACATGTTTTAATTTTCTTTTAATTTCTCTTTTCATTATGTGYTACAACTAAAGGCTAAGACCTGGTCCCTCTCACGTGCAGGGCTAACTGACAAGGACCCAGTGCAGGGATGGATGTGTCACACCACTAATTTTCTCAGGGGGCTGCACTCCAAGTGAATGGGAAAGCCAGAAAGTCCATTCCCCAGTACTAGGACTCACTGGGAAGCTCTACAAGACACTGGCTTTGTCCAACACAGATTAAAGCACTCCTGGAGTTCATGATTTTCTTCCACTGAGCCCTACAGCAATTCCCACTGATTTGCTAGGTCAGACTTACTACAGTCAACAGCCTGTAGTAAGAGCTAGTGTGGTGCTGGAACACAACACTAGGTCRTATTACAGGTTTCCTATGGTAACTAAAATGAGCTCAAAATCAGCTCCAGAAGTCTGATGTTACTTRCTTTCTTGAAACAGTAACGTAGACTATAAATTTTGGGTTCTAATTTAGTCATCAAAATGTTTTTAAAAAACCACCCCCCTACAAGGGATAAAATAAAAACAATCCTACTAAACCAGCCATCTAGCTGTAGCTGTAAAATTAAATGCGGAAAATCAGAAGTCTTGCAAAAAATGTTACTCTCATGCATGTTAAACTTAGCAAACAAACTGAAGGATAAATGGAGAACAACCTCAGTATGAAATAAAAATGAGTCAGAGGAGTTACATTCCACAATGGACAATGGCTCATCTTTTATGGCTTACAACACAATGATCTGATTATTGAATGATTGCAGAAAGATGCAGTTTTACTTAAGAAAATTTTGCATCACAAATTAAAGGCAGGTTTCAGGATAAAAGACCAAATTAATTTAATGAATTGTCTCTTTAAATGGATCCTCTTTAAGCATATATGTATTTGTGTTAAACCAACCCACATCCCAAAGCATATTCACAGGGAAAGAAAGAACTGTTGATCTCTAGCTTTTCATAAAAGCATCATTCATTATTACACAGCATTAACTTYGGTAAATCACAAAGCAGAACATAGCATAAAACCATTATGATCAACAAATGTCTAAATTAGGTTTTGATAAAAACCTGTAAATCATTTACATCAGCAATGAAGTGGGCTGACTGTTGGAAAAATGCATTTCATTCTTAGAATAATCTCTCTGGCAGATGCTTATCTGTAACAATTATGCTGTTTATGAATGAGACAGATTACAAGCCCACAGGCTTTCCTTCTAATTAAGTATTTAATTATGTAGCCACATGAAGACTTATTTATGTATTTTTAAAATGTTCTACAAGTTGTTTCAGAGAATTTCTCTGAAATTAGAAAAACTAATATCATACACCTTGATTGCTCAGTGGGGAAATGTCCATTGTACCTAGATGTTTCGTGGAAAGGGGGTGGTAGGAGGGGGCTATTCCCTAAGCAGCACAGARAAACAGGTATTCATTTATAAAAATGCAGGATCATACCTTCTGGCCAAGAAACAGGCTTTTGGTGGACAGGACTGTGAAACCATCTGCAGGAGTTCCCTCTGTTGTACTGTCAGCACTGGCTGATTTGCTCACTTCTCCCTGCTTCTTCTTCCAAAAATAYAGTTAATTAGTTAACTCAAGGCTCTGAGAAAACCAGTTTAATGACACTAAGACACATGACATGCACTGAATGCTTAGCAGGCAATAAAGCGCCTGTACAAACAGAGGCATTGGCTTTTATCCTTTAGTCCAACCTAAGTGCCTGATAACAGCTGAAGGATCAATAGGAAAAACGACCTTAACGTCTGTCTGCAGGTCTACAGGCACCTTCTCCTGCCCACTCCAGTGCACAGTTGAGATGACAGYTGGCTTAAATGTTGCAGCAAACATATAAACAGCCCCTAACTTTTAACAACTTGTGTAGACAAAGATTACATATCCCTATGTGTGGGCAGACATTCATTCTAAGCTAAAAACTGACTTGTCAGAGAATAAATTYTATCTGTGATGGGAGGTGCTCCCAGATTTTACAGACTTATTTTTAGAAATGTTCCTTTGTAATGTGGCTGTCCTTARAAGCAGTGTCAAAAGAATACATCTACTTTCTATCTGCCTGGTTGCAGGGAAAGGGCTGAAGAATTTTCTGTCTTATTTAACATCAACACCTACTTTCATCTMCAGTAAAACTGCTGAAGGACAGAGGAGTTCCCCTCAACCACCATTTCTTTTTTCAACTCTATTACTGCAGTGAAATAACAGGTTTCAGGAATGAACTGATTTACTGAACAAAAAWGAGAATTAGGAACATTTTGAAAAGGAAGTCAATTCACGAAGGCTGTGGTTATAAACTCAAGTGGTGCCAAAAATAATTTCATATTTTCAATAAAATTACTACTTATGATTTCATATAAATATTTAGTGCCTCAGCAATATCTATGYTGAAGCAAGAAAAGCACACCTGGAATACTAAGCAAGCCACCCTTTTCCTATTGTCCCTTTCTAAAGTCTGTAAACTAKGTCTGAGGCTGAACAACTAAAATGACTTTGATGCAAGGCTATACTGTACTTTTAGAAGCTGTAACCATGCTTTACTTTAAACAAACATCTTGAAAATTAGATTTTCATGGGTCCTATTTCAATTCCCCAGGAGTTTACTGTTAGCCAAATACCAATATAGTAAGCAGACAATACAGTTCATTGTGTGGAAGAAAAACAGAACGCCACAACAGACTTCCTGCTTTTGTARTCAAGTAGGGCAAAAAAAAAATCCAGATTTAGGGAAATTATTAGTGCATGGTTATTGGAAGCACTGCATTTAAAATGTCAACTAATAGGTGTTCTGAGGGAGAAAACTAAACTTAAAAGCACAATGAAACAAGAGTGAAACAATCACAAATGTGACAAAGTAAACAGTAACACACAGGATAAATAAAGAAGCTTTGCTTGACCCAGAGGCAACTTTCACATTCCTTGCCCATTTCATGTGAAATTTCTGTACTTTTCTTCCTACTTGCATAACTTRTTGCTTAACAGTAGTTGTTTTGCAAAAGAAAAATCATCCTTGGCTACACATGTACCCATCAGAAAGATTCCCTACTCCTACAAACTGAAACCTGTGAGGCATGACCAGTACAGCCCCCAGACACTTTGCTCTTCTGTCTCTGGTACCTCCACCCTCTGCCCACCTCAGAATGTTTTCTACAAAGAACAGAGTATTTATGGCCCATCTGCTTGTGCTACAGACCTGGGCCACTTTCTGAGGGTGCTCAGACTCCAGCTGCATCAGGGAGAGAGGGCAATGCTCCTCCTTCCCTGCTCACACTGTGACTGAAATCACCATTGTTAACAACACACAGAACAGAGCTGATCCTGTGTGAAGCTCCCTGCAGCTACTGCTGGCAAGCTTGTTTGGGTTTAAAATAAACACATTACTCTACCTTGGATTTCCTCGCTCCTTTCTTGCCGCCTGTTTTCTTTGTTGGGGTTTTTTTCTGTGATGGAGACTTTGCCTTCTTKGCTGGGGGTGGAGTGATGATGGCTTCCAGTTTTCCTTTTGATCCTCGCTTCTTTGCCAACAGCTCTGGGTGAATATTGGGTAACACTCCACCACTGGCTATGGTGACTCCTTTCAATAGCTAATTAAAAATTAAAAAAAAAAAAATCTGTAGATGACAGATTCCAGCATTTACTGACTGATAAATAGAGAATAAAATTTTGAAAATTTTTTACACTGCCTTGAGTTTCTTCACCATTATCCTTGAAGAAGAGAGATGTGAAATGCATGAAATGGAGCTGACCACATACTAGATTTTAACTACAAAGGGATTATGTGCTCTTCTTGCACAGATGTTTGTCACTGTCAGCATCTCTATGGCTCACCCAAGATCTGTTTCTCTGAATCCATGCCATGAAGGCTGTTACCCAACTAGGGAAAACACAAGACAGCTCCAGCCACATACCTGATGGCCCTGCAGGTCAGCCTGTGAGACAGCAATGGGACCCCAAAGTCCAAGCTGTGAGACTGCAACAGCTGCAACACTGTGGAGAACCCAATATATGTCCCAAGGGCTGAATTTTGCTGAGATTGTTTTTAAAAAGTTTTTTTTTTTTTCCCTTAGAAAAAGAAACTTCAAAATGGAGGGCAACATTTAYATAAATCTCTATACCTGTCAGACTTTCTTCAAAAAAACATGCAGTTGAAGATCAATATTCAAAAGTGTGCAGTTCATTCAAGCCTTTTAGAGCAGAGGTGGAATATATCATATTCTGTACTTTAAACCATTTTTATACATCTAACTGGGACCAATTCCCTATTCAGGAGGAYACAGTGACATCACAGTTACACAGATACATAGTTAAGCTGAGTGCTGTCCTTGGTTACACAGCCAGCACCAGTGAGTGTTTCCTGGTGTGCTATTCAATAAGCAGAGGTTTTGAGTTACACGTCAGTTATATGGAAAGACAATTTAAGAARCCCTAAAGGAAATCCTGGCTTTCACATGGCAGAGGTTTTTCTTACCTGATTTAATTCTTCATCRTTTGCTACAGCCAACAGGATGTGTCTAGGAGTGACTCGACCCTTCTTGTTGTCCCTTGCTGCATTTCCAGCCAATTCCAGAATTTCCGCTGGGGAAAAAGTAAGCTCCTTTTAATTACAATGTGATCATTAAGGAAAGTCAATGTGTTATTTAGCATCCATGCAAAAAGATACAGGAATTGCATCATGTTACTCCTAACTCCTATAGCCACCTCAATAGACATCTAACTCTAAAATGATCATTTTGGTTTTATATGTCTAATCACTGAAAAACAAATGCACACTTAAGTCCTGTGCTTTAAACTAGAATTATTTTTTTTATCCTTTTGAGGCAGTTCCCCTAGATTCTTCACTTTTCAGCATTCTTCTCAAGGCTCCCTCTCCTATCAGCAGACAGAGTACAGCAGATGTAAAAATTCTAAAGGTCTGCTCAAACCCATCAAATATGAGTTCTGGCTTGCATCACTTCTACTATTTTATTACTGGAAAAGACACTGTTCTCAATGACTGATTTTTAGCATTGTGGAACCATCTAAGCACACATCTGAGTTAGGACACTAAAACCAAAAATTCTGCACTCACTTACATATTTTTTTCTCTATCTGAGAAGAAGTTTCTAACCAGAAAAAATAATTGATGRATCATGTTTGTTTGTTCCTCATAAATGATCTCCTTAGAAGATATTTCCAGTGCTGGCAAAATAATGTTCAATGGCTATGCATATAATTGCTTTCACTGATTTAGGAAAGATTAAATTTTTCTCCTCCAAGGATCTATGAAGTGAAGGGCTAGAGCAYTACCTGCTAACTGATCTATCTGCTGCTCAACAAGCCTTGGGCAAGGATGCAATTAATTACAAGAATGTCCGGGCAACAATTAAATAAAAATGACATGTTTATCAGACTTTGCAATTATGTGCTATTGCTGTCTCTATTACACCTAACCTTTCACCACCCTCTCTACAATCTGTTTCACCATTGTATTTGGTAAGTTTCCTTTTACAAATCTAGTAACATTTGGAGAAACAGAGTGAAAAAAAGGAAATTTTTTATCTATTACACACTAATATTAAAATGTTACAGTACAATAATATATGAGCTTGACTGCACATTTAAAGACTGACTATACCATGAGAGGAAATAGAACTGAATGAAGGCATTAATCTGGAAACGAAAAGGACTAAAATCAAATTGCACATGACATATGCCTTTACCATAGGACACAGTAAAACTTAAGTAATACTACACAGCAGACTATGGCTTCTCATTAGACTGAATTTAACATGATTCTCCAATTATTTTTCATCMTAAGTCCCATAACAAGTAAGTTATGATGTTTACTGGAAAACTTTCAGCTGCTTCTGGATGTTCTACAGTTAAACTTCACAGAGGATTTTGGTGTGTTTTCACTATTTCTGCGTTCTTCAAAGGACACAAGTAACTTTATTATAGCATGAGGCAGAATATTAAGCTCCCCAAAGTAACTCAACATTTCATGCTGACAACAACTGCCTTAATTTATTTTTAAAGCAGGATTAACAGGGTAAGGTCAACCTGCCGATGCTTTCCACACCTCCAAAGAACTGAATTAAGCTGGCATAATCCTTTTCACATACTYCTCCCGAGGCTCAGCTCAGACACGTGAAGTTTAGCTGCCTGCAGCCTATGGTGGCACCACCTCCCAGTGGACACACTGAAATCCTGGAAACATCTTCACTGACCTCAGCGAGGCTGTCACCGAGTAATGCCACCACCTCCACCTCTCCACATCARGAACGGAACTGTTTGCATCTCAGACTTAATCCCAGCTGAAAAGCAAGGGAAAGCTTTGCTGCTTTTTGGTTTGCCTCTGCTCTCCCACCTCTGCTGCTTTCCTGCATCAGGCCCTGCTGAACAGTCAGGCCCTGTTATTCTCTGCGACTGATCAGCACAACTATGCAGACAGGTCATTTTGGAACTAAAGACTCTAAGAAAGTGTTATGCCTGTAAAGCACAGAGGAATGTTTTATTTGTTCCTCATAAAACTAAAATGTCTGCCTTGTACAGTGGAGAACTGTTCTTGTAAGTGCTAAGCCCTCTTCCTTGGACAGGAAACTCATTTTGAAATTACAGTTTTCTAATGGTCCTTTAGGGAAGTTGAGGTACCCCACTTCCTCTCCAGGAACAGAACGCTTTGCATTGGTGTTGAGGACCACAAAAGAGGAGCTTGGGGAGAGGGAGAGAGGAGGAGGGCATGGAGGGTGGAATTTCTCTTCTGGCCTCCTCCTCAGYTCTCCAACAATAATCAAGTATTGCTTGTACATGCAGAGAGACCCACAGCACCGAGAACAGCCAAACTCAGCTATGTACACAAGGCTGGTCAGAGGGGGACTCTCCTATTTAAAAACAGGAGATTAGGAGGTATTTGAGCCAAAGCCAACATAGGCAACAGATTTTTGATTTAGCACTGACAAGAGACAAACCCAATCCAAACCTAACAGATCAGAGCACTTAGAAATGCTGGAAATGAAGACTTTCTGGATGCAGACAGGATTCAGACCACTTGCCTGGATTTTGCTTGCAGACAGCTTTACTTTCACGTCTGTTTTAYGCTTCTTTAATTCTAAAGATTTAAATGGTGTTTTACCCATGTTTTTTAAACCAATTTAAAATTAGATGAAAATCTAGATCTCTCCGTAATGGAACTGATCCAAATTTTCAGAAGAGTAACTCTGGATTTATCTGGAAAAAGGAGTAGGTGGGAAAAGGTATTTAAAATTAAGACTGGACTTGAACTCTTAGGTCAGACCCGTCTTTGAATGAGTCACTCTACCAGGTTCAAAGGTTTCAGTCATTGAAGAGTTTTGTTTCATTAAAAGTAATCTTCCCACAGTAGGAAAAAAACAGACATTCAAAAATCAGACCCTGCAACTGAGCAGGGTAAAGAGAGAAAGCTTTGCTTAGAATTGTTTAGAGCTTCCATGACATCAGGATTCACTCAGCTTGTATTTATCCAGCCAGAAGACCAACACAACATTTTACAAAAATAAGGCCTCACAGAAAGAATGGAAGTTGCATAATGTCTATTCCATTCGTTTCATATATTTACTCAAGGCATTTCCCCCCTAGAGAATAATTACATCACCACCACTCAGGCAACAGGCAACTACAAGACTCACTTTACAGCATTACAGAACATGAAGAGCTCTATTTTTTAAAAAGTTAAGAAAAMCCCCAAGTTTTTCAATATTATATGGTTTGGAAGGTATATGTTCCTTCAACTACTACATACTGAAATCAGCTTACTATGAAAAGAAACTCCATGTGCACAAACAACTTTTTCTGTGCTTTTGAATAAYTTGAAACAAAAATGTAAACTCATATATACTGCTTTAAGTGCAAGTATAAAACAACCACTGACACAGGTGTGAGAACTGTATAGTCTGGAAAAAAAATTAGGAGTGCAATGTCAGCATGTGACATATTCATGTATGGACAGCTGTTAAGTAGGAAAAAAGGCATGGACGCCTCAGAAATCTGACCATAGCATGAACATATCAACTTGATTTAAAAGGCATAGTTATGATTAATATTTTTGTTCTTTTCAGTCATTATTAAAGTAGAAGGGMAAAGTAGGAAACCCTAAAAGTTAAGAATTTTTTTCTTAAATTTCATCTCCAAGGCAGTTTTAATTTAGAACACTTGAAAAACTCCTTTGTTMTAGTCAGAACTAGGATATGGGTAGTGAAAACTGGTCTAAACCTGTTCTCAGCACTTGAACCAAAACCACTTTTCTTCAGCTGAGGTTTTTAGAAGTTCAGTTAAGTATTTTTAAAGGAGAAAAGCAAACCGGTTGTGTATCTTCATATTTAAGCTTGAGATAAGACCACAGGAAAAGCTGTTCTCAAGACATTTCCTACTCAAAACATAACCAAAAACTGTGGTAAGTCTCCACAGAAACCTCATCCTGAATAAAATTTTCAGGGTGAGTTCCTCATCCTTTACTTTCAGAGGCTCTGGTCATCTCTTAGACATCCTACTAAGTTCTGAATTTCACTACTTGCATTTCCCTTTTTCACAGGGGCTGCTCTCTGCCCTCAGTACTGTTACACTGATATTTCAAAACACTTGCAAATTCTGGAAACAGAATACAACACAAGCTTAAAATGAAACTAATTACGGCCAGAACGAAGCAGGCACAGTAGGAACTGCAGACCCGAATGCAACAAAAGCAAATGCATTCCCCTCCCACTCTTGGAATACTCTAGTTCATTTATCTAATTTTCAAACAAAATATTGCTGTCCATTACTGACTAAAAATCCTCTCAAGACTAAATGGCAAAGACTTCAGCTTATCAGGCATTCCAGGCCGTAATACTTTCTCAATGCAAATAGTCAATTTGATTGGTCTCTCCGACTTCATCCCCAAAACGCTTTTTTTTTCTCTGTTTTTTATTTTTTTTTGCTTTACATCTCAAGCTAAATCACTGCTGTTGTATCAAATCTCTTTGTCCACCTTCTTTCTCTTCAGGGAGATGAAATCATAGTTTTGAAAATTAAACTCTTAACAACTAACAGGTGATGTGCTGACACAAGGCCAATTTCTGAACATGCGAATTCCAACAGGAACAAGTCAGGGATTTCTAAAAAAACTGTGAAGCCACTCCTCAAAAGAAAATTGAAAACAATATCCAAATCAAAGAAAAATGAATGTTGATACAATTCCACTGAGAAAAATATGTATTTGCTACAATGCCAAATACATGACAAGGAGTCTGCTTATTGTACTTTAAATTAATCATATTTCCCATCAGCATTTTATTGACTTGAGATTCATTTTACATTATTCCGGAGGTTTTAACCCAATCAACCCCAATCAACCAACACTGTTAAGAGTTTCCTGCATTCTTTTCTCTGTGTATTCCACCCAATCCCCCTGGAATCTGCAGTTGCAAGAGTGAAGGTAGAATCATTTAACAACTCTTTCCCTCTTATGCATTCCAATAAAACAGTTCTCAGCCTTGGTTCAAAGTCATGGAAATCTGATGCAGTGAAAATCAATTCAAGAAATTTTACTGCTTTGAACAAGCCTTGATGAAACCTTAACTCTCAGYAGGGCAATTGCTCTCTTAGGATGTGATAAAAACCCCAAACCTTTCAGTCTCGAGTATCTGAGCTGTATCAAAACTAGGCCTCTTAAAGGAAAAACTGTTAACTWTGCCAAGTTATTGTACATTTTGCATTTCTGTGAGGCAGATGACAGGTTGCTGTTTACATARAACACGAATTCAGGCCACAAAAGCCACTTCCACTTAGAACCTTCTGATCTGACTTCCACATCTTTTCAGCTTCTTTCTACACTTTAATAACATCTTTTTTTTTTCTTTTCTTGGTAAGAGATCCAGTGTTACTTAACTTCCTTTTTTTTTTCTAATTTTTAATTTCTTGTTCACTATTGACCTGTAAAAGATACAAGAGTTCAATTTTCAGGGAAACCTGAATTTCAACTCAGATGTTATTATTACAACAGCCACACCCTGAGTACTAATTTAAAGAGATAGTCTAGTTCATCTCCACGAGAATCCTGATCTAACTCCCATCAGCCTTTATTCTTTTGCAGTGGAGCTTTGTCTACCTGGCAGTACACTTTGCYGTTC
Source organism: Malurus melanocephalus (assembly GCF_030028575.1). Classification (NCBI taxonomy): domain Eukaryota; kingdom Metazoa; phylum Chordata; class Aves; order Passeriformes; family Maluridae; genus Malurus; species Malurus melanocephalus. Next base: position 648,637 of record NW_026623376.1, on the reverse strand, counting down.
CTCATAACAGCTTACATATGTTTTAGAAATGCACTCAAATGTGATTAATGTAACTGCTGCCAGATGTTACTTGATCAAGTGCAGCATGTGGCACTTGGGGACACAGTATTGTGGTGGACTTGGCAGMGCCAGGTTAACAGTTGGACTTGATGATCTTGCAGGACTTTTCCAACCTAAATGATTCCATGTATGCTTTGGTCTGGCTGTTAAAGACTACAGGAGACTACTCACATCCTGAGACTTGGTCCTAGCTTAGTCTTTAATGCTGCATTTCCAAACATTAAAGAAGTCCAGAGGACTTGCTGTAACTTCCTTGGAACAAAGCCCACATCCAGCTTGATCTCCTGTCCTCAGCTATTGCCCAAGGGCAGGTGGGTTGGAGGATTAAAGGAACATGTAAATTTAAAATGCTGTTATTCCAGAATATTCCCTCTGATTTCAGCCATGTGCAGAGGAGTGGCTGCTCAAGTTAGAAACACCATATTTTTCTTTAGCTCCCCAATGAATTTTATATTTATGGATGTGTCTAAATATTTTCTGAATCCATTCAGAAAGGTTTAGCACCATTTTTAGTATTCATAACATCTTGCACTAACAAGGCTTGCTACACCACAGACATTTTTGCAATTTTGGAGAAAAGTACCTCATGTTTGGTTTAGAAATATTGTATTTCACTACATATCCTCTAAATTTATTTTTCCCCAGTGAAGTTTATATTGAGGATAGAGCATTTCATCTGACGGCACCAAAGAATCCACATGGAATTTCATTTCTAAAAGTAATGCAGGGAAAAATATACTTTGGAAAAGAGASTGAATACCACAGACAGAACATTATCTGAACTCAGGCATTCTAAACAATCCTCGTGGAAAAAGGAGGAAAAAATTCATGCTTACAATACTTGATGTGAGACCTTTTAAAATCGGAGAAAGTCTGAGTAAAGAAACTGCTTGCTAAATACACTGTGGAGTTAGGATGTCCTCCTGCTTTCTAGAATGACGTAGCACAACTCACAAGAGTAAAGGGTCAAAGAAGAAAAGACTTGAGCTTTATAGGTGCTTTTATTCTTCTCAACAAGGAATTCAAGTAAAGACAAAGATAAGGGTAGGAAAAAAACTGTGTAGCCAAATCAGCCACATTTTTGTTTTATGGTTCTCTTGCACTGCATTCCTCAAAACAAAGGCTGATACCAGTATTAAACTGAGCAGCAATATTTAGTAGAAGTCATTACCCTATTGCAACTTAGCCAAATGGATGAAATTACTTACTATTTCATTCTAGATCTAAGGATATTAAAATATGACTGAAGTATAGCAAAAAATTCAACATATTTAAAGGAGGAAATATTCACTGACCATAACATACAAACTAAAGCAGCCCCATCCAGCATTTTATATATTACTGCTATATGACACGTCACAATATGAAGTTTGATCCATATTTACCCATGAACTATGCTGACATACCAGTACATATAGTGTTAAAGCTTTCATTACAAGAAATCACTCTTGCTGGCTCTGACAGTTTTTCATCAAACCTGACCTGCGCAGCTTAGAGAATACATTAGGACTGTAATCAGGTCAGTAATTTTGTATTGAGTGAGCTTTTGTAACTAGGAGATACATGGAAGTTTATGAGACTAGACACGTCCATAAGTGCTTACAGGGCTGGGGTCAAGGAAGGGTTTATCAGTGAAAGAGAACTCTTCATTTATATACACTTGAAATACACTGGTTCATGCATTTATAATGCAGAACATTGGTCATTCAGTTGGTAACACAGCAAAGTTTTATATCTAAAGAGGCACTTCTTACAAGTAGAGCAATTTTAAATCRTGATAATGACACTTCACTTGAGAGCATGACACAAGTCTTATGTCCATGGAATGTCCCAAAGGAGCTTTCCTATGCTGATATAGTCAAAAGGTCTCTGCTTGTGAGGTTATTGCTATAAACAACCCTGCTGTATTTTAGGTCCAGTGTTAATCCTTATTAAAAGCACACTACATATGAAGAAGTAGCTTCATGCCTGCTCAGGGAAGGCACAGGTCCTACAAGCCCCTAATTTATTTTAAACCTCTTTGGGACAGACTTTGTGGTACAACACCGTAAAAGGAAGTAGTTTCTAAAGTTGCCTGTTTAAATTAAAGAAATGTGTTCTGGTAGTGAATGCACATTTCAWCGGTATCAAAAAGATATTGGCAATTAATTATCTTCTTAAATTCCATTACTCCCCAAGGACGGTTATTTAAAGGAGTCACAGAATGTCCGGAACTTGAATCTGCTTTTAACCTAATGCTTTTTTACCAKGGACCCCTGAGTTCCCCTGTGCTTCCAAGCAGGAGTTCAGTGGAACATTTGCTTTGACAGAGAAGGCAAATCATTGTTTTCCTCTGCTACCTCGTGAAGATTTTGGACACTGAGCAGAACACAATGGGTGAACAGCAATTCACATTGCTCAGCTTGCATATTGCAAAGTGAGCATCTGAAGTGAGCAGTTAAACCTGCTGCTCTCAGGAAGGACTTTCCTTTTGCAACCAATCAGCAGTTGGCTCAATAAAATTTCCCACATTGAAAGTTAATAAAGGTGAAAACACAGTGAACTGAGCTCCAGCACATGAACCCCCATTAYTTGATTCTGGTGAGACCAGAAACCCTGAAAACAGAAACTCAGGTAAACACAGGAATGTCTGAGATGCAATTCTAACAGCAGGGTTCAAAAAGCGCTTATTTTACATTTCAACAAAATATATGATCAGCAGTACCCCTGTGCAAAAAAAAAAAAAAAAAAAAAAAAAAAAAAAAAAAAAAAAAAAAAAAAAAAAAAAAAGACCAACCCAAAAACAAAGCTGAGAAAAAAATCTAATGGAGAAAACAGATATTTAACATTTTCTCCTACCTTCACATGCACATAAATATAAATCAGAGTCTCATTTCTTCCGTGTTCCTGTGCTCCCGCTGTTTTATAAACTTCTACTTCTCCTCATTTGCTATGACATTTTGGCAATTGAAAATTATTTACAGTGTAGAACAGATGATGGGGGAGGGGGGAACAGAAATCACTTGCAGGCCTGGCTCTTGCTGCCTTTAAATATGCTCAAGAGATTTCTGTTTTTCAAGGGCAAARGCGTATGTTTTTCAGTTAGTAAGAAAGGTTGGACTACACTGTAACTTGTGCAAGCCCTACATCTGAAAAGAYCATAGCTGATTAGATGTATGGCTGGACCAGTTCTGACAAACACAAACCATCTGAGCTCATGTGAGTAGCTGCAATGCCCCAAATGAAGTCTGCGGCCATTCTCTTTGACTGACCTAGTGCTCTTTTTTGACATAAACTGATACTGATGCACTACTTTGCAGAGAAATTAAGGAGGGGATTGCAGTCTTCTGATAGTCTTAGAGAAGATAAATAGGCAAGGAACCATTGGAAAATAAGTGCAACAAGGAAATACGACAGAAGGAATTAGAAATGGTGTATGTGCCAATTGAAAACTGTTGATAATGCTGATAATGATTAAAATTAATTTCTGCTTATGCTGCAGGACTTATCAACTATTCTGGCTTCCCTGCGAGACAGAAAGCACTCCATGAATTGCTGCTGCAGAGAAGGATAAGAAACAAAAATTGTGCATTTACAGTTCTTTGGCACCCACACTATTCTTCCAGGGTAAAGAAAGGAAGTACATACACCTGCTTCAAAACCAGTAACACTCAAAGGGTACACTGTTACGCTGATGAATTATTTTGTGATATTACTTCTAAGTAACAAGATCCTTTAGTAAGAMAAGGAGGATACTCACCATGTGACTTGTTTAAACATGAAGTATATTGAAAACCAAGGACATGAGAAATCATAGAATATGTACTCTTACTTTCTGTTGAATAGTTGTACATACATGATAAAAAAGCTACTTTCAAAGTAATAAGTGGATAAAATCATGTCTCCAGAGGAATCCAGAACAGAACTCCAAGTCCAAACAGCTGGAAGCATTTCAGAAGTTCAAATCTCAAATTGAAAAAAAAAATCTCAGATCTGAGCACATTATGGGCTAATTCCAGATCTACATCAAAGTTAAACCTCAGCAAAAGGAGCAAAATTTAGCACCTCGCRTTCCAAAGGATTAAAGTTGGTTCTATATTCTGCAAACCGATGATCCAGTTTTTAAACCTTAGTAGGTGTAGACCTTTCTGTTAGGTCGTGYCTCTGTCATTTCCCCTCCCATTTTTGTTTCTGAAGTTTCTCTTTCCTRCAACTGCTTTTGATATTTTATACTTCTTCCTGGATGCACAGGACTGCTTTTTTGATTTAGCCAATTTATTAGCATACCACTTCACATGGTCTCCTTCCTATTATGTCACGTTCCTGCTTTTGCTTTGAAATGGTTGAAATGCTTTGATTTGGTCTCAGAACATGTGCTGACATGAGGATCTTTAAAAACTCTCCTGGAGAGAAGTCAGGATTTCTCTGGTTTTGTGAAGTAATAACTGCCAAGAGGTAAAAAGAACACAAACCAAAAATTTCCAAGCATCTCATTTCAAGGGGCTGTTTCTGAATTACACTGAAAAAGATGAATGACCTCAAGTTCAGAAAACATACTGAACACCAAAGGCTAAAAACTTACACTATACAGTGCATGAAAAACTTACAGAAGTAAAAAAAAAAACACCAGACTGAAACAGTCAGGGGGCTACAAGAAAGCTRGAGAGGGAAGGACTTGKAGTCATGGRACTACAAGGGGGAATGGCTTCAAACTGAAACACGACAGATTTAAATTAGATATCAGGAAGAAATTCTTCCCTGTGAATGTGGTGGGGCACTGGCACAGGTTGCCCAGAGAAGYYGTGGCTGSCACATCTCTGGAAGTGCTCAGGGCCACCAAACTGGCCATGGCTTGGAGCAACCTGGTCTAGTGGGARGTGTYCCTGTCCATGGAGSGGGGTTGAAACAAGATGAACTTCAAGGTCCCTTCCAACCAAACCATTCTATGATAAAACTACTATTAACTCTGGAAAGAAAATAAAAGAGTGAAAGAAAAGCCCAAGATACAGGATACAAGGATTATCTGCTTAGCCTCCAGAAGAGACAGAAAAACCACAATAAAACTGCTAAAAAATATTTAAAGGAACAAAGAAGGAAGGTCCTTTCCCTTTAGATAGCTTTTCTTCCTCCTTTTTTTATTTTTTCTAAAGYGATGTGTGTTACTTTACCTTTGTTWTTTTCTTGTTGTTGGYAATGTTCTCAGTCAGTCTCCCAAGATGCACAGCAGTTAAGAAACACTTTTATTTCCCCAGCCTACTCTTAACCACCTAAACTATCACTGCCTCAGTAAATACTTGAAATCAAACAGTTAACCAGTAACATGTGCTGCTCATTAGCAGAGCCTGAAGCTCACCTGTATTGCTCTGTTTCTTTAAAAGAGCAGCATTCAAAGCACAYTTCACCCTAAGGAGCCTTTTATTTGAATAGTTATAGCTATAAGCAGGAACCCAGCTAWAGGAAATGTTAATTTTTTTTAAGGCCATCTATGTAGTTTAAAAGCCTTCTTTCAAAGAAAAGGCTCAAATAAAGAAAACTGAATGTCAACAAGTGAAGGGAAAAATATATATATATTTGATGATATGAATACCCTGACAAGCACTGTATTAATTATTTGGTAGTATTACCAGTCTTCATCATTGAAGGAAGAAGAAACTTTATGGGAAGTAATCTTCTGCTCTTCAATGTCAATAGCCATTATAAAATGTATCTAAAATCATGGTAAGGTCAGATTGCTTTAGTTTTAATTACTCCCAGCAAAGTCAAACTCAATGCTTTATAACTTTGTGCTTGAATCAAAGAAAAATCTGTATCTCTTAGAGGCTCAGCACACCATTACATCTTAAAGTCTCCTGTCCCTTGAAACATTTGAACCTGCAGCAAGCACGATACTGATACAAGCAGATGCACTGGAAAARAAACACTGCTTTGAGAAATAAGATGCAATTCAAGCTTTTCCTTGTCAGGCTAATAGAATCTGGCTCCAAACACTCATCCATCTGGCACTTGGGCATTTTGCTAGATCCCTACACCAYAGGTATATACTTAGAAGTCAGCTAGGCCACATGAAGGTGACTGAACCCTCTTGTCTATTTTTTTTTTATTTTAGCCAAATCATGATTGCAAAAGTCCCTATGTTGATGCTGTTACAGTTGGGGTTTTCTGTCAAAAGACTGCTTTTGTAATGGTGTTTGGGGKATAAACTTGCAATGTCTTAAGTGTTTGAGAAGAAAACAGCTATATAAAGATCTTTACTTGTATGTCTAGTTGTTTATGTCACTGGGCAAAGCATTTTCTTCCTTTGAAGCTTCTTTCTAAATGGAGGAAAAGCAATACTTTTGTCCTCCGAGAAGGTACTGTGAGGATGAGATAATAATTTAAGGTATTCTCATTCTAATGTGATGAGAGGAACAGAGTGAGAACTACAAATKAAGCAAATAAGCTACACAGATCCAGGGCAGATGAACAGTGTGCATTTATACACAGACTCAATCAAACAAATTGCAAACAGCATGTGTAGTCTGAAAAGAAATCTGTAAATTGAACAAAAATGTTTAAATAAGGCTGTAAGCAATCTTAGCCCTGTGTAAACACTGACAAGCTCTCTAAAATTAATGTATATGCTTAACAGACAATTATAACCCAAAGTCATCAGGCACAAAATCAAAGGAAGAGGGACTGCAACAATGTGGGCGCTGTCCACACACACTGATGGCAGTAGGAACCCTGACTGCCWAKGTGGAAGGAGAGTGTTTCCAACTGGTGAGAGCAAATCCAATACTGGACTGAACAAAAGTCATCGAGGCTGTAAAGCAGTGGTAAGGGTACTTCAATTTTGGCTTAGATGTGTGATCAGCATTACATGCACTTCRGCTGTAACTTTCTCAGTCACTTACAAATCAGAGGATCTTTTTAGTTTGTTTTTTTCTGTGCAAATTCAGTTTGTGTTTTAACTTTCACTGCTACTATTTTCCATCATTCAACCAAACCTACCAGTTAGATATTCCAGTACAGCAGCCATGTACACAGGAGCACCAACACCAATTCTGTACTTCGGGTGGCCTTTCTTAATGTASCGGAGCATTCTTCCAACAGGGAATATGACCCCAGCCTTTGCRGAGCGGGAAGTCTTGGTTGACTTCTTCTTTCCACCCCTGCTGGACATCTTGTCTGTATCAGGTCTGAAACAGCACTCTATATATTAGGAAGAAAAAAAATAAGGAACAAAAGATAAAGGGTTATTAATAAGGACTGACGCKATAAGACCTTGAATTCCAAGGCAAATCAGAATTTTGGGGTCGGCAATACATTAGAGTGCCTGAAACATATAAACAAGTTGCCTTTTTAGAGCAAGAACGTAAAATAATTTCTCACAGAATGTTTACTTGCCATTGTAACTTGGCATAATTTTATACAGAAAATATATAGGACAAGTTATTTCCTATAACTCTACTTCTCTGAAATTCCTAATAGATTAAACCAAATACCACTAATGGAGCAAAGAGTAGTAACCACGGAATTTAAAATACAGCTTCTGCATTGAAGCAYAGGATGCTTTCTGCAAGGAGACTGACACAACCCACTGATCTCCATGAAAACCTTTTGATAGGGCATTTGAACAACTGTGGTAGGGCAGTTATGTTTCTGAATAATTACATTCCAAACTAGGAGAAACTGTATCCACTAAAGCTTTCATAAAGCGTATTCACCTTCTTCGAAAAACTCAATTTTCAAGATGTGTGAATTGACAGAACAAAGGCCTATGGATGGCAAAATACACCTCCTGTACAGTAAATGTTCTATTTTTAGAAAGATCTGAAATTAGACCCTTGGGATTTGAATCTATCAACTCAGCCATCTCCACATTGAAGACCATGTTGTTTCAACATTCTCTCCRGGAATCTGATGATTTCTATCTGCCACCCTTCCCTAACAGCACAGTGATCTGAACACCCAGCACGTATCTGACAACTGTATCTCAGTTTATCTCACTGAGGGAACCTACTGCTGATACAGCTGTCAAACATATTCTATTCTCTCTTTGATTTCTGCTCAGGCTGTAAAYAGAAGCTGACAAATCCAAAGGGGTGGAGGGTTCACAGACTCTCAAAGGTGTCTTTGAAGGTTTATGCAACTCACTGGGTTTTGAAATTACCCCAGAGGAAAGGAGACAGTGCCCATCTCCCCATCTCTCCCCTCCCTTATGTCTGAACTCCAGGGAAACCGATGGAATACATCAGTGATACACACCTCTGTGCATCCCACTTCTTCCCTTGCTGCATAAATCCTACCTARTACACATGCAAATTCCCTGATGTGTTTATATACTCCCCAATAAAACCCCCTTTAAGCCTGCTTTCCSATCACGAAATTTCTCTGCTTCCCTTTCTATTTTTCACTTGTTCATTCTGAATTCTCTCCTTGCCCTTAKGAACCTAACTGTATTTGCCACATGCCTGAACCCACAACAGAGCGAGCTCAGAATCAAGGAAAACAGGTTCCTCAACCCCACTTCTAGATTTTGCAATTTCTGTTCTGTGCTGACACATCCTGCAGTTCTTCAAATCTAAATGAGTCACCAAGACTCAGGCTACATAACTGCCAAACAAAGACCACTCAGGATAACTAAAAGAAACACAAGTATCAAAGGTTTCTTTTCCTTTCCACTTCCACATTTCATTCATCAGAACCTATACCTGCACAGCGTATTCATTAAGTAAATTAAATGCAATGGGTTTATTGTTTATTAAAGCCAAACAAAATAATCCCATCCTCGAAGCTCAGATGCACACTAAATTTAGGAAATGTCCGTTAAAAGAAAGATAGGAATCTTCAGAAAGGGGAAGCCATCAAAAGGACTCCTTTCATCTGCTGTGGACTCAGCTCCGTAACAACCATTATTCTGTGAAGAGGACAAAAGCCAATTTTCTTGCCTTGAGAAATGGCCTAACTGCAGCTCACCAATGATTYTGAAAACAACCACTTAATTGCATTTTCTCATCTAGTTAGCTCTTTGTTAGCTGGAAGGCTGGGTGGGGCCTTTGACTTGGCTATGGACCTTCTGCCAGAAATAATTTTCATATTTCATAATCCATTTTCATCAACAGTACTAGGGGATGTTTAATCTCACAGATGCTTAGAAGTTCATTGAATCATACACCAGGGAAAGGGGCATAAGAAATAWCTGTTCTGCTCCTGTTTGGTTTGTAACTGACAGGTCAATGATGAAAACYGCAATTTTTCTAGAGAGAGCCTGCAAGCATTAAGCAGTAAAATATTATTAATTATTTAGTAAGTTTATGGGATAGTTAGACTAGCTGAAAGAGAATATGGAAATCCTTACTTCCTAATTTTTTTTTTCTTTGGGAGATTGTCAGCTATCAGCTGCTGTAACATTTGGACCAAAGCATTAATAAAGTAGGTAGTAACACAGAATAACACCAACCCATATATAAACTTGTGTCTTTGCTTTCATAAGCTTATTTTATTACTTCTGCAAATTCTACAGACAATTTCTCTCTTTATTTTATGTACTTGGTCACATTACACACATTAATATTTAGGATACCCTGGACCTATCTTGACAGTTAACCTGACACCCTCAAATGGAACATTAAAGACCTTTTTAGCTGWAAGTTTATTTGTGAGGAAAACTTTGCCTGAATCTGAAAGGCGCTGGTAAATGGGGTTGCATAATTAAAAAACCAAGAACTTCTGGACCTTTTAGTATTAAAGGTGAAATGTGACACAGATGAGTTTCCAGACCTTCCCATCTCTGTGATCCCATTCCTATGTGTAGTCAATCACTCTTTGTTCACATTGTTTAGATGTTGGGGGTGGAGGGAGGAAAACTTCAGTTAGGTTTCAAGTACCATTTTTACAGTTACCAACCATGTARTTTGGAAGGTGAAAGTGAGAACCTGCATGGAAAACCTTTTTCAGAGTTTAATGTGTATTCAGGATCATTCCTTTGCAGAACCTGTTTGTCCTGCCTTTGAGCTGCATGATGGCCCAACAAGCTCCCAAATGTCTCTTCTCTACTTCTAGTCTTCCACAGAAAAAATGAAGGGAAAAAGATTTCACTTGCAGAAGCCAAAAGAAAATGCATTGAGGTGAAATGTAAAGAGCATGGCAACAGAWCAAAAACCAAAGAAAGCTGTGTGCCTTACATGTTCCGAAACGGTTTATCTTTGTAACACCAGTAAGTCTGGAATGCTGCCAACACTAATGAACCAGAGCTGTTTGCTGAGTCACTGGGAGCCCGCAGATCAGAGAGGCAACCAAAGGGAAGGAACCTTATCACATGCACCATAGTCCAGACAAGATATGAGTRGTATAATACAAGTAAGTAAATATATTTTATAATAAATCACAGTCAACGACGATCAGTGGACTGGTACTTTCCTTTCYTTCTTCTCTACTGCTTTTGCAATGGAATTATTGAGAACTTTACCAAATATGTGGCAAAGTCTCCAAAGATTTGACAATTAAATGATTTTGCTTCAGTGTGACAGTTCACAAAATGATCACTGTAATAATCAGGGGATTATTAATCAGGACTATCACTGAGGAGTCAAGTATCTAAGTTCACCTTTGACTTCAAATCAAATTTAACACTTGTGCTTGGACACAGACTGCCCTAGGTACAAATTCAGCACYACATTCACAGGCTTTTGAAACCCCTTAAAGATTGTGGCAATATTCACAGTGGTTTCTGAGATCTCCAAATAYACAAACAAGATTTGATGGTGTATTAATTGGGTCACAGCAAAGATTCAAGCTACAAGGCTCCTCTGCTCTCACATCTTTGCAAGCCAGAAATACATTTCCTAAGAAACAACCTTAAGGTGTAGTGATGAAATCGGCATAATTAACATCTTCCTCCTTGAAATTGGCTGGAGTAACTCTGGTTGGCCATATTTTTCAGTGAGAAGACAGTCTGCTAAACCATGCTCTCAAATACAATCTTCCTCAAATGCACATAAGCATCTGTTTTYTCTGAAAGATTTAACATCACATAATTGTTAAAAGTACAGCCTCAACATTCTGGTAAAGTGGTACCCAAATTCCAAATACCAGTACTTCATTAGCTCAGTCGATCTGACACATGGATCAAACAGCAGYAATAAACCCACTCTGTTATTAATAGTTTTCAGGTACTGGTTCTTAATGACTAAACAAATTACTATGACTATTACTGCTGTCAGACAGAGACTGTTCTGATCGTGGGCTTACACTGGGGTATTAACTGCACTCAGCAAAGAGATGATTCAATTTAGATCTACATCATCATATCAGTAAGTGTAGTGGAATCCAGGAGAACATTACTACAATAGGAAAAATACTAAGATGTAGTAATTATTTTTCTCTTCTTTCAGTACAAAGACTAAACTGGAAAGTTCATTTTTGTATCACAAGAGATTAACTGCAATGCTATTTTTTTCCCATTGTTTCAAAAGATTAACAATGTAAGTGCTGCCATTCTCTCTTAAATCTATTTATGTGCTACAATAATAGCTGCTTGTTGAACTCTTGCTGAAGAGGTGCATTTGAATTGCTGTGACAATGAACTTGCTCTGCTCTCGCCTAATCAGAAGCTACTCTGGCATATTTATAAAATGATATAGAATRGTCTCTTATAATCCTTGCCTAGCTCAACAGTGTCTCAGCCTGGGACTGTCGTTTCTAGGTACAACAGTATTAAAAAGAGCTWATCACTCACTTATCATTTGATCTGATCAAATGATAAATTCATATTTTASCTCCAGTTCTTTATCAAAGCTGAAACAGACAGAGGAGTGAGACCAGTTGTAAAACAGCTATTCCAAAACTCCATTAACTTCTCTAAAAAAAGGAGCACCATACATACATTTATTTTCATTTGAAAACCAAGAAAATACTCCTCATCTAGGACTGCACAGTAGGTGTACTTTCTGTTGAAGATTAGGACAACTAAAATTCCCATAGCAATAACAKAAAGGATGGGAAAAAGAGGAATAATGTTTTCACAAAATCTGTGTGCTAAACAAAATACCGTTGAACAATTGTCTTCAACTGGCAGAAGTCCCTCCTTCTCACAGTGGGTCTGAAACACCAAAACAAATACCCCTTAATGTGCAAAYCTCCACTAAGAACAGTGCTGGGAGTGTGACAAGAGTTTCTGCTGGGCATCCCGCCACCAATAGTCAGGAAAATGTAAATATAATTGTCTTCATTGACCACTGCTGGGAGAACTGGCCCAAAATAAGCCCATTTATACATTAYAGGTTTTTGCACACTAGACAGAAAGCATAAAAATTGACACAGGGCCTTAAGTCACTGGACTGTTTGTGAATTCAATGTTCAGGGAAACTGTTTTAAATACATTTTCTAAACAACTGTGCCCCTTGACATTTTTGGAGGAAAAYAAACACATAATAAAGAATTCATGTGGATGCTTCCAAGGCAAAATTCAGACACAGAACAAAATTTAAAATAGTTATACTGCTGAGGGAAGGGATTGCAAGAACTTGACCCATTGAGGAGATGATGGTGTGATTCTTGCATCACTCGTGGAACAAGGACCACGAGCTGAATACTGCCCATGTTGTCTTTAGAATGGATCTGGGTAAGGAACTATAGCTTCTTTATGTGCTCACAGCATCTTTCTTTATTGAGCAAACAAGCCAGCCCTGCACTCTTTCCACAAGCATTGCATTTTTCTTTTCCAATTTTACCTCYTCAGATGGCAAAACCTAATGCTCACGCACTGCCCACAGGGAGGMTCTACGGAGGATCTACCTGGAGGCTCTTTTTTCCTCTTGTGGCATCAGTTCCACTACTGAAATCCTACTTTGTAACCTTGCTGGGGYAGGACTACCTTTTCTGTGGAACAGACAGCAGGCCTTGATCCTAGCCGACAGTTGCACAAAAGTAYTTCTGTGTATCTCTGAGAGCAAAGGTTCGTAACTATTCTTCCAAAGTGTGGTTATATCACCTCTCTTATCAAGAGAGTATCTTTTATCAAAGCTCATTGCTATGTATTAGCAGAACCAGCCATCTCCTGAGAAAAAAATTAAACACACCAGTTTCTTTTAAGACTAAGATTGTAGTGGTGGACTTCTCTTTTTGCTCCTGCTAATCTAGAAAACAAGCAGTGCTTAAGCACTTTTCCTACATTACTGTCATTAAGCCAAATTCTAGTCTTACCACTAGTTTTTAGACCAGTTATGGCTCAATCTACACTGTCAATATTTGGCYTTACTGGCAATCAGAAGGGTATACAGTACACACAGCAAAGCAAAGTTACTCTTTAGAAACCCAGAAGGCCTAGGAGATTTCAGTGTAAAAGGTTATGAAACATAATGCAGCAAAATAACCTGCAACCATTACTAAGTAAACAATGTAATTCCTTTCTTTCACAACACTTAGAAAATAAAAAAGCCCCAAACACACTAACTAGTTTTTTAGGGACTACTTGATATGAAGTTTTTCATACCCAACTRCAATAAAATATAATTTTCAGAGCAACTGTAATTGTCTTGTTCCCCCGTAAGTCTTTCAGCTCTGGGTTGTATCTAAGAACCCAGGTACTGTTTTTATTAATTGCACTCTTGCTCCTTCRCTCATTTATTTCTTTTACTCTTCAGAATGGGGGAGGCAGTGGATTTGCAAAGTTCCCTACAGACCTGTTGCTAAGTGACAGCCACACACAGTCCTGGGGAAAAAAAAAATGGTTGTTCACTTTCATGGTCAAGGGATAAATAACAAGTCTCATCCAAGYGTATTTCAACAACAAGTCTCTTTCCATCTCTACAAATGAAGGAACTWCAGATTCACATCCTGCTTGCACAGGAGCTGGTTCTAACTGCTGGCTTCAGACACAATTTCACGGGCCCTCTACAACTCACTTTTAAAGATTACAGAAGAAACAAAAGGATTACAGGGAGATGGAGGTCACAGAAGGAGTCTGCTGCCCTCACTGTCTCCTCCAGGCACAAACACGTCAGCCTGGAGTCTCAATGGCAGCGCTGCCGTGCTGGAGCCGGTGCGGAGCCTCAGGAACCTGCATTCACCTGCGCCCTGCAGTACTCGCAGTCCCCTTGGAGGAACACCCACACCCACACAGTCCCTGTGGGTTGCTCAAATCCTGCAGGCAGACATATTGCAGCCTCTACTAGAAGTGACAGTCCTGGAAGAAYAAGGAGCCCCGTTTCTAGACAAACATTTATTTTTACCACTCTCGGAAAGCCTTTGCTTAAGGTTTAAAATACGTCATTTGGCTTTTTTTTAATTAAGTCGTTCACACGAGGCAGGTAACTTTTATGGCACGGGTTCTTCATCCCTAAGTGAAACACACGGAAAACATGTCCTGCTGGCTTTTGCCTTGTGCTTTTCGCAGTCTCCCTTGATTATCTTCCCCTGCCCGGTGACCCTCGGTGGGAACGGCGAGGATGGAACCCGTCCGTGCGTGGARCGGGGGACGGCGGCTCCACACTCCCGGCCGCTCCTGCACCCCCGCCGCGCTCCTTCCAGCCCCACACCGTCATTCCATAGCGGATTCCATGGAAATACAGCCCCGCTGCCACCATTTCGCAGGGCGCGGGTGGATCTCCCGGCTTCACCCGAGGCACAGCCAGCAGCAGCTGAAGCGAGCCCCGGTTTCCCTCGGGGCAGGGGACCGGCACCCCTCCTTCCCACGGCGCGCCCGGCCGGTTCGGGCCCCCCACCGCCGCCGGGTGTCACCGCGCCGCCACAGAGCCCCCCCGCGCCCGCTCCTTCCCGCACGGCGGGCGGACCCCGGCGGTGACTTACGGCGCGGGCAAGATGTCTCCGCTCAGGCGGCGGCGGCCCCGCTCCCGTCCCCGTCCCCGTCCCCGCTGCCGTTCCCGCTGCCGCTGCCGCTGCTCCGCTCCGCCCGCGGGGCCACCGCGATCGGCTGGACGGGCTGGCGGAGCTCCCACAATGCCCCGCGCCCGCGCGTCACATCCACCGCCCGCCCCTGGCGGCGGGGCCGCCTCACCGTGCCGCTCGATCCATCACGGTCCCGCTCGATCCATCACGGTGCCGCTCGATCCATCACGGTCCCGCTCGATCCATCACGGTCCCGCTCGATCCATCACGGTCCGCAGCGGTGTGCTCCCGGCCGCCCCACGATCCACTCACAGCCAGCACGATCCACTCACGGATCCCCTCACGATTCGTCACGGCTGGGCCACCGGTGCCGCGATCCCGGAGGTTTCATGGGCTCCAGCTGCCTCTCCTCCCGCCCGTACGGGCTGCAGGCGGCAGCTGGCCCGGCCCGGCTGTTGAAAAGCCCGGTCTCTGCGTGGGGCTGGGCTTTGGCACCGCGGCCTCCGCAGCTGCTCCCGCCCGAGCCATTGTGTACAAACGTGTTCGCTCCTAAATAATCAGGACATGGAGGTCAAAGCGGGGGCTTTGCGCTGTGTTCCTYCCAAAAATGAAGTTTCTAGTTCATGGAGGGAAGGAGAATGAGCAGCTGGATTGTTCTGTGAGGCACACGCAATCTTATGCTGTACAAAAATGGCTCGGTGCCATTTTACCCAGGCCCCAGATGGAGCCTTTGGAGGTGTTTGTGCATGGGCCACAAAGATGTCCTTGAGCTCACCTTGCCGGCTTGGGAGCRCTGGGTTGCCACTGCCCTCTGCCCACACACCCTGTGGACTGACCGAGGGTTCAGTCCCTCTGCCATGTCTCCTCTCCTCCCTTCTCCAGTTGCCTCACCCACCGGCTGCCAGTGGAAAACATGAGCTGCCACAGGATCTTGGCTGCAGCACAGGCAAGTTACAACAGACTGCCACTGCCTATGCAATGATGGGACTAGAGGCAGCTGGAGTTTTGAATGTCCTGGAAGATTCCTGGCTTGCTCATGCTCCCAGGYTCTTGTGCCACTGCCATTTGAATGGAGCATTCTCTTTCTTCAGTACCCAAAGCAGAATACCAGCCCGTAGCCTCCTCCTCAGTGTCCTTTTCTGTTCTTCCATGGGTAGAACTGCAACAGGTGACAAGTGGCATAATACCATTACTACTAGAGGGGAAGGAGTTTCTCTCCTGCTCTTCTCATCAACCACTGAGCTCTATCTCTCCTTACTTTGCTGAGTATYAGCATAACATCACAGTGACTTTGTCGTGCAAAATACAAAGCAGAAAGGAAGATGGGGATTTAAAGGGGGAAAAAAAAAACGAACAGGGAAGTGGGGACAGCCTATGTAAAATATGAGGAGCTGGTCTGAGAAATATCCTTTCAAAAAGTGTTTCCGGCATTATGATTGTGGTGCTCTCATCAGTCTAAATGGCCRGGCCTGGTCTGGTTTTTAACACAGCTAAACTCAGTGCCTCCCAAGGCATCTTTCATTACTCCTCAGTGCTCCACATGGTCAAATGCACTCCCTGAGTGCTAATTGCACCCTTCATGTCATGCAGTGGGGCGGTTTTGCCTGACAAAGGCTCCCTGCTGGGTAAGTACCCTGTAGTCCCTGATTGCCCTTAACCCAAGGATATGGATACAGTCCTTACAGAGCCATCTGCCATAGCTCTTCTTACTCAGCTGAGGACACACTCTGCTTTCTCTGTGTTCCTATCCATACACATCATCTCCTTCCCACCTCCCCTTCCTCCTCCTCTTCCTCCTCCGCATTGCCCCACTCCCTTTTTCCTTGCTGGTAGTGCTGCCCACGCAGTAACCTTTTCCATATGCCATGCAGAGCTCCCAACAGAGCTGGTCCTCCAATGCTTGGCTCTTCCCACTCTTGTTTTCCTGTTGCCCACAYAAGTTTTATTTAAATAGAGAAAACCCAACAAAACAAAACCCAAACCCAAACCACAAAAACCAACCCCCCAAATATCTCTGTTGATTTGAGCTGCAAAGTCCATGTGAAATTCAAAGAACCCACAACATTGCCTAATGGGGTTGATGGAAGGTTGCAAGGGGTAGGGAGCTATGGGTTRGAAMTAGGTGATCTTTAAGGTCCCTTCCAACCCAGACTATTCTATRATTCTACAAAGGCAAGTAGAAGGAGCCATCTGGGTAACAAGTGTAGGTTGCTTTCTATGTTCTTCTAGTATCATTGTTCATTTTGTCTGGTTTGAAGGGGAGTCTATGGATTTTGTGCTTTCGAAGAAAGCCTTTAAAACACAATTGGTGAGAATTTCTGAAGTAGGAACTGAGTTGCAGTGGGCCTGAACAATTTTTCCATGGAATAGGATGTTACCATGAAGACTGCTGTTGATAATGTTTAATGTTAGCATTGATTGGCTCACCTCCCACCAGAGCACAGATTTATCATATTGAACATCTGCTGGGTCTACAAAGAGTGCCCATTTTGAAAGCACACAATGTGTCATGACTGTCTAGAAGTTGCTACAAAAGCCTGTGAAACGACACTGCATGAACTACCTCACTAAAACAAACTTTGTCTTAGATTTTGTTCTCTTTGCCAGTTGTGATGTATTTATTTATATATAGAATGATAAAAAGCACCTTTCCAGGGTTCCACTGTCTTTATTTCTAAAGTAAACAGTTCATATTCTTACATTTTTTCCTCTCATTTCATTTTGACACTCGGATTCTATAATCAATTTTAGCAACCTCAAGGGACTATTTGCAGAAGAAGGTTCTGAGTGATTGAGAATATAAACACTTAATTTGTTTATGCAGCAGAGGTGGTGGAGAAGGAAATATTACCTGTGAGAGGGCAGAGCAGTGTGGGCTGTGGCTGGGGTTAATCCTCTTATACTTAGGTAAGCATTTTCACTTTGGAATAGCTATCCTCATTCTCAGCGCATCACCTCATTTGTCACTGGTATTTGTTGTTGTGTGTTTACTGGCTCTTGAGAATGCATGTCCTAGGTTACTGCAGGTTGCTGCAATATCCCTTCAGGATGTCATGTGCCCAGCCAGCAGATCACTGCTGTTTTCCTTCCACTTTCACAGGGTCAAAATAAAGTACAGATTCCTCAGACACAGCCTACTTCTCTGAAGGGGCTGCCTGAACCTCCTTCAGCTGCTCAGCCTCCTCTCTCTTTGCAGACAGTATGACTAATCCATGCTTCTTAACTTCAGGTTACAGTCACACAGATAATRTATCTGAACTGTGTGTCATGCTAGTGGCATTGCATTCACCATGAGATGGGCACGGTGACCATACCACGGTACCCAATCTACTCAGTGCTCATCATGCACCTAATGTGACCCACGGACCTACTGCCTAGGAGTGTATTAGCTGTGATTTCCAGAGGGCTGACCCTGGCCTTCCAGCAGATTGCTGTAACCCACTGGAGTCCTTACCATCCTGAGGAGTGACGCACTACAGGACTTGAATGTGTGTGGGCCAGGCCTTTGCTTTCACTTTGCTCTGGTTTCCAGCCACTCTAAAGATGCACRGCTTCCCTGTTATTCAAAATCAGCCCATCAAGATCAGGAAGGTCTGCAGCTGAGATTGCCCACAAACTGGTGCTGGAAGCACAGCATGTTTGATRTCTCTTTTGTGCAGGGTCAGAGCCATTGATCTTAATGATCCCTTTTTATCTCCATTATCTAGACCACCAGAGAATTGCAGTTTGGTTTCAGCACAGTTCAAAACCTGACAGCTGACTGTTGAACTGAGCTGCTGTTTTACACTCACTCGCTCTTTATCTGCCACAGGTGAACAGGATTAATTCCATTTTCAAACAGTCAATCTTTGCTTTGACATCYAAGTCATGACAACTGGGATATCCTCCCTCTTCAAAATTCTCTTCCTGCCTTGACATTCTCAAGGCACTGGTGACTCTSTATTAATTGCCAGGCATGTTGTTCTGTAGCAGAAATGCTGACTGGTGCTAATATGTTA
Organism: Malurus melanocephalus; assembly: GCF_030028575.1. Taxonomy (NCBI): domain Eukaryota; kingdom Metazoa; phylum Chordata; class Aves; order Passeriformes; family Maluridae; genus Malurus; species Malurus melanocephalus. The sequence continues at coordinate 629,771 of NW_026623376.1, read as the reverse complement.
CGGTGAGATTAATACTTCCAGAACACTTGAAATGGATGTTCGGGATTTCTTTCCTTGTAGACAGAGATAAGTTAGTACCGATAATTTACTTTGATCCAAATCTYTCTAGGCAGGTGGCCTCTTATTGGTTTTCCAAAATGATATTTGTGCAACTTTTTCAAACATATATGCCATTTGTCATTGCTTTCTTCTGGAAGAATGTCAATTATGGAAATTTTTATAAATGTTTWTACCCCCTGTCAAAAATAATTTAATTGCTTTGAAAATATTTTTAATAAAATGTCACTTTTTTAAAAAAACAAGGCAAACTTTTTTAATTCTTAACTGGAAAATGAKAACMACTATGATAAMTRCATCTTTTTAACCCWGGTTGTGAAGTCATTCATAYGGTAAATGRTTGTTGGGAMAAAAAAAAAAAAARGCCAAAGTTTGTAAAATCAGTATTAATCTGTAGATTTGGAATAATATTAACCTGCAGTGTAATGCGTCTCAAAACCTGCTTCTTCTAAATAAAATCTAAATGTTTTTTTGATTTATAAAACCAATAGCCCAACAGCAGTGTGACACTGTGATATCAGGAAACATAAATGCCTCTCTCCTCGCAATTTGGAAGAAGTGTGCTTCAAAACAAGCCTGAAGCACCCTGGAGCACCCAGAGAACAGTGCACTTGTCTGTCTCTTCTGTGGTCACAGCTGCTCCCAACATAACCTGGCTCCCAGATTGTCCTTAAGCAAATGAGTTCATTCCTTCTGGCATTCAAAACAGCCTCTTGCATTGCTGCATTTTTAATGTCAAGTGGCAGGGGAAAGGTCTGGATTATTGTGCAAAGGAAATATTAAATCCAAGAGCTATGATTTATATTATTAAGTCAAAGAATTCAAAATTACTTCCCGTGATGATCAGCTCAATGATTCCTGGTAGCTGGTGTAAAGCTTGGCAGGTAGTCATGTAGTAATAACTCACATTTCTTATATTTAGTTATTAAATCCCGTTGCTCCASTACATTAATTTTCCATGTAAGCAATAGCTGTAGTTGCCAGAGGGATTTTATATGATTGCAGATGGTAGGAGACATAGYTGGTAATTGCAGAAATGCAGAGGGAGATGTCCAGGAGATGATCTTCTATTAAGATGTGGCCGTTGCTATGGAATACTCTCCTAGCTGCTGTTCTGCATGGGATTGCTATGATGCATCATTTCATATAGGAGGTTATTTTTAAAGCAGACCCATTTCTTTGCCTGCAAAAGCAAAATCAGATCACCTCTCGGGGGAATATCAATTAAAAAAGTTCCTGTGCTGGACAGCAGACATAAAGAATATGGTTCATGAAGAAGGCAAGAGAATTAGAATCCACCGTAATACCAGGCAGCAATGAAATCAGGCATTTTCACATCCATCTCGTGAGTCAAAACCTACTCCTTAAATTTAAAAAAAAMCTTCTCTTGCAGATGTGAAGATCATTGGCTGTTAGAGCAAACAAAAGCTTGCCAGAGGGTGATGTCCTCAGTTTAACCTGAGCTTCATAAATTCATTATATCAGAGACAGCCCATCATTCCTTCTGTGTATTTTGAAGTGTGTTCTCTGTGTGGATGTACAGAATGAGGAAGTGATGGTGCCAGATATTTGTGATTGGCACAGAAGTATGTTCATGTCAAAAGTGCTGAGTGACGTGCTCAGCCTGGCTTTTGATGAAGGATCTAAAGAGTGCTGGGAATGGAGGAGCTGCTCGATTGCTTTGTAAGAACAATTTCCATCTCCATCCCTCTTTAGGAATCCCCAAATCACAGAATGGTTTGGGTTGGGAGGAAATCTTAAGACTCATCTGATTGCAACTCTCTGCCATGAGCAGGGACACCTTCCACTAGACCAGGATGCCCAAAATCCTGTCCAGGCTGGATGAACTCTTCCATGGTTGGGGCAATTCCAGCTTCTCTGAGCAACATGTGCCAGGGCCTTGCCACCCTTACAGGAAAGAATTTCCTTCTAAAATWCAATCTAARTCTCCCCTCTATTAGTTCAAAATMATTCTCCCTTGATGTATCACTAGGGGTAGGATATCTGTAATAAGTTTCTATCATTTTTTTTTATATGCTCCCTTTAAGTGCTGAGAGTCCRCAATGTGGTCTCCCTGSAGCCTTCTCTTCTCCATTTTGAACACTCCCGGCTCTCTCAGCCTCTCTCCCTAGTAGAGGTGTTCCAGCCCTCTGAGCATCCTCATGGGCTCCTTTGGGCWGGTTAAGAAAACAATCAGGAATTGTAAATTCAGAAATGTGGCTCAGAAAAGCCGTATGGCAGGACAATGGGAAAATCTAATTCAGTAAGAGACATGGAGGACAAGTTTTGGTGATTGCTTTGCTCAGCTTAAAAGTCTGTGTGTTGGGAAGTGTCTGTGCTGTGACACTTGAGCCATGTCATTGAGAGCATGAAGTTTTTCCCATGGCAAGGACAGAAAAACTTTAAAATAAGGAAGAAACAAAGCAACATCTCCCTCTACGGGAATCACCTGTACTGCAGCCCCAGGCTCTGGGCAGCTGAAATCTCCAGCAGCGCTGCCTTACCTGTCCAGCCAAGCATCTGCTGCTCCTGGTAATTCCAGACAGGCTGGGTGGGCTGATGGGGAGCAGATGCTGAGGGTATGAACCATAACTAATTATTCCTAACTAAAGTCTTGGTTTCTTGACAGCTACTCAGAATCTGTKCTTTTAAAGAGTTTACACATGTTAATGAGAAACCCCATGATTATTGCTGGGTTTTGCTTTGCTTTTTTCCCCCCTTAATAGGCTTTGCAGTATGATTGTCCTCACATGTGCTGCTTTTGAAGGGGCAAGCAACATGAAGCTAACAGGGTATCACTACTGAACAGGTCCATCCTTCTGTCATGTTCAGATTCTGTCACTAGGCACAATAAGAATAAGCAGATGCCTGTAGCATGTATATTCCTTTGTGTGTGTCCCTACAATTCATGTCAGGATATGTTATTATTTTCTACTTGTTTCTTGCTAGTTCATCTGATGACATTTTTGTCCATAAAAATGGCTTRTGGAAAGCACTGGGGTGAATATCAGTGAGAAATGGGCCAGGGTATTTGTTTGAAAGTGCTTAGAGAACTTAGTGAAGCTTGTGGGATTAACCAGGCAAGYAGAATTAGTCTCAAGTGTCAGTTGACCTGCCCCACAAACTGGGCTACGGAAAGTAAAGCATTCTCTGGGTGATAGTTGTGGTGAATACTTTCCAAACAATTCATGCAATATAAATACAGTCACATAAACTGTTATTGGATGATAAATGAATGTGAAATATGAATATGAAGCAAAATTAATATCTTTTTATGCATTATTCTGAAAATAGCCAGTGTTTGGTGAGTTTCTGATTGTACTGATTATTGTCAAAAACCCTCATATCTTGGGGATATGCGTCTTAATTTTTTATTTCCATATATGCTATGCACTGAATCCTCAGAGATTTCAGTCTCATTGGTATCATAACATTTTTCTACAGTCTGGCTAGTTTTAAGAAAATAGAAGATAGGTAGTTTTGTGCTAAATTACCCTTGTCACACATGGAAAAATTTACTAATGTCCAACATTTTTCTTGAATGCACCTCATATTCTCAAACTGCTCTACAGATTGTTTTTCCACTGAAGTTGCTTTTTAGGTACTAAAACAGAAAAAGAAAACAAAATCCTAATTTTCTTTCACTGTATGGTGTTGTAAAATGTGGGCACGTCTGAGTCACAAGGGAAGTAAATGTAAACTCTGCATCAATCCCTCATTGTCACGAGTGTGCATYGTGTTCTGCGTGTGGATGCACAATTAGTGACGTCCACTGTTCTACAGTTACCTGAAATGTATCTCTGGAAACTGGATATGGGAAACAAAACAACATCTGGTCACTTAAACCCCTATTTCAAGCCTTCTTCATGAAATACATTCCCTCCTGTTTAACGAAGAGGATATTTATTGCTTCTGCTTGGACCCATTTTTGTTTCACAGTATTTTAGGGCTGGTGTTGCCAACATGTTCAAATGTGATTAGTACTTTGCAAATCAGATCTTTTAGACGTGTTTCTATTAAACAGAGCTATAGAGATCCTTAATCACTTTAGAAAGTCTTTCCTGGTATTTTCCTAATGGGATGTATCACAGATCTTTCTTAAGCCCCTTACACTGGGAAGGGGAGCATCCTTAAGCCCCTTTACCATCTGTATGTGCAGACATGATGCCATTAAGGAGCTCAGCCAGCAGGTGGAGTTTAAATTGTATTTAAACAGCAGTTTTAGACTTTGATTAAGACTTAYCTGGAACTGTGCTACTGGAAATGCCTCTTATGGGCACTTCTGGAAGAGTGTTGGGTCAGCAAAGTTTTGTCACCTGGCAAACTTTATATGTAGACCGCATTGCTACTGCAGAGGTGTCATGAGCAGTTTATTACGTTGCATGCCTTGACTTTGGGGTAATGTGGAGGAGTGCTAAATAATTGTCATTATGTGTAAATTAAAAAAAAAAAAAAAAGTGATTTGTCATTTTTATATATACCTGAACAGATGTGAAGGGRAAAGGAACACTCAGATGAACTGAATTCCCAATTGAAATGGTTTTATTTTTTGCCTTAATGGTAAAAAATAGGATTGGGATAGGATCAGTGTAGGATTTGATGGCAGTGCTTCACTAAAAGCTACATTAAGTCCTGAAAGAGATGAAAGGGTCAAGAAGTATCTGACAAGAATCATAACACTGCACTGGTAGCAATGGGAGGTAGATGAGAGCAAGGTTTATTGCATCTGTCACTGAGCTTTATTATGAMTCTTATGCTGAACAACAGCCAAAGCAAGAGAGATCGGAGCTGGCCAGCCCTTGTGAGCAGGATATGGCTGTGGCTGGCATCTGCCTGGGAATGATGCCAGGCTTCAAGGCTTATGCCTCAATCTTAGAGATGAACTCTGCGGTCTGGCATCACTTTATCTTGCAMTGTGCGTTCTGCTTTGAGGTTAAAGACCAGGAACTCCTTAGTAAATGCTGCTGTGATAAGCTACTCTGTTCTGGAGGCAGCTTYTGCAGCTATCCAGAAATCAGTGTAAGAAGTGTGTAAGATTGTGAAGAAAAACAATGATAGGGTTTGTTTTGGCTAATAGAGTTGTAAACAATACTAGCATCCAGGGAAGACCTTATGTCACAATTTTCAAGAAAAAAAAAATGTTACACTCTGCTGTGGTGATTTAAAGGTGAAATTTTTCATCCTTTTGGCCAGGAATGGTTGGCAGAAGCTCACGTAGATGGAGTCTATAAAATCTAGAGTCCTACTGGACACAAATCAGGCAGAAACACGCAAAGAGGAAAGGGAAAGCAAACCAGATGGGCAGATCAGGGACTGCCAGGTTACCTTGACTTCCTCTGAGCTATGCAGGAGAAGAAAGGGAATTGGCAGCCATTGAAAGCACATGATGACACAACTCGATTGCTGCAGAGACAATGYGAATTRCAGGCAAAACACTGAAACAAATTWTACAGACYGAATTTTCAGTTGCAGAGGCTACAGAAAAACTACTGCTTTTATCTAAACTGGGACTGTCCTGAACTGGTGATATTAAACCTGTGACAAAGCACTCAAAGGAGAGGTACAAAGCATCACAAAAATCATGTGCAAAGCAGATGATGCAGGCTTTAAAAATCTTTGAGAAAATGTCCAGATATTTGGAAGTATTGAAATGTTTTTCAGATCCTTGCATCTGAAAACCTGCTTGTATTCTCGAATCAGTCAGCAGAATGCCTTAGGAAAGAGAAGGGAATAGCAGGAGCTATAAAGTGAGCATCTTGGCACCCATAAGGGGTGCAGCACCAGGGAGCAGATGGACAAACTGCACTAGACCCCAGTAACATTAAACAAAACCAGAGCCAGAATTTACTACCAAATACCCTCAGTTCAGTGAATACATTTCACCTGGCAAAAAGGAGACTTTTCTCCATACCAAGTGCCAAAAAAAGGAAAGTTGGCAACCGATGCTGAAGAAGGAGAGCAGCCGTGGCCATGGAGGCTGTCATAAATAACGCCGGGAAGYGTTCCAGGGGGCAGGTCATCCCTGCCTGGGTGGGCTCAGCCAGCCAGCCCTGGCTTATTCCTGCTGTCTCGCCAACTGCAAAAATTAACAGCATTTTGCTTTGCCACCTTAGAAAACCTCAGCAATCCAAAGGCCTGCATGAAGTGCTTTCTGCCGTGGCAGAAGGCTGACGCTGCTGATCTAAGGATCTGYTCCAGTTCTGGGTCTCGTGTTTCTGTTTCACATCATCACCCTCTCAGGGCTCACCAGGAGGCAATGCTGAATCAGCAGCTCTCTCCACAAAGACTTTTTAAAGAAAGCTACAAAAAGCCAAGAAAATATATGGCATTCCACTCTTGAAATGGTACACTATAAACAGCCTTTCCAGCCTCCTGGTGCAATGTTTCATGCCTGATGTCAGCATACTTGTGTTTTTCAGTGCTTACAGTCCCAGCRTCATTATACCTGCCAGGATGGAAGGGAGTTACAGACATAAGGGAAGAAAAATGTGCAAAGGATGAAGACGGAGCTACTGGCAAGCTATAAACCTCCCTAAACTATAAGTGGAGAATTCTGCCAAGATCAGGCTATTTTTTTTTAAATTAAATAAACTTTCCCAATATTTCTGTTGGACTTGATGATCTTAATTTTTTTTCCAACCTAAATCATTCTATGATTCTATATTATTTTTTTTCCCTTCAGTTTCTAAACAAAATCTAGCTGCCAATGTGTGGAAYGTGAGGTCAATGGGATGCACCTGAAATCAGATGGGATTCCACAAGTAATGTGGTGCTTGGATTGCCACATATTAACTGCAGTATTTCCAGCACAATGATTTTTATTTCAGACATCAAAAGAAATGAGCAAGCATTAAAAAAAAAAAAAAAGAGAAGAGGGAAAGAATTCAAAGTCAAGGACGGTGAATTGCTGCACAAGATAAAAGAGGTGATGGTGAGGTAACACATGATTTCATCTTTTGAGATTCTGCAATGAACTCCAGTTTTACTCAGATTTGCTGTGTATTCTATGTGATCTTGTCCTTTACTGCCAACATACAGCCGCTGGGAGAAAAATTTCTGTTAGGGTATTGCAAAACTAACTGTATTGTAATGTCTTTCAGTGAGGGTCAAACAAAGTTTGGTGATTTTACATTTGCCAGGGTTGAGCAGTGTTTGGACAGTCATCTCGAGACTGTCACAGAGACTGTTAGAGGAGGCAAGTGTTGTTTTATATACGTGCCAAAAAAATGGCAAATTGCAAGTGAGGCTGGAGAGAGCAAGCCTTCACTTCATTAGTCAGTAAATTACGACAGATGGTTTTAAAATGACTTCATCAGCAGCGAGGCTTTGTTTTGTGCAGAGATCCCTGCCATCACCTCGATCCGAAGACAAAGCAGACAGTGGGGGTTTTATWATCACCACATCTTTGCCGACTTCTAGCAGTCAGAGGGAATAAGGAGGGAGGAATCTAAGGTGGGGAAATGGTCATGGAAGAGGATTATAGGAGATCATCACTTTGGTTTCTGGGAAACTCACCATTTTTTGTTAAAGGACCATTGTTTCTGTACCAGAGCTCCTGCTCTTGTGTCATGCAGCTTTAAGCATTCASGAGACCTATGGTAGCTCATCACGAAGATCTATTGCCTTTTTTAGGTAATTCTCAGGGTGAAATTCTCCCCTCCTGCTACAAAGGGCAGCGTGGTTCCTGCAGCTGTGCTATGCCCCTGTGCAGCTCCCCTGCAGATGGCTGTGCTGGAGGTTGCTGTGATACACACACAGCTCTGCTCTGCCACACTCCTTTCTTTAAATCTGGGAAACTGCTCCACAGCACAAAAGCAGTTGTTTAGAAGGCAAAGGGCACCCCCTGGTTTTGCTTTCTGCCAGGGGTAATTACTGAATTAAAATGGAGAGGTTGTGRTCAGTTTGCAATGTGTAAGGATGGCCATTGACTGTTTTGAGGATTGGAGCACGGGAAGCAAAGGGATAGAACACTGCAGCTGGAACAAGCAGGTTTGAGCTGTTGAGGCTGCAAGAGGGCTCATCAGAAGAGAGCTTGGTGATTTTATCCAATAAAGGACTCTGTCAGACGCACATCCTGAAGATGTGTATTTTCTTATTAGGCAGTACTTGCAGTGTATCACATAAGATCTTTATTATTTTGCCTTATAATGCTATTGGTCAGTGTTCTGGATTGTGTAAAACATGCTGAAGGAGCACATTCTCCCTGGCTCCTGGACTCCCATTATCCAGACAGTATGAGCTGGGCTACATTTATTCCTCTGGAAGGCATACAGAAGACATGGAACTACATTAAAACATTTAAATGTATAGCCCCAGTATCTGTATTTTGGTTATCAGAGRAGCTTTCAGCTATAAAAGAGGAATTAATGTAATTAAACAAAAATCCGGTGCTTAGGTAATAGAGGAACTTGCAGGGAATGTAGCAAAATGTGGAGACAACCTCTGCACAGGGGAGTGATGTAGTGTGATTTTATCTAGGACTTATTCTATACTTTCAAGAAGAAATAAATCCTGAATGTAGCTGCAGAGCTGCCAGGGAAGTGGAAATGAAGGGATGCTGGAACAGTTTCTGCAGGGTCTGGCGATAAATAKTAAGAGGATTAGGAAAATTATGAATAAGTCCAATATTTTACTGCAAGTTTAAGGGTACAGGAGGAGTAGAGTAGCATGACAGGGGGTCATGTCCCATGCACAGCATGCCAGGAGGTCCCTGGTTTGATCAAGAGYTTAAAATAGTTGAGACACACTCAGCTCTTTCTCTTTTCCAATTCAGAGAGGGCTTCACTGCAGGAGGTTTCAAGTTTCATCCCTTTCATGATTTGGTTAATGCCCATGTATGAAATTATTAGGAATACGAGCTGATCCTGTCCACATCCAGCTGGTGAGTAACAGAGCTGGGATTTTTATTTCTGGGAAGTATCAGCCTTTCCTCATGAGCAACTCAATTCCAGCCTCTGCATCTAAAGTTTTCATCAAAAAGGTTTGGATAGGAGACAGAGCTGGTTCCAGAGGCACTTGTTATAATTTCAGGCAGAATAATGCATGTGCAGCAAAGATTTTCAGATAGATGTCAGGAAAATACAGGGACAAACTGGTTTGTTAAAGACGCAGAATTAGTCCAAGCCTTGTCTTCATACTCTCAGGAGCGCTGGCTTTCAGAGTCATGGTCCTTGATGGCAGGAGGGAAACCAAACTGCATTTTCTTAACGACAGAGTGAGTCTGGGAAGACATGTTGCAGTTTCACCTTTCAGAAAGCAGAGGTTTCAATTAGGTTTCAAGACACAGCCTTTTTAATCACTGTGGCTTGACAGCCTTGCCACACATCATTGTGTTTTTCCAGTTTGGACACTGGAAGACCAAAGTAAACCAAAATAAATCAGACCAAATTTGTCCCTTCAGAAAGACAGTTAAAAAAACTTGAACCCAAAACGTGCCAAGGTTTACATTAAGTGTTGGAAACACATGGAAAGCAAAACAGAGCATGAAGGTTCTACATGTTTCTAAATGGATGCTTATGAATTCCAGTGATGGCAGATGTGCTGTCTGAGAGGTCCATCTCCTCAGATGGACTCCAAGTTTTGAACTCATCAAAATCTAAACTCTAGGACAAATGTCAATGAAAAGAACTTGCTTTGGTGTGGTTGCATTTTTGGGCTGACAGCAAACAGAATGTAAAGTGAAGAGTAGWGATGTTTTAAATTGTCTTCTTTGATTAAACTGGCTTCAAAAATAAGTAACCAATAAATAAATATATAAATAAACAATTACAATAAATAAACAATTACAGTAATTGGAAATATATGGCACTGAATTGTACTTTTGGGGTAAATGGGCACAGCTCCACAAAAATTATAGTTCTGCGCCCTTTGACACCAGGAGAATTGTGGGCATGGTATTTAACCCCAGTGACACTTTGAAGGTCACAAAGCAGCCCTGCTGAGGAGATGTTCCGTGTTTGAGGTGGTGCAGGTTGCATTTCCCCCATCATCATTTCCTAACGCTGTGTTCGGTCTCTGCTGCTGAAACCTYGCCGTGGTGTGAAGGCACCAGCAGTGCTGTACATTCCCTAGCAGGCATTGCTTCTGTGAGAAGAAAATTACAGCTCTGACTTTTATTATCACCTTACCACCACCTCTTTTTCTATGATTCATATTGCTTTAAGAGATTAGTTTTCTTTACCATTTAACCTTTCTCAATATTGCTGCCTGAACCAAATTTATGTCTTGGATAAAGCTATGTCCTCCTTTTATTGAATCCAGGTAGTTTTCATAATGAAACTAGGGTCATGTGATCTTTGATTGTGGTACTTTAAATTCTTTATTGAAAATGTATACTATATATTTTTATGACATTAATTAAATGTTGCAAAATAAATGCCAGCATAAAAAATAATTAATGTCTCTGGCTCATTATCTCTTTGGATTTGATTTGTGTTCAGAGCTGGAAATTCATCTGATCCATATAGATTTAGATGTTTCAGAGAACTGTCTCATGGCAAAATTTAGGACTGARGAGAGAGGGCTCATTTCATGAGTATGGTACTGTAGTTTTTTATTTGCTTGCRAGTTCCTTGGGTAAATTGCTTTCTCATCTATCCAGGATGTTATTCCACCTTCATCACYACAGTGTGTCTGAGTGCCTTCCAGCCAAGCATTGTGTGATCCAGATAACATCTGCCATGCTCATTCTCTCTTTCATCCTTACCCCAACGTGTGCATGTTTGGTTGTTGGGTTTAGATCTTCGTGCTGCCATGTGTCAGCATTRCAGAAAGTCATATGTGCATCAAACACTCATTAAATAGCTTGCATATTGATCCTGCAAGACCCCTCTGGTTTATGGCCTGAGATTCCAAAAACTGAACTGCAGGTATGAAGCTATTATAATCTTGCAAGACAGAAATAAATATAAAATCTATCAGGATTTCATTATGTATATTTTTATGTTGTTCCAGAATCTTGGAGATCTTYAACCATGAATTAGAGCATTTGTATGAGAAGCTGTACAGTCTGTATTTTCAAATCATTTACAATCTAATTATAAGACAACAGATCTTGTCTTTGGATACATTAAACCACCTTAATATAGAAAAAAGATGTAATTGCCTAATAAATCTCATAGTGAATTTCTAAATGTCAGCAGAACTAGATTTTTGTTAAGTCTTGCAAGCAATTCCTATATAGATATTATTATTAATAATCATAATATTGTATTTATTATTTTTCAAAATAAAAATGTGCTGTACAAACACAGAAATAAGCCCAAAAKGTGTTTAAAAATTCTTTCTGGTGCACAGCAGGGAGTTCAGGTGCTGCTCACACTCTGGTTCAAACCCTGCTTCGGGCTCCATGAAAGAAACATCTGATGAGGTTATTTCAGGCGAATATGAAAGCACTTGAAAGACAAGTCCAGTGTTAGAGGACGATTGACATTTATTGACTTCCTGCACCATCTAGTGGGGATTAAAATTAATTGCTCTCATTTTATGAAGACTCTAAACTGTTCCAGGATGCCTGTGGCTTCCTTTCCCAGGCACTGGAGGAGCCCGTTTGCATTATCCTATGAACAATGGGACCATTGGGATCATCAGTGCCACCCAGGACACTGAATATCTGGCTCATCCAGTGACATACAGGGATCAATCCACCTGAATTAGGGCCAAGAGGACCACTGGGATGGGCAGACCTTGAGGAGCATTACTGATGTGTCATTGAGCTGTGGGCATAAGCAGGACTGTGGAGTCAGGCAGATCTCCTGGCCATGGGAAGCAGAGAAAATATCTGCACACAGTTCTGATGGGCTCACATTGTGGCTGGWGTGTTGAGRTGAATTACAAGAAATCTGAATGTGMTCCCTCCCTCTATCTCATGACCTGGTTGGAAYTAAGCMCCGAGACTGTCCTGAGTGAATGGGRCTTAGGAGAAACACTCTTCATCACACATTAAATTTTTAAGTCCCTCCACAAACCACAGARGAAAATCCAAGACCTGATCCTACACGTGGAAGTAAAATTCATTGCTGTAACCTTAATATAAGGCATTTCCTTGAACATAATTTACTTAATTATCAATGAACAGGATGACATTAAGTGATTAAATTCCTAATTTTCTGTACAGAAAACAGGAGCAGCTTTTTCTGTTGCTGGGCAACACAGATATGCTTTGAAATTTGGTTAGAGTAATGAGTGATAAATATTTTTAAATAGACATGATATCCTGACAGAGGCAATCCTGATTGCTATAAACAGCCAGGAGGCTGGAAAATCCCACCTACATGATACAGTTTATGAATTTAAAAATTGCTCAGGCTAACTCCAAGCGAGGCATATAAAGAAAAGCTTGAAGAAGCAGACAGAGATCTCCTCCCCKGAGAAACGGCTCTAATTGTTTGCATATGACTATGTTTGTTATTCGTGGTGCAGTCCCTGTTCAGTCAACCCATAACCTTTCCCTTCTCAGACCCTGTTTGCTGGGCAGGGTTGTCCATGTGTGTGTGTGTCATTATAGCAGGAAAGGAATCACACTCTGATGGGGTACTGGTGCAGCAGAGGCTGGAGTTTGTCTGTGGAAAATGTTCTTCAGTACAGAATTTCTCCCCTTCCAGACCGGGGCTTATCTTGACTTTATTTATTGAGAAATAGGGACTAAGTGGATTTACAATGCTGCCTGTGGAGCTTGAAAAGTCTTCCTTTAGCTTCACTTCAACAGGGTCCCAAGGAGTTCATTAATCCATAAGGAGCTGGGCCCTACAGAGACATCTGCTCATCTTCCTCCTCCTTGAGAAAGTCCCAGCAGTCCCAGAGATGTAAGAGTGGTGTGGACTCTGGGAGCCTTTCCTGGCTGTGGTCAGCTTTTTAGCATGACAGAAATCAGAAAGGACAAAGACCTGAATATGGTGTTTGCTTTGCTTTCCCCTGCGGAGTGCAGGATTCCTGTTTCTCAACATCARTTTCACACTGGCAGAACATCATTCAGTTGTTGCTGTAACATCCCATTCTGTATCCCAGTTTGCAATGACAGAATTTCATGTAGCTTTGATGCAGATTTTTATTTTTTCCTTTTTTTTCTTTCTTTCTGGTTTGAGACTATCACTGACACTTTGCTGCTTTGCCTGAGAGTTTGGAAAGATCTGTTGCCTCATCTTGATGTGAGAGGCAACTGATGTGTAAAAATACACATTCCAGCTGCCACAGTGCTGCTCTTCAGACACAAACGATATGACGATATGATATAACACTTAAAACAGTGTTTCCTTTAAAAACCCTCATTGTAACATGTCAGAACAAATACCTTCCTTAAAGATGCCCCTGAATGCACGTTGATCACCACAGCATTTTTCAGCTCTAAATAATTTTAAAGCTGGTGGAGAAAGTCTTATTTCTCACCTCCCCCAGAAACCAAGGGCCTCTTTCCCCAGAAGTGTGATGTGACATTTGCCGGTGCTCGGGATGCTGGAGCAGCAGTAGATGTTGTTGGAACACCCGTCTCATGGGTCCCATCAATAAAACCAATCAACCCTTCTCTGGGGAGGTCTCATTGCTGTGGTATTGACAGCTGTCTGTAAACACAGCCCCTGCCTGGTGAGCACAGCAAGCTCCCTGGGCTTTRTATCCTTCAAGAGCATCAGAAGCTGCCTAGCAAAGCATCTTCCGAGGATAAAGAATCCAGTTTTCATAGACACTTGCAACTATTCATATTTAAATTCACTTAGTAGAAAAAATGGATGTCAGCAATTTTGGATGAATCTTATATTGAATTCACTTTGCTTTTTTCCTTTTCAGCTTTTTTTTTGCAATACATTTTGTCAAAAAACATGCTTTAATTGTGTGTGTTACTTTGACAGATCTGGCAGGATTGCAAACAGAAATGACTGCAGATGTCATGCTGAGCATGTAAAAATGGAAATTCTGTGAATATCCCTCTCAAAAATCTGGCTTTAAGGACTTAGTTGACTTTTATTTATTTTATTAATTAATCCAGGTGATGAGAMACTGAAAGTGCTGGTTTGAAATGCCCCCTCTTGCTTTTCTCCACTCAGCTCTGCCCACACACCTCAGCCCTGATCATATTCTCTAATTCATCTCTCGCTTTCTTTGACGAATTTTAGAATCACAGGATGGTTTGGGTTGGAAGGGACCTCTAAGGCCATCTCTTTTCACCCTCTCTGCCATGGGCAGGGACACCTTCCAGTAGATCTGTTTGCTCAGAGCCCCATCCAGCCTGGCCTTGGACATATCCAGGGATGGGGCAGCCACAGYTTCTCTGTGTGTTTGTGCCAAACTCTCAGATATTTTTGCTGCTAAGACTTTTGGCCACAGGGAGAGGTGAGCTTTGTCACCTATGATCCCAGTAAGCACCATAAACTCTTTCTAACCCCAAAATGAATAAAAATTAAAGATCTGAAACCTGTCTTGTTTCTACTTTGTGCTTGAACTTGGGGGTTTTCTTGGGCTTTATTGCACATTGTTTTCTACAGTAAGATTGTGTACCTTAATGCCTCTGTCCAGAAAATACCTGCAGACATTGCTTTCTTTGCTTCTGATTTTGATTCTGATCACAATCACAGCAAAAAAAAAACAAACCCTGTTTTGGAACTTAGGTGGGTGTTAATAACTAATGGAACCCCAACAAATCTCCTGAAATACAAAGGTGGGTCAGATGAATGGTTTGTATATAAGTAACTCCTGGTGAACCATCAGGTGGGAATTAAAATTTAATTTAGAATGYACTATCACTGCTGCAGTGGTGGTGGTGGTGATTTACTTGATTGACTGCTGGTTTCTTTCACCTTTGTGAGCCTTAGGTTTTTACTATCTGAGGAAATTAAGGCTGAATTGCAGCAGGAAATTCCTTGTACCCAGGTGTTTCTGGTTATCCGATGAATAACTGGGCTGGTGGGGAGGCGAGGATTAGGATGGGATGGTTTGGAATCTAAATTATTCTCATTGCTTAGTACCACACATTGACATTCTGTCAGCCCTGTATTTGTTCTCAGCAAAGGATGGGAAAATCCTACTGAGCTGGGCAACAGGTCCAGCAAGCAGCAATAATTCCATTGTTCTTTTTCAATACTARGAGTGGAAAACTGTTTTATTAGGTTGTCCTGATTAAATGCACTGAATTTAAAAATCACTATTGAATTCTGTTGGGTCGTGATTTGAATTGCCTTTATAGTGCAGTGGCCTACTCTACTGCTCCTGTTCTGCTGATCTCCTGTTCTCTTGTGTTATTTTCCTTCCAGATGAAAACAGGAAGGGCCCAACTTCACTTCCACTGACWTTTTGGGAGATGGATCAAGCTGGAAGGTCTCAGAGTGGTTGAGCTGCTCTTTTGTGAGTGAACACAATCAAAACCAGTGTTAATTGAGGGACTGATGACCCTTTGCTGAACTGTGGCGGTGGTGATAGGCTTCATAATTTATGTAAGTAGGTGAAAAAAGAAAAAAAATACACCTGGGTGAAAGTAGTGCTTTCTGACCTTAAAGTTCATGATGCAGTGGAYACACCATGCAGTGGCAGGCCAGTTTGATTGGCATGGAAAACACACACTGATTTCCCTTCTTCACCCAGCTTTGGGAAGGCACCTCCCCAGTGCCATGGCGATGTGATGGAGCTGTTCCATTAGCCAGCCCCGTGGCAGCTGTGACCTCTGTCCTCTGTGTGGCCCATTCCRGGGCTATGCAAAGGTTACCCAAACACTAAATTTGCTGTCTGCCCTGGGCTCAGAAGCCTCCGAAATGTGAGACCTTGGTCAAGAGATCCTTCAGCAAGAGTGGAATAATCAGGAATTAAATCTTCTACTGCCTCTATACCCTTCTCAAAATGTAATAATACTCCACTCCCACTTCAGCTGCTCATGAGAAATAAAGGTATTAAAAGAGGCAGAAATGTTCTCTCCATTTCCCAGAGCTGAGGAACCTGTGTTTCATGTGCTTCAGGGAAGCCAGCAGCCAACTCTGTGAGCTGCTGTGATGTGCAAGCTGGCAGCCTGGCTTGGAAAACAAACAGAGCGAGGGAGCAGCAGAATTATTTCCCCAAGCCTCCAAAGCTCTAATTCCTGCAGAACCCTGGGCTCGGTTGCATTGTCAAAGCTAAGTGGATGGAAACAGGACCATTTCCCTTCAACTGTCATTAAGGAAAATGACTTCAGATTATTCAGGGTTTCAAGTACTGCTGCAGCATCCTAATGGTGTGATAACTGGTTACATCTTCCTGACTGCACCAGCAGACACAACCCAAGTTTGTAAAACACCAAAGGTATCAGTTCTCCTTCAAACTGCAAATGGAATAGTCCCAGAATAGAGTAAATCTGTGCAAACTGTCTTTGGTGCCAAATGGAAATGTAATTTGCAGGCATGTCTCAGCAGAGAAAGTCCTTTCCTACAGCAGAAGAAATTCAAGCAGCCACATGGAAATACTTTAATTTCAGCATTAACCATCAGAGGAGATGTCTGTTGCAGGTCACGGAAGCCAGGTAATTTAGTTCTGCACTTTGGATACGTGCAGTGCCAAGAAATATTAGGAGATGTGGAATGTTTAGTGCAACCCTCCACCATCAGTGCTGCAGAGTCAGGAGGGGAACCRGAGCAAAGCTTGTACTGATTGATTCCTTCATGGAGCCACAGCACAATATTCCAGCTGGGAGCTGGCTTTGAAAAACCCGAGCTTTGCTGTTGGCCTCTTAGTCTTGAGATATAAAATGAGCCTGGATGTTGCCACCTTCTCCACGGTGTGATTCTGACAGTCAGCACCCCCTGTCTGCCAGGGGGTGAGATGTGGAGCTGGTGCCCCTTCCCTTCTTCAGCCTTCCCTCCCTCTCTCCAACTTCCCTACCTCCAAACCTGTGAATTCAAATAGCTCCAGGGTAGGTGGATTTTTCCATCCTGTTCCAGGTCTAATTTCTCTTTCAAACTAGTACCGTATATCTTTCCCCACCTCCCACTTGTCACTTTATGGCTTGCTGGATCTGTTTCCTTTAATGCTTGAAAATATACAGTTAAAATCACTTTAAAATTTACTAATATGCCTTTTTATTTGAAAGGCTTATTTCCCTGAAAGGCTTTCCCAGTCTTATATGAGGGCATGCTCTCTAATATTAAACATTTTTTTGTTAAAAATGGGTGCACATATGTTTGATATTTAACTCGAAACAAATGGTGAGAGTGGAGAACATAAGCAAAATTACGCTTTAGATAGCTATAAAAGGTCATTTTTGCTTTAAACTACAAAGGATGAATAGGGGCATATGACACACATAATAAAGGCAGAGGTAGGTTTAAAATACCCTCAGGCTACTCTGAGGTCAGCTGCTAGCTTACAAGAAAAGACATATTTTGCCCCTCTTTTTTTTTGCCACCCAAAAGTGTGGAATAACAAGCTGGGATCTGTGAGCAAGGAAAGTCACTCAGTCTCTATCTCAAAAGCCATCACATTTTCCTCTCATCTTCCTAAGGGACACTGATCTCTCAAGTCTAATAATTAAACAATTGGCTCCAAACTGACTCCCCTCTCTTCCTGGGTGAAAAGTGGAGAAGGGCTTAGCTTGTCATGCTGAAGAAACCCCTTCTTGTTCTCTGCCATATGATGAGAAATTTCTCATTATCAGGCATCTAGATTATCAGCAAGAATTATGTGTGTTCCTCTCTGGTGTGGACAGGAGGGTTTCTGCCAGAGATGCTGAAAACAAGCAAAACTTGCTCTCCCTGTGGTGGTGTCACTGGGCTGAGTAACTGGGTTTTCTTTGGGTTCTGGATTTAGCCTGGGCTGAAGGGTTTGGTTTGAAAACTGCCAAGCACTCTCCATGAATTCTGAAGGGGAAATGAAGCGGGAAATGGGCCATTTTTCATTTAGGGCTGGCATGGGACCAAACCAATGGGAGCAGATGAGATTTCCAATAAAACCTCCCTGAAAGGCAAAGGAGGGTAGAGACAAGACTCTGGTTGTAATCTGGCTACAGCCATCTGCTCCAGAAGTGCTGGGAGAGAAGGGCAGGGGATGACTAGAGCCTTGTCCATAAAAGTGACGTGGAAACTTCGGCTCCAATTTGGTCATCAGGTGGCTTTTGCATCTGCCAGAACATCTTTTCTGCTRTTAGAGACAGATTAGGGAAGAAATGTGGAACATGAAGGTCAAAACCTTACTTGTAGCTCCATTCCTCTAAGGCTTATCTGAAGCCTTGTACTTGTTTCTGTRCTGAAGGGGCAAAGTTAGAGTCTTACTGTTTCTTTGTGAAGTWATGCAACCTTTTAGYTGATTTTTCCCTTTTTCTCCCCAAAACACAAKTAGGTTCTTTATCCTGGTGGGAGTWGTTTAAAGTTGATTAAATCCTATTGGCAAATCATGGGGTATTTCTAAATTTTAGGCATAAGATATGTATGCACATTTAAAGCATTTSGAACAGAAACTCGGTGCATTTTCTGATTATTCCTGAGCTTTGTACTCCAATCTGTAATCACTAGAAAGCAAATTGTCCATAGCTCCATCCCATAATATAGAAGTTATTAATGGGAACCAGGTATCCTCCTTCAAAGGAACAGGACCATCAAGGATCATATCTGTTTCTCATGTTCTAGAAAACATTTCACAGGTTTAATGATTACTCAAAGGAGGGGAAAAAAGTATGGACAATAAATTCAGGAGCTATCTCAGTTACAGAGAGGTACAGACACCTCCCCTGGCTGAAATTCCTCTTATTAAAGCCCACTAGTCTGTGCTTTATCATAGCAGGCACACGAGCTTCCAGCTGCCTACATGAGGGCATGCTGGCAAACAGCCGAACCAGCTGCTGCGGTGACAGTGCCATTGTAAACTTTTATTTTTTATGCTCAGCGTGTATTGAGAGCGATCCCTTTGTTCCATATGGCTTCCATATAGCGACGCTGCATCCTGTGTAGGAGAGGTCAAGGAGTGGATTATCAGCAAGTGTTTCAAGTCAAGAATGAAGGGAGCTGGCAGGGCAAATCCGCACAAAGCCCRTTCTGTGCTTCCCATCGGTGCGGTGACCTCTGGGTTTCGGTGTCTGTGAGTTCCCCCCTGCTCCCTCCGTGTGCTGAGCACAGCACCAGCCTGCTCGTCAGCACAGCATTTCCCTGGAAGGTTTTTGGAGGCAGAAAGAGAACAAAAGCARCCCTGAAAGGCTGGCTGAAATGTTTAGTTGTAAGCAGGGAGGCCAGGAGCAGGGAGGGAGCGGTGCAGGGAAGGATATGCTCCCATCCCCATCTCTATCCYCACCCCACCCTGCTGTCCCACTGCCCTGCACCCTTGGAGCCAGGCACTGTGGATGGATGGGTGTCACAATTGGTCACTCACAGTCAGCTGGGGCCTCCCCAGTTAGCCAGGACTGCTGATAAAGATGGGAAATGGCTCTGTACCCTCGGGTGGATCCCATCGGGCCCCACGGAGCTGTGTGTGTCCAAGTGCTGTAGGAGCTCACTGCCCATTTCCTACATTGGTAGGTATGCAAAATTCATAACTTCATTTTAATAACTCCTGACCCACAAGACCTAAGCGACTATAAACCTCACAGAATTATTACCGGCCAAGTAAAAATTATATTCCATTTGAACATTCCTCATATAATATCCCCACTGCAGTCAGCACTGAAAGAAAAACAGTGTTGCCACGGCTGTTTCTCTGGTACCTAATGAGTTAGCTTTGGCTGGGGATCAGGAGCTTTTGGCCGCTCTAGGTTACATTGACCACTCAAAGTCTTTAGATATTCTGGACTGTACCTTGTTGTTTAATGATGTAAAATTAAATTGGGGCTGAGGGGAGGGTAGACAGCTGGTCACAGTGATGTTGGGGAAAGTGCATGCAARCTCTGTGCTCAGCCTGCCTCAGCAGGAGCAATGCCAGAGGGGACTGGGCTGAAATGGGATTGAGGAGAGAGGACAACAGCCAAGGGGCAAGGACTGAGCTTGTGGCATGGCCCAGGGTGCTGGGAGCTTCAGGGATGCTTGTGGGGAAATGCACATTGGCACCTTCCCTCTTCACCCTCACATCATCTATCAATAGGGAAAATAATTTCTCCTTCAGCCTGAAAGTCCTCTGAAGTTTAYAAAAAAGGATTTTCCCAGACACATCACCTCTTGGATGGGAAACTGAAGGATTTGGAGGAACTGAGGAGGGGCTGTTCCACCCCTCCTGCTTAAGCAGTACTCAAGGGGGGGAGGCTGGTAACCCCTCTCRAAGGAGAGATTCCAGACTGGGAATAGTCTGGGGGTGATCCAGAGAATATGGAATATGTAATCAGAGCCATAAAAATAGAGGCTAAAMAGAAACACAGGGATTGGTAAAACTGTATGTGGGTATTGAGTAAGGAATGATTTGTCCTTTCTGTTGTCAGACAAAAGGAGGGAGTTCTCAGGGAAATGACAGGGCAACCACTCCTGAACAAATAAAAGTGCAGCAAAGTCCTGGAAGCAGTCCTGGAGCTTGGCTGGTTGGTGGCAAGCATGGTAACCCAASCTGGAACCTCAGGTTTGGCAGTCCCTTTGTGCCAGCATGGAAGAAAAAGGAGAATCCTCACACTGTGCTCATCCTCTTCCTCATTTCATTTTTCACAAGCCCAAGCACTAGTGTCTTTCAGCTGGTTCATCTTTGTGACCCATTACAGACATTCTTGCATGCTTCTGATTTTATTTATATATTTGCTGTTATTTCTTTGTTCACCCATGAAAACAGATTATCATTCTCTTTTAATTTTATGTGGCAGAAGGAACAGATGCTAGCAGGGAAGACAAATCCAAAATTTCCTCCCTTATGCTCTATTTACACTGGATCATCCTCTGTCTGATTTGATTTCAGCATCAATATTTTTCCTTTTTTACCCTTGTGCAATGCAAAAATCCAGAGATAGTAAAAGGGATGGCATGATTATGTTCCTGTAAATAATATTATGTTGACTGTGCTGCATAGTACAAATTATTTATTTGAGTTAAAAGGAAATATTATTGAACATTTTTGCCTGGCGAGTCTAAAGCTCATTTAGAATAATAAACCCCACTTTTCAGCTGAATACCCTGGAGTGTTTAATATTTCATTTTTAATAGTGTGGCAAATGGATCTAGCAAATGTGCATATTTGGTGCCCAAGTGTGATAGAAAATCCTGCTACTGGACTGTGCCTTTCCAAGAGCCTGAGTGCCCAGGTGGCTTACACASCATCCAGCTTGGCAAGTGAATTAAGAGTAGAGGAAAAATGTCTTTCTCCCCTTCCTGTACCTTCTTTGTTAGATTCTTTGTAAGGAATTAATTCACAGGTGACATTTCACTGTGTTGTTAAAATATATCCAGTTCTTCTATCCCARGTGTCAGCTGCTTTCCTGTGGACTRTGACATGCTGAGCTGCCTGAGGTCTGTCCCCTTCAGAACACACAGATCCAGCTCATCCCATTAAATGAAAAGGAAAGGTTGGAAACCTTACACTGCTTAGGAGATTCATGCCTTACCCCCATGCAAATGCATAGAAGCAAACATTTAGGAGACATCAGTCCTGCACGAAGTATTTGATTTGCCTAATTTAAGCAAAGACCTCAGRGATTTGATTTGATTTAGACTTCCTGGGTGAGACTCTTCATGGATTTTTGTTGGGAGATTCATGGCACTGGAAGCTGGAAGCACATTAGATGAGATACAACTCATCTATCACAGGCCAATAAACGTTGCCCAGCTCATTTCTGTTTGCAGTCTTGTAACTTCTGCTTTGCCAAACACATCTTCCAGGAAGACATCCTGCCTTCATCTGAAGACCTCGAGAGATAGAAAATCCAATTCAGCTTTTATAATGTGTTAATCACCCCCATCACTCAGCCCCAGTGCTGGGTTCCGGTTCCATTTAGCTGACATGCAAACAGCCATTAGGGCTTGTTAGAGCATTAGAACTGCTGGCACTTTGCTCTGGACTCCTTTGGACTGGACTCCCATTTTCATGAGAGAATTGCCAGTATTTTTGCATCTTATCATTTGTGACTGTTCTCTGTGTGACCCTAAAATGTTTACAAACTTACAAAGAATGCTGAAGATCTGCTGTTTTATCTGGGAATGCAGATCAGTTTCTTCAGTTTGGACATGCACCTTTTTTCTTAGTCATGGTGTAACCAAACCACTAAAATTTCCAAATTTTTCTGCATCACGTCAACWTATTAAAACCTGCATGATCTCAAGCATTCATTTCTTATTATWTATGGCTGTTTATTGTTTAACCTAAAAATGCCATGAGGATTCTGGTAATACTCTCACTTGCTGATTCCAAAAGAACTTGATGCTTGTTTGCTATCTAAACCTGTGATTGTAAAATATTAGAATAAAATGGGAGCAATTTATTGTCCAGATCAAATTTTCTCTCAGCAGGATTAAAASTGCCACAGCAGTAAAGAGTTTACAAACTCACTAAAGAACTGTAATAACTTCCCTTCTCACTGCCGGGTCAAGGAAAGGTAATACATGTTTTCAATCAGCTTTGAATTGAACTCAAATTGTAGGGTTTATTTCACTTTAATCCATATGTGAGTTCACGTTAGAGGTAAGAGAAATCACAGGACTGCAAACATGGAGGAGAGTTAATTAAATTCTGCGGCTCCTTTTGGAAGAAGCCCTGGCTCTGCTTATGTGTGAAGGCTTCCAGGGTGCTCCTGAGGGCAAAACCAACTGGGAAGGGGCTCAAAGGGTGCAGCAAGAACCATGGCACAGGGACCAAGTGCACTGAAAAAAACCTTGCAACACTTGGGAAATATTTTTGCTGAGCTATACACCCCTAACCAAAAAGAAAACCAAACCAAGACAACCAAACAACTCCCCCCACCCAAAAAAAAGCCCCAAAAAGCAACCTAATAACCAACCAACTAACCAAAAAACCCAAAAAAACAAAACAAAAAAAAAAGGGGCTTTCTCCTTTCCCCTTTTCCTCTCTGCCCCAGAAAAAACCCAACTATGGATCCTGAGGCGCTGGGGAACGTGACACAAACATGGCATGTTCTCAGCTCAAATCCAAATGAGATCTTTGTTCAAGCCAGTCACCACTGCAAATGCTGCTTTTAGAAATGAAAAACATTTATTAGTCTTTCTTCTCTGCTTCCCCCTTACTGTGGGAATTGGTGTTGTTTTTTTTTGGTTTTTTTTTTGGTTGTTTTTTTTTTTTTTTTAAACTGTTTTTCTGTCCAATCTCATTTTAAATGTGTTCTGGAAAAGAACTTCTGCTAAGTGGGAGAGACTGTTCATGTGCTTACAGTTAAATCTTCATTTCATTGCGTTGCAGAACTGGGACCTGAGCTCTGGCCACTTTGCAGGATCAGGTGCACTAAACCCTCGCTTATGCTTTTGGCAGGTCTTGTTCAGAGACACTGTGCAAAGCTCAGCCCCTGGCTGTATGCACCTGGAGGGAGATTCAGCTTGAAGCCATAAATGCTTATTTAATGTGCCTTTTTTCCCCCTTTTCTTCCACATCCGAGATGAACTCTTGGAGCATCTCCAATATTGACAGTGTTCAGTGCAAGTCGAAATAGAACAGGTTGCCCAGGGAGGTGACAGATGCCACATAMCTGTAAATATTCAAGGTCAGGCTGGATGGGGCTCTGGGCAACCTGATGTAGTTGAAGGCTCATTGCAGGAGGCTTGGACTGCAWGACSTTTAAAKGTCYCTTCAAAYCCAAACTATTTTCTGAGTCTGTGATTCTATGACCGTTGTGGCTCACTCCAAATCTTCACATCACTRGGAATGTGTCAGATGCAGGACCTAGGGATGAAGGATGGCAGGTTATTGCTGGGACAGTGRCACACTTTTTGTTCTGCTTGTGTCCTTAATTTGTGCCAGGCTGATCAGCAAGGTAMAAACCTCAGGAAAATGTTTCATATGTATTTTGTTGGCTGGTGGATTCAGTCACTCTGAATGGTTTGGAAAGTTGAATGTTCACCAAAAGACCCAACAGAAAGAGTTCTCTTGATGCTCTGGTTGTTGATGCTTCTGTCTGAAGTCCCTGCACCCAAGGAAACTAAATTTTCTTCCCATGTGAATCTGGCAGTGAAAGGGTTTTCTGTCTAAAAAGAATTGTGTTTCACAATGAATTGCATGACATGTATGAGGCTCTGGAAAAGCAAGCTTTAAATGTGACATTTAAAAAATTTAAAATAATGTACCATGCATTCATTTTGCCTCATGCAATAAAACAAAAGTCTCCCTTAAACAATTTTATTATTTGTAAACTTTCAAAGAGTATCAGTGAAAATGTGGGTCATTTATRCATCAAATGTGAGATTTGATGTCTCCTGAAGGATTTCTTCCTGGCTTTAACTGGGCTCGGATCAGGATCTGCAAGATCATCTACTGGGAGTCCAATGGCAAYTGGCCTTTCTAGGTAGGCTTGGAGCTTCATCTCTTGCAAAAATTCATCCACTTGACAAAGGAGTGCTTCAGACTTTGCTGAGAAGAGCTGGTTTTATGCCAAAGAGTTCTGCAGTTTGTCATAACCATTTTAATAGCAAATTCTCATTTTCCTATACTCTGCTCAGATCCTTGCAAGAGTACTTGAAAGTTATTTGTCCTCAAGGGCACAGATCTATGAAGAGGCTGTTTTCATAGACATGCCCAAGAGCCTTTCCCATTTCTCATCCTAGCTACTCAATTTTCCCTCTAAAGAGAAATGTCCTTGGCTTCTCCGAGGTTCTGTTTCTAAAATTTCCTTGTTTGCCAACTCAGATGCTCAAGTGCTCAGTTCTTGGTGCTTAGAGGTGATTTCAAAGCGATTCACTGCAATTCTTCTTCTTGTATAAACACTTCAAAATTACTTCAGCAAACTGAAATACTTGTAYATCAGCAAAACAGCTTTTGATGATGATGATCTTGTGTTCTGTACACCCAAGTACCTTTGACTCAGATGGTGTGCTTTTATATAAAAACTTTTCCCTCTTAATAACTTCCTGACTGCAAATTAAAGTTTTCTTTTGGGCAAATTTGGAGATACAAGCACAGTCCTGTTTTCTCTGTTAACATTCAAGTGTTCTTTATCTYACTTTATAAACTCTCATCTCAGGCCTGGTGAGTTTTTTTTTATGTTGCTTTGGTGTGTAGAATTGCCCACTCATGGAAACAAAGCTAATTCAGGTCTTGCTAGTCTAGTTTTTATTCTCATATAAAATTTTTGGTTTTTTACATCWATCACCTTTCTTTAGCTGCATTGGTCTATCAGCTCAGGTTTGAGGCAAATCAGTTCCAGGTTTGAAGCAAGAAGACTCTTTTGTGAAAACATCCATCAAGACATYCATCCTACTTGGACTCCATAGATGTGCAGTTCATCACCAGTCCCTCTCTCTTTATGCTGGTGACTTTCCTTGGTCACATTTCTGAGATCAAATACCAGGAAAAGGTTAATATCAAAAGATACAAGGCAAGAAGGCRGATTCCATACATTCAGCCTGAATCTGTATGTGCTCTTGCATTGAACAGATCATTAACTTTTGTAATGCAGCTGCTCAGGGATGTCTTGAAATACTTCAGCTCTCTAGTCAGGGTGATAGCAGCTCATTAAAGCACAATATCTGAGTCCTCTGTTCAAAGAGGGTTTGGAGATCACTGCTGTTTCTGTCTTCTGTTACCACAGAACCAGGAAGGAAATAGAGCTCGGCTGATATTTTATGTCCTTGTGCAGAATGTGGTGACCTYAGAGTTGAGGCACTTGCACAGACATCCCTGTCCTGTACAAAAGCAATCARGGGTTCATTACCCAACACAGGAACTTCAGTGCCCATTGGGTTAAACTGGAAATGGACTTTCTTCTGGGAGCTGCATTAGTAAGATAAATCTGTAAGAACTATTTGATAGTCTGTAACAAACCAAGATTTACATTTAAACAGGGWAAATCCATCCTTTTTCTTCCTTCTGCCCCACCATTGCTGCATCCAAGGCACTGCTCCTTAACAAGTCCTTTCACATCAATCTCCACATCCAGTAAAGCCACATGAAGAGCTGATGAAAGTCCACTTTATGAGCTGATTATAAGTTTTGTCATTACTCTGAGCTGAAGATGTTCATATTTGTGGCATATGTTTAATCCACRAATCTTTATAGATGAGAGTTAGATGTCAATGTCTGCAGTGCTTGTTCCTGAGCTGCTCCATTGTTCCCATCAATGGTCCCACATTTGTGCATGCAGTGGCTTTTCCGACTTTTTGGGTATGAGCAACAGGCAGAGAGTGGTTTTAGAGATTTGCCTGATGACTGTGATGAGCTCCTGGAGCCAAAACCTAAGAGGAAAATGCAGTTATTCCAYGAAGAAATATATCAGGACTGAGTTTGAGTCCAATGAGTCAAATAAAGGCAGTGAACAAGTTTCCCTGGGGCATCTGCAGGAGAGGAATTCAGCCTTGCTCCTTCCCAGGAGGTGTGAATTATCTGGGATGCAGCAGGTACATCTTGGACACAGCTCCCAGCTKCCAGTGCTCAGGGATGTGAGTGTGCTCCTTTGTCTCCAAGGTGTCCATGCTGCAGTTCCTGGGGAATGGACAGCTCAGGRAGCACGGGGGACCCTCAAAACCTGCAGCTGCCTCCTCCCTAAGATGAATTTCATGTGGAGTTCTGCAGTCAGCACAGCTCCCATTAGGTTTCTGGGCGAAATTTCAGGTCTGGAGCAGAACTTGTAAAGCCTGAATCATTTTTTGACCTGCGTAATAAAGAGGGACCCGCAGCAGCAGAGGGCATCAGAAGGGCTCCAGCCAAAATCCGTGGTGACTGGGGGAGTGGGTGACCAGGCATCCTGATCACAGCCCAGCTTTCTGAAATGTGCTTCCTCTCATTTGGTCCATCAGGCTTGTAAAACTCGCAGGCAAGCTGCAAGGACCATCTGTTTTCCAGGGACTTCAGGGACGAGTGGAGCAGGGAGGAGGAGGTGGCTTAAGAGGTAATTGAAGGCCTTGCAAGTGTGTCTGGTTTTCTTTGAGRGAAGAGTGGTTTTAGGCAGGCTCTTTGTCTACAGCTACAGATTATAAGTGATGTGATATATTTTAATTCATGGTGGGGTGGTCAGATGACATGGTAAGACCTGACAAGGCTCATTTCACAGATCATGCAAAGATGTGCTGCTGCTGCTGCTGCAGCTGCAACACAGGTCCATCAGAAACAAGGAGGGAGACAATAGCCAGGAGAACAGCACAAGGCTTGGCTGGGCACCAGGGAGCTTGTCTTGAGTTGGACATGTGCCTTAAACAGGATTTTTGCTGACTTAGATTCCTTTCCTTCCATGTTCCCAGGCTGATGTGGTTAGAAGGAAGYAGAGCAAAAGCAGTCTAAAAGCAGAAAAAGTGACAGTGGTGAGCTGGAGCTGGTAATGGACAGAGGGAACCTAAACCCCAAAGAAATTATGACTTCAGTGGTTTAATTTTCTATCTAGTCTGTTGCCTCCAAAGATGACAGAGGAGCAGAATCTCTGTTTGATGAGACTATTGCCTTACAGAAGGTTGGACACATATATTGCATTAATTTTCATTGCATTTTGTCKGAAAGAACTTGAAATATGTTTCTGTAGCCAGCCAAGCTCATTCTTAACTATCACTGCTACACATTCAGCAAGAATTTATAGGCAGTGTTAGAAGAATTCATATCCTTGCCTATTGTYTGTGCCAAAAGCCTCTGTCCTGGAA
Organism: Malurus melanocephalus; assembly: GCF_030028575.1. NCBI lineage: Eukaryota > Metazoa > Chordata > Aves > Passeriformes > Maluridae > Malurus > Malurus melanocephalus. The sequence goes on along the minus strand of NW_026623376.1, from coordinate 602,091 downwards.
TTCCTTATGCTCACCCCCAGCCCTGTAAATCAGGAGCTGGGATGAGAACACATGCACCCTCCCCTGCACTGGCCATGATGGTCTAGGAATGTTTATTTTTATGGGAAAGAGCTACTTCTTCTATCTTCATCCCTCRGTCAGCTGGAATAGATCTGCTTTGGTGCCTTAGGTGGAAAGATGTGCAGAGCTGAGCAGATGCTGGGGGATGTTTCCAGAGTGAGCAGTGTTCYTAGGAAGAAGCAGCAATCCCAAACCATGCACTGAATTGTGCAGACACTTCCCTGCCACAAACAGGCTGTGGCCATGTCCAAGGGCTCCCTGCAGATACTCTGCATCCTTCAGGGCTGGGGAGCAGGGGGAGAAGCTCTCAGCAGGGCCCAGAGTCTCCTTTGCAGCCCAACCCTGTGCTTGTGCTGCCTGYTCTTCATTTCCTGCAGCACCTCCCATGGCTGGGACATGAAATGTAGCTGAAGATCACAGCAAACCATGAAGCAAATGAAACAAACCATGGGTCAGCTGAGAAGAGGAAAAAGATCCAGCCTGCAAAGGGAACCTCRAAGATGTGATTCTCATTGGTTTTATTCGATTGCACTGGGCAGAGAGGGGGGAAATCTGCTCTCAAGGAAACAGGAAMAGCCCCTCTGAAGCCTGCTCATTCCAGATTTGCCTTGATGAATTTGAGAGCCAAAACTGGCCTGAAGTATCTATAAAAACATATAAGGCTTTGGGACAGATTGTGCTTTTCTTGAATATGTAGTKGGGGAGGGAGCAGGAATTTCCCTCCCTTCAAAAACTTAAGCATAATACCAGGGAACAAAGAAAGGCAAGAAAGTGGTAAAGATGACAAAAAATTCCTCTGATGGTGCCTGGCCTTTTGACTGATCTTTGGCTGTACCAATGTCCTGACATTAAAATTGCAGTGGCCCTGCAGTCCTTGTTCCCTGCTCCCAGTGGAAACTCCCTGGGGACAATAATGGCTTTCTCCAAACCAGTTTTTCTGTTGAACAGCTCTGTTCTCTGTGTCATATCTGGAGGTTCCTGCATGGGGTGGGGTGTGCTGTCAGCCTGCAGCATCCACAGGTGCTGCACTGGGATGCTCTTGGCTCTGAAAATGCTTCAGGCAGCAGCATCTGCATTTCTGTGTGGTGAATTTTTAAATCCCTGAGGACAAGCTGAGCTGTAAGACTGCAAGAAAACATTACCTATCCACACAGGAAAGCCACAGAGGGCCCTGCACACTCTGCTTGGTGCTGGGGCGTACAGTCTGATTAAAAATAGGRACTGAGCTAGTTTTGCTAAGAGATTTAACATCTTCTGTACATTGCTGATTTAGTTCCTGAGGAGTAAAGTAACATAACACATGCTACTCTCCTATTTCATAGTAGTCCTCACCCTTTGTTGTCAGAATACAAGCCAAAGGTGCATATTTCTCAAGGAATTGTTTGAATTACTTTCCTCATCCTGATTACTTTTCTTCACTTTTTCCTTCATCAACYGTCCTTTGGGTATTAACCTTGTATTTATGCTCACATTAACCAGGGTCAGCATCAGAAAATGCTCTTGCTCTTGCTTTTGCTCAGCCACCTGGAGAAACAGAGGAGGGAGACAGTACCAGACACACACTAATTTCTAACATGTGTTTCCTGCCAGTACTGGCCTCAGCAGCATAAGTCACCCTGGGAATAATCACTGTTTGAGTGCAGTCTGTGGATGTGCATGAGCCTGAGGAGGCTCTGCCATGGACTGAGTGTCCTGCTGAACATCAGCAGGTTGAGGGTGAGGAGGAGGAAGGTTTGCTACGGACGTCACRGTAACTGGTGATGTGTAAAAGATTCAATTCGGCTTCTTATATAAGCTGGTTGGATAATAACAGGAAATAGCTGTAAATTGGGATGAATATTTATAACTGGAATAACCTCCCCCTTCTGTTTGAATATTAAAGTGAAGCCTGGTAGGCTGGGCCTTCTGTTGTCCACAGAGAAGTTGTAGACAACAGGGCCTTAAAAACGTTATTTCCAAAATGTTATTTCCAAACATTCAGCAGCATCAGAAATGGTTTGGATTGCTTTTGCGGTTTTTCTGGACACATGAGGTTGGGCTTGTGTCTCATGCTGTGCCCTGGGATGAGCTGGGGCTGTGGTGTGTCCCTGGATTGGGGCAGACATGGCTTTCAATGCCAATGGCCTCATTCAGCTCAATTGGTGAAGGCATCTGACCCTCAGTAACTGCACAGAGTGCCCAGGGGTTTGGTGACCTGCAAAAGAGACTGACTGATAAGGAATGAGATAATTTTGTGACTATTTATTTCAATTTTGTCTCAAGTGGATAAATGGTATCTCATCTAAGAAAGCCACTTATGTCTGACACCTTCCCTGCATGTCTGTAATTTTCACTGCTATATGGAATCACGCCARCACTTCAATGGAGTGGGATTTTTCCAAAGTGTTTTGCTCTGGCCCATCTTTTTCCCTAACTGGAGCAGATGGGAATTTTGCTGTTGATTTCAGCGTGAACAGAGTCTGGGTCTGGAGAACCCAGMAGTCTCCTGTGGCAATTGAGTCATGATGGGAGCTGTTTTGTGCCTGCCTAGGGAGGGACATATTTAAGGATGAGCCCAGTTCAAACTCACTGCGAGTCCCCATGACTTCAGAGCTGAACCTGGCCAGGAGCACAGCTCAGAGCTGAGACCATATTCCTCCTAATTTTGGAAGGGATAATGCTGTGGAAACTTTTTGSCATTTGGAAATTAAGCAGAGCAGCCCCAATCAGCCCCTGATTTCTCATGGAAGTGAGTTCCCTAATGCTGGTGCCCCTCCCTGGGCCTGCCCTCTCCTACTTCTCTTGCCTCCTGCAACTTGTGAATCTAYTGATCAATTTTATACAAATTGAGCAAATGATAAGAAAGCTCTGAGATAGTGAAATCTTAAAAGATTATTAGGTCTGTTTATACTGGTTGAGAAACATTACAGCCCCAGCTTATGCAGAAGATGCTCTGGATCCCCATATATGAAAAACCCCAGAAAAGACTGCTCCTGCTTCACCTTTAAAATAATCATCAGAAAAAAAGTGGAGAGATTGAGGCTTTATTAGTTTTGCTCTTCACAGACTAAATCACTGTGTTAGAGCTCATGAAGAAGTTAATATTCCCATTCCTAGCTTTCTGCAGGGACAGGGGGAAGATGTTTAGCAGTGGGAATCTGSTTTCTTCTAAGGGCTCTGCCAGATTCCTGGTCTGTAATTCCAGGACCTTTTCCTATTCCAAGCCAGGAAGCTGATCCTTTTGGATGCATCCTTTGCAGCTACAGCTACTCCCCAGGCAAGGGATGCAGCTCCTGGTGAGCCCCTGCCTGCCCCCAGAGCTCTCTTTACACCCATGGCTCCTTCTGGAATCTTTCTGTGAGGACAAGGAAAACCAAGGAGTGAACTTCTGGAGCTCYGTGGGGGGAACCAGCCTTGCCAGCTTTTCCATTATGCTATTTGTTACATCTTCTCTCATTTCAGTGGATGTGAAACCTAAAAGGTAAAAGGGCACTGTTGGAAATGTGGTGTTGGAGAGAAGCCCTTCCCCACCCAGCTCTGCTTACCAGGCCTCAGAGCAGAAGGGATCACAACTCACTTTGACTCTATTTTTTCCATTTAGTAATTCCTAAAGAAGTGTCCTTTCTTTAAGCTGTCTTTCTTGCTSTTGGAAATTCACTCCTCTTTGCCTCACTGCTGGGACTATGAAACCAGTCTGTGGCTTTTTATTTTCCTAAATTGAGTTTCAGCCAGTGCTGCTCATGGGGCTTTCCAAAGGTAGCTGAAGTGTGAGTTCTGCTGTGGCTCCATCCCAGCTGCCATAACACCATTCCTTCCCCTGTCACTCCCTTTTGCTGGAGTTGAGTGTTTGGAGGACTGAAGAGTGGAGAGATGTAGGTTGGGAGGTGACCTCAAGCCCATCAGGTCTGCTCACACTTTCCATCAGCTTGYTGGGCTTGCCCAACCAGTCTGGCTCCCAGAACAGCTTTTTCTTTCCCTCTTTCAATAAGATGGGAGCTGCAGCCATTTCCTTCGCTTTTCTTGGAATTGTTGTATGTGCTGRGGGCCTCACAGGTGTGTAACAATCCTTAAAGGCCAATTCTTGTGCAGTTGCCTTCACCAGCAGATCTCCATGTGCTCTGGTTCTCAGTGGGGAAATTGAGGCATGGAGTAGCTCTGTGTTCAAAAAACACAGATGTGGCACTTGGGCATATGGTTTAGTGGTGGTTAATAACTGGAGTTGATGATCTCAGAAGTATCTTGCAACCTAAATGATTGTGTGATTCAAGGCAGAGGCTGACCTAGGAAGGGAAGCACAGTGTCCTGCATGCTGATGGCAAACTGCTCTCAAGCCATGTTGCCTGGGGTGTATGAATGCTCTCTGCTGGAACACACAGCCCTCCTCTCCATGTGGACACGGAGTTGGCAGGGCTACCATTAGCCAAGGCTRGTTCTCAATTCACCTTGGGCCCAAGACTTTCTGCTCACTGAAATCCTTAGTCACTTGTTAAATGTTGCCTATCAATTATTCTTTACAGACCACCAAAAGAGGGTTCCCTCTGTTGGGTCAATTCTTGATTAACAAGGTTTAACATGAGCTGGGTCATCAGCCAGAAATGATGGTCATCAGCCAGAAATGATGGTCATCAGCCTGCTTTACTAGCAGGAGCAGGTGCCCCATCTGTGGCTGCTGTGACAGGGACACAAAGGAATGACAGGGGCTGGGGATGGCAGTGGGAGGCTGGGCCAAGGCAGCAAAATAGAGCCAAAATCCTTTCTCTTTTTACCTGCAGGACTGTTAAGGCACAGGCTGAGCCCAGGTTGTGCTGCTCATTCAAACCTACAGTTACTCTTTTGTACCCCAGCATCTGTCTGTGATACAGAAACATTATTTATCACTTCCACAGTGCTCTGGTCCTGCATAAACCCCCRGCACTTCAGCTGAGTCTTTTTCTGAGGAACAGAAAGAGTTGCCCAGTCCAGGCTGCCCCTAAGGCTGTGGTGGCTCCTGGGGCAGCCCCAGCTCTCTGTGTCTCCAGCTCTCCAACACTGGGGTTTAATTCCGTTTGCATTCCTCCTCTGACTCAGCCTTTAAAAATCTTCCTTGCTACTGCACTACTGTGAATGGGTGAGATGATTGCATTTTACTCTGGTTCTCTTTTCCTGTTGCAGCTTGTATTCATAACYAAATAAAATATCTGCTGACATGAGCATCTTCCTCAGGGACACCACACTGTGTCCCCTTGGTGATACCCATACTCCTTTCTTGGGTGTGGACTTACAGCTTTGCTGTCCTGGCTTTTGTCTCACCTCCTCGGGCTGACCCCAGTAATGAGAAGTTAATTATTCCCAGAGGYAAAACGTGGGGTCAAAAGCTGCTGCTCCCCCCAGGTGTGACATGGCTGTGTCTGTCACCCCACTGCAGCCACGGGGCGATGGCAGCAGGCAGATCTCTGTGCTGCTGCTGGGGCTGCTGTCATCTGGTTTTCCTAAAAGAAATATATATTGATATAGGTGTACATATTTCTATTGCTCAGTGTTTACCCAGGAGCAAGGAGATTTTCCACTGCTGGAAATTCAGCTCACGCATTCCCCACTGCAGCGATCCAGCGCCGGTCACAGYAGAGCTGGGGGAGGAATGCTTCTTGCTAAAAATAAACACAGGAAGGCTGCCTATCAAGACCTTTTACTGCCAGCTCAAAAGGCTCCAGCACACACGATYCTTTCCCTCCAGGTGCTGGCAGCTGGGGGATGCTGCCCAGGCTCAGGTGGCTGCTCAGTGCCATCCCCGCCATCCCTCCCTCCTCTGGTGGTCCCTGGATAGAAATAAAGGGCACTCCCAGTTCTGCTGCAGGATTCCTTGTGAGAATGGAGCCACGAGAGCGTGTGCCTGTGCTTTGTGCTGCACTGCAGGCCCCGAGATCAGGAGTGCTGAAGTGATGACACGAAACTGGCAGCTGAAATGTCCTCACTCCGGAGGATCCAGGACCTCTGCGCTGTCTGCCTGCACAGCCCAGGGATTTTCGTTTCATTTTTTACTGTAACTACCTTCTCTGGTCCATAAACTATATTGTTTTCATTTAATTCTGGGAACATAATGAATTTCTGTGGGCTTGTTTCCTGTTCAGTGTAATATCTTTGCTAGATGTGAGGTTTATTTCACAAGCTAGTTATAAATTCATTCAGACTTGCAATTGTTTCATCTTGGGAGTAATCAATAAAAAGAAACATKAAGGAGATTTTAGACCCTTCACATCCACTGAAATTCAGGGATGTAAATCTGTCGTCTGACTTTTTTTTACCCCTGAGTGCTGAGTAATGTTGGAAAAATGTTAAACCTTATCCTAGTACCTCAGTGTGCCTATGGAATGGCCAGAGTGTGAAATTCTCTCTTCTTTACCCCCAAAGGAGTCTTCAGCATAAAAAATCTCATTGGGTGTTGTGAAGAGGCAATGAAAAGCTGCCAAAAGTGGAGGGTGTAACAGTGTCAGGGTCTGTTCCTTGGACAGCCATGCTTCATGTCATGCCCTTACCTCAGCTCAGCTGACTCCGCCTTATCACACTATCAAGTGGGTAATACCTATTTTTTCCTCAGTTTCCTGACAATTTAGGATAAAAGCTAACCTCCCTGGAGCTAATCTGTGTCTGGCCCTTCTGTGCCTCCTAGCAGAAATACCYAGATTAAAGCTAACATCTGGCTATCAGCAAATAGATTTAGAGCAGCAGATATAGATTTAATTTTCTAGATTTAGCCCCTTTATTTTTTTGCCAATAGCRAGAACCTGAGGAGCTGCTGAGCACTCTTTTGAAAAGCTTGCCAAAAAATGCCTAATTTCTCTTCTCACTTGTGCAGACCAGTTGCAGATTGCTGGTGGTGTCAATCTGGCATAAATAAAAGCAAAACCAGGCTCAGGCTCCTGAGGTCACCAAGAGCCACCTGGGGAATCCCTGGCGTCCTGGTGTTTCTTGACTSAGCCTGGGGATGCTGCTTGTGCCATCAGGGGGGATAAAATCACCATAATCCTGCCCACTCCTCTTCTGGCCATGCATGTCCTTGGTTATCTCCTCAGTATTGGGTTTATGAAGAAGTTCACAGCGCTTTTATCCATGGAAATGTGTCTCATGTGTCCGTGAGCTGGGCTGGTACTCGGGTACAACTGTCTGAAGGCACTTGAGGCAGGAGCCTGGAGCTGGGGGGCAGCAGAAGCAGCCCCACAAATCCCCTGCAGATTTGCAGATTCACTGCCCAWAGGCTCCCCTTGCTGCCATAGGACCCTCTGTGGTGCTGAGAGCTCCATTTTTCTTGTTGCATTCACACAGAGCTGCTAATAAATCTGAATTGCATTGAGCCTGGGCTGAATTTTATTTGGTTTGAAGGCCAGACWCCAGAAACAGTTTTATTTTGTTTTTTTGTTTTTTTTTTTCTTTCCCTGGAGGTTGTTTTGCTCCGAGTTTGAGACAAGTGTGGAGTGTGAAACCGTAAACTCACATGAACCATTAATGGTGGTGCCAATTAAATGGATGAGGAATTAATTTACAAGAGCAAGTTCTACTTCTAGTATATTGCCAACTACGAGATGCTTTAATAATAAAACCAGGTCTTGCCACTGAATTCAGGGATAATTTAGGACTTGGTGTCATTAATTAAAAGTAGAAAAGTCTTTTAGCAGCATATAATGAATTTGTATTGATTTTGTATGTTTTTGCTGCCTACTTCTCAGCTTAGTTTCAGACTCCCAGCCCTTGGGCTTATTGATGGAGCAGAAATCCAAAGGCACAAGAACCAGGTGAAATGTGGATGTTCAGGGTTCAGTGTCTCCAAACATTCCCATCTCAGTTGCGTGGACAGCCTTAGTGGATTTAGCTGAAATACAAACAGAAAAGCCAGAGATATTAAGACCCAGCATTTAGCATTGGCTTTCCACACCCTCAATATTATCTCCCCTCTGTGCTCACTCTTTCCATGAGGTGCTGGGTGGGCTGAGGCAACACCAGACYCTGTGTGACCCCACTGCTGAGCATGGGGCTCTCAGAGAGTCTGGCTGCAAGGGGAAAATGAATACAGAGCTCCAGGCACAGGGTTTAACTCTCCTTTGCCTGCAATCTGTGCTCAGTCCCCGGCGCTGCTCTGCTCCACTGGTGGGAGGAGGGATGTTGGTGAGGCTGAGCTGCTCCTGTGCGTGCAAAGACATGGATTTACACCTCTTATCTGGAGAGCTGTGGAGCAGACAGCCCCACTGAATGGTGTTGCAGAATAACGGGGACCAAGCCTGGGTGTGAGCACACATGTGGAGTCCAATTCTATTTTCTTTTTGTTTGATGCATTTGTGATCTCAAGGGAGAGGGAGAAGCCGACAAGAGACTCACTCTTGTTTTTATTTGTGTTAAGGAGATGCCCTAGCACACAAGCAGTCACAGAAACTTGCAGGAGCAGRAAGCAGAGCTGGGCTGCATGCCAGCACCATCCCTGTGGTCACAAATGGCTCTCTCTGGGGATTTGTCCTGCTATGGATGGGCAGGTGATGGGCTGAAACCCTGCTCACCCCACCCAGCTGCTGAAAAGGGRCCTTGTACAGCTGCACACCCACCCTTGGTGCTGCCCCTGCCAGAGAGGTGACAGATTTGATAGTTAGCTCAAAATCCCTGATTACCTGGAGGCTGTGGGAATGTGCCAGGTCCGCACAGGAGAATTTGTTCTGTAGTAATTTGTGCTCAAATTAAAATCATCAGCTCCACAAACTCATTCCTTAGGGTGAATCCAAAGRAACCAAAACTGCTAAGGAAGCACGTTTGGAGGGTAATTCAAACCCACCTTTGTGCTCAGCTCTGGCTGTGCCAGCTCACCCTGCTCCATCTGCCAAAAAGGGTTAGAAATGCAGTGTGGATCCCAGGGCTTTGCTCTTTCCTGTAGTCGAGGAAAGTCCATGAAATMGATTTTCACCTGGTGTTTTTCTGCTTCCATTTCCAGATCTGTTCAAGACACACAGGAGGAAGGTACATGACAAAATCACTGTGGTAACAGACCTGAGGCTGGTTCAGTTGGATGTTTCAGTGGAAATTTGGGCCTGATAATACTTGTTTCCCATTTTG
>NW_026623376.1:572639-592775 GCF_030028575.1 Malurus melanocephalus | reverse complement strand
GAGCTGCTGCTCTGCATCACATCTCCTGCCCAGGGCCACCCACGGGCTGCTCCTCCATGAGCATTTAGATGGAGTTTACTCACAGAAAAAGTTGTCCCCACCTGGAATTATTAGAGCTCAATCAGTGCCCAGAAGTGCCATGCATGGGCAGTTTCCTTTGCTGTGTCAATGATGGGCCCTATCCTTTCCCATGGGTCATGTCTGATGCTGCTGTCATCATGGCAGAATCCTCATCCCCAGGGTGTATTTCATCCTTGTTTTCATTTCTTACTATTTCTCATCCAATCCATTCATTTATTAATCTTCTTTATTCCCACTTCTCTTCTGCCCACCAGTATGTTTGTTTTATCCATTTATACCCCYGATCTGGCTGTGCAAATGAGTCAGAATTTTGTTTATAGCAGGTCCACAGTAAATCAAACCTCCAGCTAAGGACAGGGAAGTTTTGTGTTGCAGCAGGAAATTTGGGTCCTTTCTCCTTCTCTCAGTGTCTGCCTCATTTATATCTCTAAATGTGTGATCTTGCCTTGAAAAAATCCATAATGACTCATTGCCTCACCCGGATCTACTGTCAATAACACAGTTAGATATAACCAGTTAATTAACTGGGAAGTCTAATTACTTAAATTTCAGCCCTTTCCTGGGGTTTTGCTGTTGCAGGAGAATGTCAGATAATAACTMTGTTTTTCCATATACCCGTGTTTTATTTTTCTTGGGGAACTTAGAAAAGTTATGTGTAAATATTTCTTTCTCCAGCAAGCACAATTTATTATCCCTTTTCCTTTAGCTTTCATTAAAAACTGCTCCCGCCCCTTCTTTAGTTTGAACATATAAATAAAAAATGCTTGATTCAAACAACCTAAGCCATAAAAACCTGCTTGAAAAGAAATTCAGGCAACTACCACATCTGGAATAATAGTCAACATATTTTAGAGAGAGAATTCATTTTTCTCACACAGGATACTAAATCATGATGGCTGCATGTGCCAAAAAAAACATAGCGGGATATGACTATGGGACGACGTGAACCAATAATGAGGTTCAATAAAGAACTAATCTTATGGGGTAATGCAATCTGGTTTGCTTTTGGTTTAAAGAAAAGCCTCTGTATGTGTGTGTGCTTGTACACAGTGCTGTGCCCACAACATTGCTACCTTCAAACCTCCCAGACCAGGGACATACATGGGATGGGCACAGCAGTGCACCCCCAGATTTACTGAAAGGGTGGTGTCGGGGTTTCAGAGAGCCAGGAGCACTGGGACAGGGCTCCCCTGAGTCCTGAAGGGCCAAGACAGAGGCAGTCCCACCTAAGGGGTGGGCACATGAAGGCTGTGGGGCTTAAAAGGATGGAACATGAAGTCAGCACATGGTCACACCCTGTAACCTTGCCCASAGTTCCTGTCCTGCCCCCGCTGCAATGCTAGCAGGTGGGAGCTCTCAGTGTGTTTTTCTAGATCCCTTCTCTCCTTTGGACTTTCTGCCTGTCGTTGTTTTCCTTATTCTCTTTCCCTGGAACTTCTGGGTAACAGAGCATTTAGTAAATGCAAAGGTTTTTCTCTGTTGGGCTAAGCTGATGCTAAGTGAATGCTAAATTAACACCAAATAATGCTATGATAAGTTGTTTTATGTTGTATTCTGTGTTGCATTTCATCATTTGCCAAAGATAATTGAGTTGTGGTTGTTTGATTTTGATCCTATTGCCAGTAAGCTTCAGTATGATTTTTATCCCTTGACTCTGTGTGGTGGAGATTTCTCCTTGAGTTAAACCCCTGCATCTGAGCATCCAGGGCTTAAGGGGTGCCACTATTGCCAGCTGCACAGCTTTTAATCTGTGGCACCTCTGGAGATGAGCCCCTCTGGCCCCGTGCCAAGCTGCCCACAGGGGCTGGAGAGATCCAAAGGGTCTGGAGCTGTGGGGACACTGGGGCTGGACAGGGCCTGGAGTTGTGGGGACACTGGGGCTGGACAGGGTCTGGAGATGTGGGGACACTGGGGCTGGTAAAGGCATTGCAAGGGCATTGCAGCTGGCCTCCAACATTCTCAACCTCAAATGTTTCCTTCAGCCTTCTGTTAGGGTTTGGGTATTGTTCAAGCTAGGTTTATCTTTTGTGTTACCTTTGAGACTGTTTAATCTGGATGCTGGTGTCTTCTTTCCATCTCTTTTCTGTTTTGCAGTTCAGGTAAATATTTCAGAGTACTTTAGGTGTCCCTAAATTAGCCTCCTTCCAATAAGGATTATGGATTCTGCCTGCCCTGTCATTTAAGTGGTGGGAAATCCAATGAACTGCTGTGGGAGGCCAAGCACTTTACTGTTTGCTGAGTGTCTCCAMGGATGCTCAGTAGTAAAGCACATTTTGTTCATATTTGGCATTGTCCCTTTTCCTCCAGTTCGAATGGGATCCCCTAATTACAGGCCTGGATTTTAATATATTCTCTGAGATTGGGTAAATAAAATACGAATCTGTTTTTGCTTCTTGGAGATGGGACGCATATGAAGATGAGAGCAGAAAATGAAAAAATATGGGAAAAAACTAACCAGAGAACAACTCTGAATTACAGAAAACTCTTTCTAATGCCGAAACCCCATAGCTTATAGTTGCTTAAGGGAAAGGGAAAAAGTTCTGTTCCTTCAGTGTTTTTCCTTTCTGTGGTGGAGGAAGATTGGCATGAGTGGTTGTGTGCCCACTGAGAGGTGACAGAGTTCTTCTACATTTTTCTGGAAACCTATTTTCCTAGTAATATCCTCCACCAGCTTCATCTCCACCACCCAGGGTCCAGCTGTGCAGTGGGCAGCATCTCTGGCCTGGAAGGACAGTGCCAAGTTGGTTTCACAAAAACCCAGGATGGAGGATCCCACTTTCCTCTTCCKCCCCTTCCCTTGCAGGTCTCATAATCCCAATGGAGGAGGCACTTTACTTCTTCACTTCCAGCTGATGTGAAAACAGTGAAATAGCTTGGTTATGGCCCCAAATCTCTGGAGCCTCATTTAATGCATTAATGGATATTTTAATCCCATACCATTCTTCCTTCCCTTCTCTATCTGCTGGAGACTGGTACAAATACATTCATTCTTGTGGCACAAGAAAAGCATGGCACATGGATACTTTGGCTCAGGGAATGCTGTCCCTGGTGGCTTTTATCAAACATAACATTTCTCCAGACATCTTCATCACCAGTAAAATGCCAGCCCCTCTGAGCAGCCAATTTACTATGCTGTAAATAAATCTAACTTCAGCCGATARATTTTTTGCCATGTAATCAGTCTGCTTTCATAAAAATTCCCTTCTCTTGGCATTCATTCACATATGCCTTACAAATGTGCACACTGTATTGAATCAGATATGTGGGAAATATATATTTTTTCCATATGGATCCCAATATGCCATATAAGGTTTTCCTCTGCCCCCCTCTCCCCTACTCTCAGTCTCTTGTGGGCATATATCATAACAATTGAAATCTGATGAGAAAATGAAAAAATGCTTGGTGTTCATATCTTCCAAGTAGTTTTCCAGAGTCCTGCTGCTGAAAGGGACATAAATCATCGGCAGCAGTCAAACAACGTTGTTACCTGAATATACAAAACAAAACACAACTCCTTTCTTGCTRCTGGAAAGAGGAAAGTACTGCAGCAAAACAAATGCCTTCAAATTGTCAGTCAGGCTATATTTAGTGGGAGAAGTTATGTGTGCCAAAAAAGGTGTGCAGGCCATCACAGTCATCTACCTGGCATGAGGAAGGAAAGCTGGAACATTCTGGTGCTTTTGCACCCTGGCTGATSTCCAAACTGGGGCTTAACCCAAACTGGCATCACTAAGCCCTGGATGGACTTCCAGCCACGCTGGTGGGATAAAGCAGGGTGAGACCCCTGTTAGCAGCTGCAGAGGAGGGCATGCAGGTGCTTGGTCTGCCTGCTGCTGCTTGGATTCTCTTTGAACCCTGGCACCAAGGAGAAGGGGACAGAGCAGCCAGCAGGACCCTTCTTCATACTCACCAAACCTCCAAGGGGACAGTGCTGAAGTTTTGCTCCTAGCACTGTCTGGTCTGACATGTCCTCTTGCCAAAATAAAACCAGTGAACCCCAAAGAAGTAAACCAGTAAGAGATCTTTCATTAAGATATCACTTTTTTTTTTTTTTTAATGTTATCTTTTGAATTGAAACGTCTGAAAATGGCAAACTGTCTTGGGATAGCTCTGCAGACAGACAAAAAATAGGTGAAAACTGTTACAAAAACATTGTCCAAATCACTCACCTGCCCAAATTTTGAAGTTATACTGTGAATCAAAACCTAAAATGCCTTGAAAATATCCATGAGGTTACTTTGCTTGAGGAGGATTTTCCCAGACACTATACCCTGATCCAGGATACGCCATCAGTTGGAAAAGAGGATAAAACCTGGCACTGAGTTACAGTTTGTGAGTGACAGAAGCATGCTCTGTGCAGCATCTCTGCTTCTCATCACACACAGGTTTAGCATCCCCTACTCCTGAATCCATCCCCTCCAGAAACCACAGGAACACTGATGAGTTCAGGGTCTTGTTCTGGTTTGGACAAAATCAGCAGCAGGATTGCAAATGAAACTTGTTCTCCTGATCCCATCCTGCTGACATGGWGCAGAGGGTTGTGCAGAAGAAAAGAGGAAAATAAGTCTCTTTCCAGCAACCCACTGGTACCCCATGGCATCTCCTCTCCCCGCTGTGAGCCAGCTACATCACCATAGGCAGCTCTTGAGAAGGACCGGGGTTTGTGCATGAGCAGCCCGGTAAGGTGGCTTTCCCACCCCGCAGAAACTACTCCCAGCTTTCTGGCTCCATCTTCTGGAAGTGAGACAAAACAGAGATTTCTCAAAGCCTGAGCTTGTATAACGAGTTCATAACAACGCCCTACAATGTGGGCCTTGCTATATGTCTGGCACAAATATATCTCTTTCATAATATACGAAACTTGTAATTAATCTCTGTAAAACGCCTCTGCAAGGAAAAGACARTATGAAAAGAGGACATGGCAGTGTTTAAGTGAAACCCAAAGTGCAGGTAAGGAGCAGGAGATGAAGCATTTTAGGGTTAAACCATGCAGTGTGGCTGTGTTTTTTTTAATGGATATGACAAAAAAGTCAACAGAGCAACAGCATTTTCTGTCTCCTTTTTAAGTAATTCCCCAATTGGTATGGAGGAAGCGGGGGGAGCCAAAGCACAAAATCTCTGTGATCACACAGTGGCCTTTCATCTAGGGGGAACAAAGAAAAAGAAAAATAGCAGAGAAATAGCAGAGAAATTGATTTCAGATCTTGGCTGAGCAGAGTTTAATGATGGGACCTGGTGACAGTGACACTGGGACAGAACTCTAACCAGTTCTTTCTAGATGAGCCAATTCAGAAATCACAGCTTTCCCAATGCCATTGGATCAGCAGTCTCAGCACACACAGGATGGGCCATCCCAAGTGCACAAATCACCAGCCCAGGGTTTGTGCTGACGTTCCCCCACCCAGTGTCAGGGTGCTGCCCGAGGGATACAGAATGTTCCCATTTAAGATGCAGTAGATTTTTCACAGCTTCATTCTCAATATCTGCCAAACAGACTCCCCTCTGCTAGTTTTGTTTTTGTTTATGCTGCCAAATTTAGGTTCCCGTGTACAGGCTACCAGCTGTGCCAGGCAGAGACTTACCTGGGATGCTGCAGGTCTGGTGTACACTGAGGGCACAGGAGCACAGGTTTAAAAGTTTCATGTCACTCTTTTTTTCTGGAGATGCCTCTTGACCTGCAGACTCTAAGCCCTGCAGATTCTCTTAGAGGTGCTAATTAATTTTCTGTGACTACTGTAATTGCACAAAAGCATCTTTGTCCCTCTCAGAGTTGCAGYGCCACACACAACCTGCCTCATAGAATCACAGAAAGTTTTGGGTTGGAAGGGACCTTAAAAACCATCTTGTTCCAAGCCCTTGCCATGGGCAGGGACACCTTCCACTAGAGCAGATTGCTTTAAGCCCTATCCAGCCTGGATGAACACTTCCAGGGATGGGGCAGCCACAGCTTCTCTGGGAAACCTGTGCCAGGGACTCACCATACTCAAAGGGAAGAATTTCCTTCTAATGTCCAAACTACTCTCAGTTTAAAGCCATTCCCCCTTGTCCTATCGCTATCTGCCCATGTAAAAAGTCATCCCATCTTTTTGGTAAACTCCCTTTAGGCACTGGAATGTTTTAAGTGTCCCTGGAGCTCTCTCTTCTCCAGGTTGAACAGCCCCGGCTCTCTCAGTCTGTGTCAGAGCAAAGCTCCTCCAGCCCTCAGAGCATCTCCATGGCCTCCTCTGGACCAGCTCCTTCTTGTCCTTCTTGTTCCGAGGACCCCAGGCCTGGGTGCCGTACTCGGAACTTTTCTTTATCTTCACGGACAGGAATCCTTTCTCCTGCCGGCTCCAGTTTAGCGTTGTGCCGGAGGGTGGTGCTCGATACAAGCTCTGCCTCCCTCTGTCGCTGCCGCGGAGCGCCCGGGCTGAACCTCGGGATGGGGCGGAGGGACAGATGTGGCTTCGTGAGGATGTGCCCATACCACCTTCGGCAGCACAAACAACTGCYTGGGATGAACCATTTGGTGAATATTCCTCCTAAACTCACCCTGACCGGAAATCTCTGAGTTTGGCCCGGAAACTTTTCCTAAAGTTGTTACTTAACTTTCTACTTGTCATGACCTTCTGCCTCGCACTAATCAAATTTAAGGATATATTAGGTATTAAATATGTTTAGGATTATTATTTCAGGCTTGTAAACTCATATGTAGTTAAAAAATAARTAACACRGAATCACAGAATGGTTTTGGTTGGAAGGGAACTTAAAGCTCACCTCATTCCAACCCCCCCATCATGGGCAGGGAGGTATATCACTAGACCAGGCTGCTCAGAGCCCCATCCTGCTTCTGCAGGATCAAAATCTTACAAAACAGAGTAAGTTCAAATGCAGAAACAATTTTCTGAATTTCTACTGAGACAAAGATGGGCAGAGAGTCCGACTTTTGGGGCCAGAAGCCCTTATCAGCAGCACTTCAGTGTCTCCAAGGACATCCCCATCATGTTCCAGGCAAAAGCTTCCACGTGGTAATGCATCCTCATTATGCCCATCAGTTTAATTAAGTAGATTATTAATGGTTATCCTATTTGAGAAGCAATTCTTACAGTGGAAGGATTGATGCCCTGAGGAAGCAGCAATAACTACACTGCTGTTGCTTTAACTGGACATAGATCCTGAGCCAACAAATATACCTGTGAGTGAAATAAAGAACATGAGCACTTATGCTCACTGAGAAAGCTGCTGAATTAAATATTGAAATTCCCAGAGACACACCAAAAATTTGCACGGTAAATTTCCAACTGTTTCAAAAGGCTGAAGATATCTAATCCCACAGGCATCTTGTGAGTCTCACCTCCTTTTCCTATTTCCTTGCCTCTGCACATATAAATCTTTGTTTCTGGTTTGTGAGTTATGATTTTTAAATGCTTATTTTGGCAATGTGTGCTGGTGGGATGTTCCAGCTTTGCCTGGAGGCCGGAGAGGGGCTTTCTCCTTGGAGATAGGTATAAATGTGAGAGACTTGGCCAAGAACTTCCTGGTAGAAATCGCTATTCTCTGAAGCAGAACTCTTTAAGGAAAAAGCCAGGAAGCCAATTTGGACATCTGTATGGTTTTTGACTGAGATAATTGTAACCACGGGATAGTGACCTGAGCAAACAGCAAAGCAAACCACAGATGATCTGATTAGTTTTCTGCTGTGGACATTTTATCTGTATGTTCAACACAGAATGAAAGAGCATTCTTCAAAGCCCCCAGCGTCTTTGGGGAAATCTTCTGTCATTAGTCCCCATGGTGATGTCAGTCAAGCCATACCCCGGCTCCCAGGCAGAGAAATCCATACCTTGTCCCAGCCAGCCTCCTGCATGGGTGAGGGTGAGTGGCTTTTGCAGGATGCTTGCAGCAGATATGATTATACTGCTCAGCAGCATTCTCTTGCTTTGGGAAGGCACTTTGAAAGCCTCTCTTTGAAAGTCTCTTTGCTTCCTCAGGGATCGGAGAGCTTCGTTCTTCTTCTAACAGCATTCCTAGGCAGATTTGGGAGTCACTTAATCTTGAGGGGAGTTAACTTTGTTGATATTAAAATGCMAATAAATTTAAACATTCATTCTGGTCATTATGAGTATTAATGTGAGGTGATAAAATATGAATACTGCTTTTTTATATGTCTTTTCAGGACTTAGAAATCTGAATTTGATTATAGCAATGAGTTTTAGTATCTCTTAGGTGTGGCAATATCACCCAACCCAAAGGGATGTGGTTGGATACCAAAAAGGTTTGTATATCCCATGGGTACAGAGATTGAAGGTTATGCACTTCCAGCTTGTTGTGGAATGGTAATGACTCCATTAAGCATTTAGTAAATTTAAATAGCTTGCTAAATTCCCAGCAAACTTCTGGTCACATAATATGTTTTGTATTTAATATGGGCAGGAACTGTAACATTTAGGTGTTTTCAGTGTGCAGGATCTAAAAATGCTGTGGGATTATTTTGCTCCCCTGTCCTGTTTTTAATCTGCAAACTGTCCATGCAATGATGGACAAGAGAGAGGGGAAAGACTGGGTTTTATGGGCTGGCAGTCACAGACTGACTGGCCTTCTTGAGAATTGGCAGGTCCTCCCCTAGAGAATCTTGTCCTCCCTTGAGGGTCATTATTTTCTTTTTTATCAGCACTAGTTTCACTTTTTCCCTTCTAGTTTGCCTTCAGAGGCAGTTATAAAATATTCAGGTTGGTGCAATTAACAGCTTGTTGCACAATAGCAGCCTAAGGACACCAGTTTATTTCCAGCAGTTTTTCACTTTGCTCCCTTTATGTCCTCCATGGTGAGCCACAGCTTTGGAGGTCACCCACTTTTCCTATTCTAGGAAAAAGTTGGGTGAGAAATAAATTATAGGGTCAAATTTCAGTGCCTCGAGAAKTCATTCTGTTCCAACTCGTCTCCAAAACCATGAGCCCATCTCCTTTGTGTGTGAGGGCAGGCTGGAGTTTGGTGTGGCCCCGGGAAGATCCCATTCTGACGGGCGCCATGACAATAAACATGTTAATTAAATTAATTAATTTAAAGGGGCAAAGGTTCAGTGGGCGGGTGGTGCTTTTGTATTTCCAAACCAGTTAACTCAGCTCAAATTCAAAGCTGACCAAGACAGATCTGCTTTGACTGGCAAACCCCAGCGCTGCGCGGAGCCGCGGCCATGCTCTTTGTACGAGCCYGGCCCCTGCCAAGCCTCGGTGGCTGGGATGAGGCATGGCCTTAGCTTAGCAGAAATGCAATAAGATATCAAATTAGTTGGGGCTCTCTGTTCTTTTTGAAATCACTGGGAGAATTGTGATGCGCCAGGGCGCAGAGTGCCATTCTTCCTATCTCTTAGCGCCATTGTGCGGGGGTGAACAAAGCCAAGAGGTGTAATTTAAAGGTGCTGTGACCTCCCATGAGCAGCTCTCCCCATTGTGAGGCCGGTTTTGTTTTCTGTATGTGTTTTTTTTCTCCGCTGAGATCTCCTGATCATAAATATGCATGAATAAAAGAGCCAGGGGAGAGGAGGGGAGGGGGAAGGGGGCTCATAACCAGCTTGGATAAAGTCCTTTTCTGAATTTTCCACTCTCGGCTTCCTGACATCGAATGAAATGAGGGACCACACCGCCGGATTAGCTCAGCCGGAGTTCCTATTTCCAATTGTAAAAGCAGAGCCTTGGCATCATAACAATCATTATAATTATCACTTGCAGAGGGGTCTTATCATATAACAGCTTCTCTTTATTCRGGATGGAGTGGGACCGAAGGGGGCTGGGGGAGATAATTCCAACCACAGGGGTTTGCGTCTTCATTCATCACCTTCCAAACAAGCCAGTGGAAAATTGAAGTCCCTGAGCAATTTACAGATTACAGCTCTCTCCTGGTACAGGGACATGTGTGCACACACACACATGCTTGCTGCACACATCCGACACAGACCAGGTACGCTGTGGGTGACCATCAGAAAGAAGGATAAAAAAATCCCCCCGCCYTGCTTTTCTGCTCCAAACTCAGGCAGAAACGGACGTAACCTTCCCTTTTAAGCCTAGCAACTCCAGCCTGGCCGCACAGCTCCTCCTGGATTAATCTTTCTTTTTTTTGGCTCAGTGAATTGTGGTCAAGGCCATTGTAACGTGAGTGCTGCCGGGGCTCGGATTGGCTGGAGGAGGCTCAGAGAGGCCCCTTTTCACAGGGGACTAATTGCTTTAGACCACCAGTATTTGGGAGCTACAGATGTCTTCCTTAATTTGCCTAGAGAGCACAATCGGCCCCATCTGTTGCATTTTTTTCCCCCCTCTGTCTCTCAAGTCGCCTTCTTCCCCCTGTCTGCAAAGGCCTAAATTGAAAACTCATCAAAAAGTAATACAAGAGCAGTTTGGCTGGGAAGCTGCTGCCGTGGGGCTTTGCCTTTAATAAAGGCCCCCCTGCTACTTTTACACATGGGTTGGGGAGCAGAGAAAGGAGGAGGAGGAAAGCAGAAACAACCTAGAAGGAGGGGAAAAAAAAAAGCTAAAAACTAACAGCCAGATGGGATATTTGGAGGCTGGATAATTTGATGTGTCATGGCTGGAGGAGAACAAGGGGCAGYCCCTTGTTTTCTGTGTGTACACACAACAAAATAGATGACTTCTAGAGATGGGAAGGGAGAGGAGCCGGGGGCCGGCCGGGGGATCTGCACATCCTGTTGTCGCTGGCGTGGGGGAGCGGTCAGTGCAGTGCCCTGCAGTCCTTGACTTCCCCAGTGCACTCCTCCAGGAACTGAGGGAGATGGAGAAGGGTCAGAAGAAGGGAAGGGGGAAGAGGAGTGGTGAGTCTTTGCCCTTCTGCAGAAGGCTTTTCCCTTCTGCAGATACAGAAAGTTGTCTTGGCCTGGAGTTGTCTTGGACTGTTTGTAGGSTCTGGATTGGGGWTGCTGCTCTGCACCTRCCCATACCCAGGAAATCAGAAGAGRGTGTTCCTTKCTTCTGTCTGGTTCAGTGTTTCATCTCAAACTCAACTCTGGGCAGAAAGAGAGGACAAGCCAAAAAAAACCAATTAAAATATTAATTGGAAAAGTTGTAGGGGAAAATGTGCCTTGTCTTTCTTCCAAGTTCCCATTCTGGCCAGCTCAGAACATACAGCCTATGAGAGCATCATAAAACCTGCAATTGCTTACTACCAGTAGAAATGGTGGTTCCTTCTGGCAAATTTGGATCTGTTGGAGACTTGGTGAAGTCACCAGACACCACTGACCTGGTGTGTGCTTGGTCTCTGCCCCTGCAAAAAGGAATGGATGTGCTCACAGCCTGTCTGGGAGAGAGTAAATGTTACCCCATCAGTGACATGAGTTAGCCATCGTAGCATGGGAATTTAAATCTCCTACTCCCAGCCCCACAGCACAGCCACAGAAACACCTGACAGCAACTGCTTGGCTTGAGGGAACAGCTCATTTCAGCTCACCTGTGATTTATTTCACAGAATCATAGAATCACAAAATGGTTTGGGTTGGAAGGAACCTTAAAGATCATCCTGTTCCAACRCCCCCGGATGGGTGGGCAAATGCTAGGCCATTTGAAAATTTTTCTGTACTTCCCTCTCTTTCCTTAAAATAACCATTTGGTGAAGTAAGTCTAAGGGTATGTGTCAGGCTGGTTGTTTGCTCTCCTTTATGCTAAAAGAGAAGKCCCCCAGTGATGGAGAAAGCCCCACACCTCCTCCTTCCACCCAGCCAGTGCCTGTGTCAGCCGCCCCAGCATCTGCTTTGCCAGGGGTGGCTATTGCAGTGGAAAGAAGATTTCTGGTCACCCACCAATTGTAGAGGGAAGGCAGGGAGCTGCCCATGCAGGCAGCCCTGTGTCTGACAGCTGTGCAGGTGAGAGGTGCTTCCTTACCGAGCTCTGCCCTGAAACCTGAGCCTGGGTGCCAGTGCTTGATCAATCATTCCCATTTCCTGTCTGCTCATCAGGCATCTCCCTCKGAGTCCTTGGAAAGGTTTTGTTTAGATGTCCACTTAGGGAGGAAAAAAAAAGTCCATTTATCTTGAAGAAGCCTCTGAAAATGATACAAAAGAAATCACGGCAGAGGTTTGGTGCTGCTGCTGGGAGTCCTGCAGGGACCARCCTGTGGGCTTGGGACCTGCAGGATGGAGACAGCAGCCCCATTCTGCTGTAGGACAGCTTCCAGCCATTGCCACCATCTATTCCCAGTTTGCTTACACCATCAGCAGCTTCTTCTTAGCAGAGATTTACTAAAAAGAAGGGAAAACTGTGCTAAACCTGCACCTCTGAGATGGAGGTGTGGGACAAGGTGCTTTCACCACTGGACAGTGGGATCCACAATGCACCCCACAGAGATGGGAACGGGAGAGCTGCGAGGGCACTAAGAGCTGTTTCCATGTCCCATGCACTGCCTTTCTGCTTGYGAGTGAGGAAATTCTCCCTCCTGGGGAATACTGAAGGTTTACCTCTCTCAGTGGGGCTGAATGAGGTCCCACGTCCCCTTCAGTGCTGAGGAGTTTTTTGAGAAATACCCACCACAAGCAGCCTTTATTGCTGTCTTTGCTTTTTTTCCCCTTATTGCTTTGTTTATTGCTTTTTGCTTTTCCTAAGATACCCCTATTTAAAAAAAAAAAAACCAACAACAAAAAACTATGTGATTATTGGAAATAATCTCCTAAGGAAAAATAAAAAGTCAATTTATCAAACTGGAAGGATCCTGAAGCATTGGCAGAGAACAAAGGCTGAAGACCTGGAGCTTCAGAGCCCAGGCTGTGTCCCAGGAGTGGAACCTCAGATGGAAAACCCACAAGSACGTCTCTGTGCTGGGGCTGAKCTCTTCCCAGGGCAGCCCTCTCCTTGGGGAGAARGTGTGAATGGCTTCCTTGAATAAGTCACTGGATAGCCTGGGCAGTCCCAGGCTGGCTGCTGCTTCCCGTAGGTCGCTGTCTCACTGCTCAAAAACCGGATACTCTGTTGTGACATTTATTTTTCCTCTGATGCACTGCAGAAAATCAAGCAGCTGTGTGCAGGCCAGCTGTGCTGATGGGGAGCAGCGATGCTGCAGGCYGTGGGGTGACAGGAGAGAGAGCCAGGGTGATGGGCACCCCTCTTGTCTGTCTGTGTTTCCTGTAAGGCTTAACATAAGGATCAGCATTTGAAAACTCTCAGAARGAATATGGCAGTGATAAAAGGGAGCTCTGGTTCTTGTTGTCGAGGCAGCCCAGAAACTGTTGAAGAGGCACTGGAAAATCCATTGAGCTTTTGTCTAATAACTCCTGTGATAATAATTAGCTCAGCCAAAGCAGATTTTAAAGGGGCTTTAAAATTCTTGTTCAGTGGCTTGAAAGAAAAAAGGCAACCACAGTCTCCTCTCATCTGAACATCAATGTGAATCCCACAAAATCCCATTATTCCTCTTTTATATCAGCAGTTTGATCAGTTCAGCCACTTCCCTCCCCAAGGCAACAACTTTCCCCCTTTGTGCATGTTCCCCCTCAAAATCAGAGCACCTCACCGTGTACACACCATGCCCAGAGCCTCATCCCCTCCTCCCTTGAACCCTTGCAGATGGCAGTGACTTGCTGTCCCCACCATGCCATAAAATGAACAAGACAGAGGAGGGAAATCTGTCTGTGGGAGCACCCATATTCATATTTAAAAGCAAAGTKCTCTCAGACTTTGCTGCAGCACCTGACATTTGGAGACAAACCTGACGGTCTAAAACTCCCATCTTCATCCAGAGCTAAGTCTGCTTACASTGGAAGGTAAAATTCTTCTAAAAATCAATGTTTTGGCTGATTTTTAAGGGAGCCATCCATGGAAGAGTGGAAGAAGAAATGCTAACACCAACCCAGATCTGTTGAGCAGAGCCCTGCTGGTGTTTTGCACCTGCTGGACACCTTCTACACATCGCCCTTCCCAGGGTCACTGAGATTTAGAGCAGCTCATGGCAGCTCTAGCCTGTGCTCACCAGGACGAGGCAGGGAGCTCTGACCACACAGCTCCTCCATCCTTGCAGCTGATGCTCTGCAGAAGGCACCTCACCAGGACCTGTATCTACTGGGGACATGCCAAAGTTGGCTGCACTTAAAAACAGAGACTTAAAAGCAACTTGCTGCTCTTTGAACTCCCAGGGCACTAAGGCACCTCCCTCAGGAAAAATCTGTCAATCTGCAAAAATTGACAAGCAGCAAAAGCTCTACCATTAAAACCAGGGGTATTTCAGCAAGGTTGCTCTACCATTACAACCAGGGATATTTCAGCAAGGTTTGATGTAAGAGAAGGGGTGGGGGATGGAGGCTGCTCTCCAGTTGGGATAAGGAAGCACAACCCCAAGGCAGCTGTTTTCCCTCGTGTCTGAGTACCAGCTGAACACATCTCTTCCATGGAGGTTTTACATCAGACCCTCATTCCAGCTGACACAGCTTTGGACAGAAATATGGAGGCTAAACAGGACATGAGAAGGGGTGACAGTCTTAGATCATGAGCCATGGTGACCTGGAAGTTTTTCCAGGCTGGGAGCTGGTGCTCTKCATTCCCCAGTGTCTGTAGAGCCCCGGACAAGCTGCAGTCCTGCTGGCCAAGRAGCCTTCCCAGGTTTAATACCAATGCAAAGCACAAAGTTTGGAGCTGAGCAATAACCCCTCCAGCAGGGAATACAAACCCTCCCCAGGCTGGAGCAGCTCAGGTTGCAACGCCTCAAGAAACAGCGAGTTCAAATACAAACAAACCTCATTTTTTTTTGCAAAATTTTCTCTTTTGAGTGGACTAGAAACGGCATCGAACTGAAGGCAAGTTTTTCTAGTAAAATATACTAATAAACTGCTTTGGAGACTCRTAAACTGTGTTGTGTTTTTTAATGGCAAATAATAAAGGAGCCTAATAAAGTGTTGGTTTTTTTAATGGCAATTTTTAAAGCGGCTGGAGCAGAGATCAGGAGTTCAGCCKCTTTCCTTGTTCTGTTTGTGGTATATTTATCTTCATGAAGAGAATGGTAGCAGGGGGATTTATTTTTCTGAATGAATGTCTCTAAGCCCCTCATACCTCCAGGGCTTATAGTAAGGTTGGATCCAATGACAGGAGAGTCAACATTATAAGCCCTTAGAGAGGGCTGAGTGCCTTGTAGATAGTCTCAAGTGGATGCGCTTTCAGCGTGCCGTTACCCTGGCTTACATTAGCGGCTGAAGAGACTTTGTCTGTCCCGATGCCCTCGGGTGACCCGCGACCCCTGCGACTTCGCTCTGCCGAGATCTGACGCGAGTGCGAGCCCCCGGCCGAGGAAATGGAGAGGTGCATTGTGCCGCGGAGAAAGAGCAACACAAACACGGGGTGTTCTCAAAGGAAACAAAAACCCAGTGGAAAAAAAACCCTCCCCAAACTGGCAGCGAGGGGCAGCGCAGGAGAAAGCGCAGGCACACGCGCTCTGGGCAAAGCCGTCCCGGAAAACACACGGCTGGGGGATTCTGGAGCAAACCTGAATCCTTCTGTCATGGGGTCACTGCTGGATTTGGGGGTGGCTGAGCAAGCTGAAGTGGACTAGTGGAAAGCAGGTTTCCCTGTGGATAAAGCATTTCTAAATATAAAAAGCAAATAGGTTGGGGTTGCATTTGGGGAGTGCTGTGGCGGCAGCAGAAATACAGCAGAATACAGCGCAGAAATTATGTGCTCTATCCAGGTGTCCCAAAGGAAAACAGCAGAGCTCAGCCCTGTTTGTGTCTCAGCAGAACATGATGAAACTTCGTTTGGGGTTTTGAATATCAAAAAGGGGCTGGAGCARCCCAAGCCCCCGTGCTGTGGAGGATGCCAAGCCCTGATCTGACCTCCAAGAGGGTGCAATCACTCACAGGTGGATCACATGGCCAGGCTGGCACTGTCACTGGGGCTGGCACTGTCACTGGGTCTGACACTGTCCCAGGGGCAGGGGGGCAGGTCGGATGGCTCAGGGGTCTGTAAGCTGTTTTTGTGCACAGCCAGTGCTTCACTTTGAACACTTCTTAATGCCCAAGAGAGGCCACCCTGCCCCAAGCAGTGCCTCTGTGCAGGGAGGGATGCTTGTGCAAACAGCCACATCCCTCCAGGACCTTTGTGCTGCTTTGGGGTGCTGAGGGTCACCACCCTGCCTGGCCCCAAACCTGTGCCCAGCTGCTGCTTTCTGCCTCACTGAGACAGCAACATCCTCACACGGCCTCTGGCTACTGCACASAGAGTGTCAGATCTGTCATGAATCAGAGTCCAACAGTGATGGCATCATGTTTCCATCTCCTCTGTGAAATCTGTGCTCCCTCCACCTGTATCCACTATCCCCACTGGCTGCAGCCCCTGTTCAGATCTGCACCTTGCAGCACCTCTGAGGGAAGCAGGAYGTGCTCCAGTGCTGCCTCCATGGCACCAACAGGGACAGGGATGGGCAGGGGGTGACAGTGCAACACCTTTCCATCTCCTCAGAGAGGTGGGACATACCCCCTCCCAGCCCACCAAGCACATCCAAGCCTGGTCCACGCGTGGGAGAATTTTCCAGATGCCAGTGTGTGTTTAAAGTTTAAAAAGATGAGCGGAAAAGCCCATGTCATGGGTGCCCGAGCTAGAAGGAGAATTTCACCGTCATGAGGGAGTGTATTGTCCCCAGAGCTGGCCAAGTGGATTTGCATGCTTAATTCCCGCTAAGCATTTTTGAAGGAGTAATCTGATAAAATCTTCAGCCTGCTGATATTGTACATTTAATTGGGTGTCCCTCAGAAAAAGGAAGTGGGATTTCCAGCTCCCAAACGTGCAGCCAGGAGATGTGGTCACCTGCCATGACCAGGCTGGGTCTGTCCCAGGCCAGAAGCCAATGCTCACCATGTGCTGGGTGGGGAAAGATCAGCGAGGCTGGGCACAGACTGAGAAGAAGAKTTTTATCCCATTGTTTTTCCCTGTGATTAATCCATCTAAAGTGCTCCTCTGAGCGTAGCCAAGGGCAGTGTAAGAAAGAAGCAGTTCGAGCTTTGTGGGGCTTTTTTTTTTTTCTCCTTTTCTCCCTCCTTTCCAAGTGTGCTTTACAAACATCCTCTCCGCTCGCCCTCTGTATTTGCAAAACCGTCTCCTTCTGCCCATGGCTCCTGATGAAGTCCTTGCAGAGCTCCTTGTCCACCTCCAGTCTTTTCAGCACGTATTCAAATTAACCCTTTTGTCCCATTCACACCCCCTTTCTTTGGCGGATATTGTGGCTTTGCCAGCAGCGATCCAGCAGCGGCTATTCTAATGTAATTGCATTCTGGCAATGCCTTGAGAACCTGATCAAGATCATCCCGCAAGTTTAATCCCTCCAAATTACAAAATGTTTACTATCAATCACCTTTATGCAGCTTTATTCCGTGGGCTTTCTCCAAGGAGCGAGCGGGACGTGTGTGTTGCCAGAGATGCCCCTTCACGTCTCCAGCTGATCACCTCAATGGGACCAGAGTCAAATGGTCAAGGCCATATGCGTATGAAAGCCCGGGCTGTGCTGCCAGCTATTCTCTCTAGCTCTGCATGGATTTCACACTTTCTATCCTGTTAGGATGCCTACCATTTACTTTAGCGTTGATTTTTTTTATTCCGTTTCTACGTCCTGTGTCATCTGGATTTAATCTAGTTAGCAGATTTTATGCCTAAAATTGCATTGTTAAAGGGAATTGTTTAAATGGGGACCGGTGGAGAACCCTGAAACCCTCGGAACCGGGGTGTCCCCCCGCCCAGCGCCGGCCACACATACCTCGACTGCTGCGGCCCTCGGCTCSGTGCGAGGGGCTCGGAGGTGGCTTTGCTTTCTTGAAAGCATCCATTGCTATTTTCAGAAGCACAAACAGATGCAAATGTCTCTGCAAACATTGCACAATGAGATGCAGGGAGAGGACAGCCTTTCAAAACCTCTGAATAGCCCTTCAAAGCAAGTCTAATTAGGGTAAGTAGAGGTAATAGGCCCACTTGCGTTTTTTACACTCGAATTTTTCCTCCCTCAAAGCCTGCAAGGCTCTTTTTCCCCTGTGGCTGGGGGGTGGTGGTGGCATATACCCTCTCCCATTTGTTTGYGCTAACAAATGTAGGGATGAAAAGAAGGGGGAGAGGTAGAAAGGGAGGGGGGGGAGAAAAATCAATCATTTGAAAAGTCTTCTCTGTTAGTTTTTTTGGTGGCTTTTCCTGGTGAGATAGATAGCGGCAGAGCCAGCAGCATCCTGGCTGGGGCTGGGTGTGGGGCAGGCACCAAAGCAGAGCCTGCAGCTCGTGTCATGTGGAACTTCAGTAAGTGAAAAAGAAAAGCAGAAGGTATGGGCTGAATACTTGGGTAAATCAGTAATAGAGCTAAAGGGCATATGCCTGTAGGGAATATGTTGGCATAAAAGAGCTTTAAGAGGGGCCATTCATACTGACAAAGGGAGATTTGAATTGCTGCCTTCACAATAGCATGAAAGGATGGGCTTGGGGTGTTCTGAAACAAAGTGGAAATCATACTGCCCTGAACGGCTCTAATAAGCTTTTAACTATTTTACATTATGGCATTACCTCTTTTTTTTTCTTTTTTTTTTTTTTTTTTTCCCCTTCTTCTTGTGAGCCGAGTGCCAGCCTCACTTAGAAGTGTGATTTATACTTTTTTCTTCATGGTAACTTTGGAGGAAAATAGATGGGAACTGAAAGGCAGTAATTCAGCTTTTTCAAGACAAGGAGGGGGAAATGCCATCATTTCTGAATGTCCCAGGAATCACACCAGGGCACCGAGCTCCCCGGCCGCCGCCGGCAGCACCCTCGCACGTCTGGGCCAGGGATGCCGGCTCCTGACACCAACCACCCGTCTAATTGTGCTCATTAGCAGCCCTGCAATCAGGCAGACATCGCTGTGCGCCAACACTTGCTTACTGCCCCGTGCAACTCAGGTGGGCTTCAGCGTGCTCTCCAAAATAATGCACATACTGCTTGGCAACCCCCCTTCATTCACCAAAGCAGAAGTTCAGCATCTCAGGCTGTTTTTGGGGTTCTGGGGGGCTGCAGCTCCCACCTGTCGCCTGGGAAGGAGGCAGTTGCCTGGCCTGAGTGTCGGGAGCTTTGTGTGCGCTGGGGCTCCCTCCCCGAGCTCCCCCCAGATGGTGCGATCGCACGACTGCACTGTTAAAATAGAGCTCGTATAGACAATTAGCCAATTACTCACTCTGTCATTGCACTTTCTTCTTGTAACTGAGATGCAAACTGGACTATGTCTTCTTTGGTAGCTTCATTCATTGGCAGCATTATTTAATGACACTTTTGTCAGCTTTGGGTCTGCCCAAAGATTTCTGAACGTAGCTTTATGAACCCAGAAAGGGCGCCCCGCCGAGTGAAAGCGGACTTTGAACCTACAGACGATGCTAAAGACAATGAATTTCCCAAAGTCAGGGAAAGAAATCCAGAGCGTGGCTAGCACAGGGAAYGTGGCTCGGTCCCTCATTGTCAGCAGCAGTGGCTGTGGGGAGAATAGCCCAGTAGCCAAAGGGGCTTGAGCACATGGATGTATGGACCAACTTCTCTCCTTAGATATCTCAGAAAAAAATATCCCTGCAAGTGCTGCTGGGTCTTTTTAAAGATGAGAAGGTTGGGCATTTGGAGCAGCTTTTTTGGACCAGACYACTCAAGATCCTAAGACTGCCCAAAATTAAGATTTCTTTGCTTTAATGGGTGTTTGTCTCAGTCCAGTTGAGCTTCAGTTCAGCCGTTCAGAGCCACAGCCACAGAACTAATGCAGTGGAAATGGCAAGAGAGAGAGGTTTGGTTTTGTTCCCAGCATATTTCAGAGAAGAACAAAAAACTTGCMTACTGCCTAATGTAGGAAACTCCATTCTTCTGCATACATTTCTTTGAAATGGAATAATGCTTTTATTATCCATAACTTTCTGGCACCAAGCATCATTAGTGGGTCTTGCTTACCTCTGCCGTTCCACCCCATACAGGTGCAGGGATGGCTCCTGGGATATGTTTAAGAAAGAGGGAAAGAAGAGAAGAGGGGAAGGAAGGAAGGAAGGAAGGAAGGAAGGAAGGAAGGAAGGAAGGAAGGAAGGAAGGAAGGAAGGAAGGAAGGAAGGAAGGAAGGAAGGAAGGA
>NW_026623376.1:549977-572634 GCF_030028575.1 Malurus melanocephalus | reverse complement strand
AAGGAAGGAAGGAAGGAAGGAAGGAAGGAAGGAAGGAAGGAAGGAAGGAAGGAAGGAAGGAAGGAAGGAAGGAAGGAAGGAAGGAAGGAAGGAAGAAAAATAATTTCCATCTGTTTTCTTCTTGAGTGTGGAGTTTTTGTGAGATTTATCTTGTTACTTCTCTGAGCCTGTGAGTGAGGCATGCACTGGACATATCCACTCACACTCCAGTCTGGGATGTACACAGTCACCAGCATCTTCCCTCATCTGACAATTCCCTTCCCTGCATCCCATATGRCTCCCTGCCTCTCCCGGCATCCCCACAAGTGCTTCCCCGGAGAGCAGTGCAGGTGACAGCCGTGCTGGTGACAGGTAGCCCAGACCTTCCTTCCCTGAGACCACAGACCTCATTAGCTGCCACTTGATTTATCAAGTGGGCATTATGGCTTTGGAAGCTGACATCTTTTTGGATTGCAAATAGGAGAGGAGGAAACTGTACCCTGTGAAAAGATTGATTAAATACTAATTAACCTCTTTTCTTAGATAATGAAAGCACTTCAGTGAGCTGGATAAACACGATGCGCATCAGTTGCTCTCCTGGTGAAGCAAGGGGTAATTGAGAGAGCAATATCCATTACTGGTGTTGTGACAGGAAGGGTTTTCCTTTCAGATTACAAAAGACTTGTTGCAGGAGAGATGGTACTCAAATAGGAAGGGAAAGAAATACCATATTCTTTTATCTCAGGAGTTAAATCCCTTTGGTTTGAATACTCCTACCAGTGAAGTAGAGAAACTCCTGCATTTATATCTAGGATTGYCAAGTGAAAAAGTAAAAAAAGTARATCAAGGTCTTATGTTTTGAAGGGAGGGATTGACTCAGCTGCTTGTACTTGCTGGTGTTCACTGGTATTGTCTCTAACTTTCTAGGTTCTGAGCACAATAATGTGTAGATAAATATTGCCTATTTTCTGTGAATCCCAGAGAAAAAACCTGGAAAATCACAGGGGAAAAATGCTCTTTCTGGTCCATAAATTTACATCTGAAGGCCATGTGCCATTCTTCCACACAGASAGCAGCCTTGTCTAGAATGACATTGCTTCCTCAAAAATGAATATTTTCAAGGAGGAATCCAGGTGGGGAAGGACAGTTTAGGGTAGTTTGATCAACTTCCATCTGCCACTAGTGTTTTCCATTATTTCTGACCCTGCTTTTGAGACTCTTTTCTAAACATTATCCTGAAGGTTAATTTGGGGAATACAACATGAAAATGACCACGCTGTGAATTTTGTCTTCCTCTATTTGATTTGTAACATTTGCCTTCTCTGTTTGGCCTCATTTATCTAAACTGAAGTGTTTATTGAGGACCTCCAGATCTCTTGGTCCCCACAATAGGGACAGGAACAAATTAAGTCCACTGTGTCTTTTCTTCTGCTGCTTCCAAAAGGGGACAAACACCATCTTAGGTCTGGGATTTTGTATTTTCATGTCTGAAAATRTCTTTCTTCAGGCTTCTCATCTCAGTGAAAACTGCAAGCTGGAAAAGCACAATGTTCTGCCAGGTTTGTGCTGAGCTATTGATGCCAGGTGCTGCCATAGGCAGTCCTGCTGGAGATACTCCTGGGTATGATTTATAAAGATTTCTGACATCTGCCATACAGAGAGGAGCAGGACAAATGGTTTGTTTGTAAAAATAAGTCAAATTAGTTCCATTCCTACAGATGGAACTTAATCCATTATTTTTGCAACAAACCATTAGGGTCCATAATCACCTTGGACTGCCATTAGACAGCTTTAAATGCTTTCCTAGAAGGCAATTTTGTGAAATCTTCAGGTTAAAAAAAAAAGATAATCCTGGAATGTGCAGAATGTAATAATCCAAGAAAGAGACAGTGAAGTCCTGAGGACTTTGCCAAATCCTTGTTTGGGAAATAGAGGCATCAGTCCCCTTGYATGCTTCAATTTGTAATTAAGTACCTCTCACACTCGTGAAGGAAGAGTGGAAGGGGGACCATGCACTGACACAGGCTGGTCCTTCCCTGAAGCATGAGTCTCCTGGGTGGAGAGCAAGGGATCAGGGGGCTGAATAGTGCAAGAAAATGAATGGGCTCAGAACAGGGGKGTTAGTGAGACACTCAGAGCATTTTCTTTCCAATTATTGTGTGAGGATGCCAAATTTCTGGACTCAGTTCTGACGCTTCCATTGGCAGAGTTACTTCACCATGGCTCGTGACATCTGTGGGATCTTCAGGAGTTTTTCACGCTGACCATTAGGCCTTTTGGTTGAGGAGGAAGAGACAACAGGTACTGGTTGTTCATGGATAYAAGACTGTCTGTGGACTCTTATTCCTGATTACTCAAAGAATAAAGTTAATCTCTTCTCTTAGTGTCTTGCWTCCACTATTTTTACTCTATGCAGAGCTATGCTGTGTGCTCTGTCTTGCTGAGCATTGTGAATCCCACTGACCTTTGCCAAAGTYCTACTGGCAGTCAATGTGTAAAACAAATGGGGTAGGAGCTGAGTGAAAAGCATTTCTTGTACCTGTGGAGCCATACACATGGCATAAGGAAGGGTGGCATCTCTGTCCCAGCCTCTCTAATGTGATTTTTCATTTTCCTTTTCAAACAATCAGAGTTTCATGAAGATTTTCTATGAGTGAGATGGGAGGCGCCAACAGATGCTGTATACAGGCAAAGGGAGGCAAAAGTGGGAGACCTGAATAACAACGAGTGCTGTGCCATCAGCATTTCCATGCTGGCAGAGAAGAGCATTATCCWTTGGGAAGAGCCTTTTCACTCCTGTCTAGTGCATCTTGAACTGGAAGACTGACGAGTGGAAAACAATGGTGATGATAATGGAGGAGCAGTGCTGGGTGTGTGGAGCCTTGGCCTGCACCAGCAGCGCCTCACGTGTGCCCTTTGCTGTGTCTCTTGAGAGGACAGCAACCTCAGCATGGGGGGATCTCCCCTGTTTATTGAGAGAACAGCAACCTCAGCATGGGGAGAACCTCCCTGTTTATTGAGAGAACAGCAACCTCAGCATGGGGGAACCACCCTGTTTCCTGGGGCATGGCTCTTGCACCCCCTCAGCTCAGCTCAGCCTCCCACTCCTCATTGCCTTGGGGATTAATAACAGGGCTGGGTCCCACMGGGCTGTTAAAGGGATCCCTTATTTCACYATGRCTYRGTGACATCTGTGGGATCTTCAGGACTTTTCCACATTGACCATTAGGCCTTTCGGTTGAGGAGGAAGACAGAACAGGGATTAGCTATTCATGGACACTGCTGGCCAGGCTATTGGGCTTAAAACTGGTTTAACAAGTAATTTAAATTGTTCATCTAGACTTTAAAAGTTTCTAGTGGTTTTATTTGAAGAYTATAAAAATAAGAGGCAAAGTATCAGCTGAAAGTATTTAGGCAGTATTTTTACATCTCTGTTCTGCTCACATACAGTGCAAACAGAAAATCTGCTTGGTCTTTAGCAGCTCTGCTCCTCCAGACGAGTTCTTTTAATTGCATATGCCACCGAGAAAAAAAGCTCCTGAAAATTAGYTCTCACCTGCTTCTGCTCTGATAATCTCTACCTGCTATACAAACCAGTCTTAATGGAACATTTGAGCCCCACAGATCTGTAATTATAATATTGAATTTCGTGTGTTCAGAGGGGTAGCACAGACTGTTTTTTACAGATCATGTGCRGAGTAAAATCAAAATCTATGACAGATTGATGCCCAATAATGATAATCCTTCTGAGGATGCTCTTGTTCATAACTAAACCCCAAGCATCATTTGAGCCTCACCACRGCAGGGATGAAACTAAGTAGGGCACCACATGGCATTGAAACCACAGAAGAAAAAAACAAACTTGTTATCTAAAATCTGTGCAGAATTTCAGATTTGCAGTTATTCGCCCACTTGGGAACACAGGTAATTCACAGAGACTTTTCAGAGCCTCAAAGCAGTTGGAAAAGGCTGGAACAGAGTAGATTCAGCTGCTGTGGGCCCTCTCATCAGAGGACAGGAGCATCTTATAGTTGGTAGGGGACTGTTTCCCCACAGTAAATCTCAGCAGAGTGAAAGTGGGATAATCCCAGCTGTGCTTCGAGAAAGTCTGTGCTGGAAGTAAGTCTCCCAGCCAGCAGGGATTCCCTATCAATKGAGCCATCTCAGACTTTCTCTCCTCACTAAAGGGAATTAAGAGAGACCTAAGGACTTGCAGAACCTCCTGGCAGAGGGTCCCTAATGCTTGCATGCCCTGGAGGTGGTTGAACAGATCCAGCAGGGATAAAGGGTTACCAACACCTGTCAGCAGTCATGAAAAAATGCATATTCCTACATGCAATGTGGTGCTAAGATTAAAAAAATCAAGATTCTATTTCAGTTATTTTTGAAGTCAATAAGGATCTTGCCAYTAGTTTCAGTGGGACTGAGATTGCTGCCTGTTTATGGATATTTTTTTTTTTTACAACAGAGCAATCTGGTATTTATTTAATTCACCTATTTTTCCCCTCCTGTACTAATGCAGAGAGATAATTTCAGTGCAATTAAAAATAGCCACCTGTTTCCAGCCAGCGAAGCCTGTTCCAATTCACCAAACCATTCTTTTGATAAAAATAAATACAAACCCCCTTGTTGTAAGCAGGGGTGCAGGTTGGTCCTGCAGCCTCTGAATATGGGCATTCCATCTGTCCCGGCGGCAGATTTGTTCAACTATGTCTGAACCTATCACCGCTCCGGGGAAAAACTGTTCTCTGACTCATGTTAATGTATGAATCTAATTGTGTCCTCACGCACTTTGCAGCTTTCATTGCCCATTAGGAACATTAACATCATACACTGAGTCCTGGTAGATGTATGGTCTTTATACACTGCATAATGTCCACAGATCTCTGCTGGCAGCTAAGGAAACACAAAAGAATAGAGGATATTTTGAAGTTTTGTGGAGTTTTTTTTTTTTTTTTTTTTTTCCCTTCTTTGAGATTGAAGTCCAGTGTCTTGGGACCCAGTGACTTTAGATGACCTTCCGCCTTCATGGACTGTACTAAATTTCAGCCCCTGGAGGCTCCTCCATACAAAACCTCCTGGCTTTCAAGGGCAGGTGCAAGCAAAGCTTCACTGCGTCACAGATCAAGACCTGTTACTGCCAGAATTAGATTTCACAAATCTCTTTTATTTAACAGGACATAATTAAGAATCTGCTCTGTACTGGTTGATGGTGTCTTTAATTAATATAAGTATTATGCTGCTATTAGGATTTCCAAAAAATAACATTTTTCAGAATTATTGTTACTGAGAAGCAGAGGTGGGTGTGTGTCTGTATAGACATGCACATGAAAACTGTGTTAAAGAAATGTATATCTGTATTGCAGGCTCAGGCATTCAAAAAGGAGGAAATGCTAACACTGAAGTGTCTGTGCAAACTTAATTCAGATCTTCTTCTAATTTTTGTGACAATTATATAATCCCAAACTACATTTTTGATAATATCTCCACCTTCTTCATTGCACAGGAGGGTTAACTTTCAGGCAGAGCTTTTGCCTGTGTGATGATCAGCTTCTMAGTGTTCTGTCTGATGCTTTCAGTGTTTGCCCTCTGTTTTTTTTTTTCCCTACAGACTGTATGAACATGTCCTAAAGAATTCCTTCCTGGGCTTTTACTGCAGCCCTGAGCATCTGAGAGCTCTGAAAACTCTGCATAATTAAATCATTAAATTCACTGATGGTGTGAGGGGGTGGTGGTACCCCAGTTTTACAGGTGGGAAACTGAGGCATAGAAAAATGKAAGTCAATTCATTCCATAATCCTTGGCAGTCCCATCAGAGATCTGTAGGAACTGATTTATTTGGGCTTGTACAACACCATCCATCCTCCCCCACAAACCCCCTGTTAGCTGCATGTACAGCTCCAATTCCCCCATGTTTTGGAGATGGCTGTAGGGACATGTCTGAGCTGCCTCATTTTCCMTGTAAAGCAGGGCAAAGAGGATAAAACTTGCTTTTAAAGGTCTCTGTGCCCAGTGCAACACGGGAGCATTGAGCAATGCTAAAGACACGGAGGATGTAGTCAGGAAGAGCACACGGTAGGATTTTGGGGGTCAGAGTRCTCCCCCATTACACACAATCGTGGGGAGAAAGGAAAGTTCGTGATTTTGCAACAGTAGAGCAGACTTCCTGGAGGCGAGGGTACTCTTGTCACCCTCAATCTCTAGCTGAGAGCCAGAGCTGTGCCAGAGCTGATGCTGAGATTGTGACACGGCATGTTTGGCCGCCCTTTTTCCTCTCCCTGCGTCCTATCCATCCCACCTTGTGACTTGAGGAGAAGAGGCAGTTCACACCACTCAATTCCTGCCCAGGTTGCAGGTTCAGGTAAAGTTACAAGCTCTGTACCCTGTTSGGGGGTGCAGCACCTTGTCCTTACCCTAAAAGCTCCTGACATCTTCCAGCTCCTGCTGTGAACCTTTCAAGGACAGCCTGAAACAGCAGCACTGCTGGAGCACCACTCTGCTCCTGTTCTCTGCCCGMATCTCCTGAACAGGGCTCTAATCCCTTCTCTGTGAGACCTGGTGGCCAGCTGATGTTTGCAGGTAGCCACATGTGTCCGTGGCCAGTGGGGTGTCACSAGTGCTGGCTGCTGCCTTGGGGTCATCCCTTCCCTTCCACCCCAGTCTCCTCCTGAGGAGCGAACTCCTCGCATTCAAGAAACAAAACTCCAGAGGCGCTGCCGAAATTCAGTACAAACGTTAAAAATTTTATTTACAGGGTAAAGTACGATTTCTTTAAAAAAACCCAAAACAAAACCCCCACTTTGATAAGAGGTATAATAATAGAATAAAGCTCTTTATGTACAAAAATACAATTTTCATATGAATGAACATCTTGAATAAATTAAACCGCTCTCTGGTCCAGTSGCTGAATACCCCGTGTCTGCTCCCACTCTAAAGCAGGCCGGCCGCGCTGGGGGTCAGCATCTATAATGCATGAGCCCCTCCGCTGTCCGCCGGGTGCGGGGTCCCATCGGGGCCGGTGCTGGGACCCCCGGGAGGGGCTGAGCCGCCCCGGGGCAGGGCCGGGGAGCCGCGCTGAGCCCCGCGCTGCGCCCCGGGCCGCATCGGCCCCTTAAGCCTTTTCATGGCATTGTCAGGGCGTTCAAACCAAATTTTCATGCTCGTTTTTCTTCGCTGGAGAGCTACAAATTGTAAAATTGACTTTTCACCTCGTCTGCGGCAGCAAATCTGTCGCTTTTCTTCTTCCCGGCTTTTCGGAGCGGCGCGGGAGGCGAGGCGGGGGTCGGGGGGAAGGGGCTGGGGGTAAGGAGAGGGATGAAAAGTGCAACGGGACGAGCCCCCCCTCCCTCCTCCGCCGCCGTCCCTGGGCCCGGAGCGCCGGGCGGTGCGCGGGGGCGCGGAGCGGTGCGCGCTAGCGGAGGGGCGCGCCCGGGCCGGCGGGCAGCCCGCGGAACGCCCTGAGGCTGTCGGCGGGCGCGTAAGCGCAGTCCTCGGAGGTGGCGGGGCTGCTGGGGCCGGAGGCGGAGGCGCAGAGCGAAGGGGCGGACGGGGACGCGCTGGACAGCCAGGACCCCGCGTCGCTGCCGGGGCTGGGGGGCGCGGCGGCCCCGCGGAAGGCGGGGGGCGGCGGGAGGCACTGCTCGGCCAGGCGCAGCGTCTCGGAGAGGGCCCAAATGTAGTTGTAGGCGAAGCGCAGGGTCTCGATCTTGGTGAGCTTGGTGTCGTCGGGGAAGGTGGGCAGGACGCTGCGGAGCTCGTCCAGCGCAGCGTTGAGGTGGTGCATGCGGTTCCGCTCCCGGTCGTTGGCCTTGACCCGCCGGCTGCGCTTCAGCGTGTGCAGCAGCGCCTCGGTCCGCGCCCGCGCACGGCCGCGCCTTCTGCGCCGCTCCCGCGGAGCGCCGGGCTCCGCGCTGTCACCGCTGCTGGGCGCCTCGGCGGGCATCCTGCGGGAGAGAAGCCGGAGCCCCGTCACTGCCAGCCCGGCAGGGAAGGATGGATGGGGAGAGAAGGGGAAGGTGCGAAGCTGTCGGGGAAGCGGGGGAAGGAAAATTTTAAATATAACTAAGGGGGTGRCGGTGCGGGGGCTTGGCAGGTGCCGGCGCTCCCGTACTCACATGGAAAGGCACTCCCGGGGATGCGGTTAAGCAATAACGGTATAAAAACACAGAGAGGAAAAAGCCGAGCCGGCCGCTGTAGGGGGAGGCAGGGGACTCAGCGCCGAAAAAGAAAAAAAAAAAGCCAAAGCCCGGGGAAAGGCGGGGCGGGGGGACACGCGACCGCGCGTGGCTTTGAAGTGCTGCGGGCTGCGATCCGCTCGTGTGAGCGGCGGCTTTGGCACACGACGGCGCGGCCGCCCGTTCTTATAGCGGCGGGCGGACAATGGCCCCGTGGCCGCCCCGCGGGGCCGCGCCGAGGCGGCAGGTCGGCCCCGTGCGCCGCGCCCTCCGGAGCGTGCCCGCAATTACCGCGGGCGGCCGCGCATCTGCCGCGCCCCCGGGGGACGGGGGAGAGAGGGGGGGTCCCCCGCTTTGTGCCCCCCGTGCGCGGGGAGGGAGGCGGCAGGACAAAGCGGGGCAGGGGGGTCGCGGCTCAGCGCGGGGGTGGAGGGGTCACCGTCCCGCTCCGGCCGGAGGGGCWCCAGTGTGAGTTTAAACCGCTGCGAGCGGGGGGTTTGGGGAAAGAAAAAGGTTAATCTGGACTTCCAGAGGATGAGCTGTGGATTATTCCCCAGGCAGATGCGAGTGGAAGATTTTGTCGGGTTTTCGTTGCACCTTGCTRTTTTCCTACACCCACCCGTCAAAGTGAAAATATTCTGAAGCGGTAAAACTCAAAGCAGGTATTTCCCTCCTGCGTTTCTGAGGTGAAGTTCAACACACGGTTTGGCTTTTACGTGCTTTGCTTTGAAAGGGGTTTTACAGGTGTTCGGAAAATTGAAAGTTCCAAAGGACATTTGTTTTATAAACTTCGGTGGTTGTAAYCACTATATAYATATATACACTGTATATACACATAYACRCRRTGTATATAYAATGTACAGATAAAATTCTTCTTTGTTTGGTTAAAAACACAGAATTGTGCTGTTTTGATTCTAAAGTTTTTGCTGCCTCTGCTAATCCCCATTCAGTGCCAGGGTATCACTATATCACATTTTGGGAAGCCACAATTTTGTAAGTGGCTAAAAAGTTTCCTAATTCTGACATCTGGCTCTTTTGCATCCTGCTCTCCGTGCTCCGAAGAAGCCCCATTGTCAGCACTCAGGTACTTGTGTCCCTGGAAGGTTTTCAGTTTCACGGCCTATCAATAGCCGTTTTCAGGTGCCTGTGCCTGAACTCACGTGTATTTACCTGATTTCCCCTTACACAAAATGTAGATTGATTCCCTCTCCTTTGTTTTTCTCCTATACCTTTGATAAACAGAGAAAATTGACAGCAKAAATTATAGTCTATCTCTGCATTTAAGTTCACAGCAACTATTCTTTACTTGAACCTGAGCGAGTTTGCTATCAGACTTATTCCTGCTTTCCACCGCTTTGAGGTGACCCACGACACCAGCAAACAGCCACCACCACCCTTCTTTGTGCCACGCACAGAAGATCACGCACAGAAGTGAGCAATCCGAAAAGCCCTGGGTRATGAATATTAACGAGTCTCAAACTAGAAGTAGTTTGGCAGCGGCCGAGCTTGAAGGATCAGCTCTCTTTCTGCTTTTTTTTCCATCTTTATAGGCTTGGATWTAGACCAGAGATGTGCAATATACCCACGTAGGGCAGGCGACGGGCGCCTGGCCGCTCGCAGGGGGGACGGGGCTCTCTCAATCACCCGACCCGCAATCAGGCTGATGTTTTTAGGRCCTCTGCATACATAAGTGACTTTCTGCGCTAAGCAGTTCCACTTCACTGAGTTACTCATGTCCTTAAGTGACGGCACAATTAGAGGCAGTCAGTAGGCAGAGACCGATGGTGGAGTTTCCAGCACTAACCAGAAAGCCAGAAGGGACCAAAATTTAAAGGTTATGGAAGCATATGGCAAAAAGTGTTCAACTTTTGTTACTGTGCATTTTATATATAGTGATATAAACTCCAGTGTTGTCTGCAACACTTTTATTGTCTTTTGTTTAGGTGTCTTTGAGCAGTCAATAGTTTATTCATTAAAATGTTTATGATTCCCTAGAGTTTCACAGACTTTGGCACAACCGATCACTTGTCTGAAAGTTTGCAGTGAAAGCGCATTATTCATTAGTCCTTATCCATCATTTGCAGTTTGTCATTTGTTATTCTCTTGTTTTAAAAGTTTGTGCTCCAATCAAGGAGGGGAGAGAGCACCATGTGTCTCTGTGATCAGTCACAGCCATGAATAGCCAGGGCTGAAGTGAATGTTCCACAAACAACCCATAGGCTGAAATTTGTTTGCATAATCTATTCACTGCGTACTTATGAATAACGAATGCATTCACAGAACCAGAATTGTTTCAGGAAGCCTTCGCAAACAGAAGTGCTAAATATCTTGGATAATTTATTCCCGATGAATAATTCAACCAGTTCTATCACAGGCAGTCTACTAATTTTGCAGATAAATTATTCAGCCGGCACAGATAATAGCTCTTACACCTTATGGTCCCACTCCTAAGTCAGGCTGCAAAGTTTTGTGAAGTTTTCTGGGACTGGAAAAGAAAAAATTCCAAAATGAAGCAGGAGCATTGATTTCAAGGGACATGCAGTGTGTTCCCAGCATCTCACTGATGGCCTTAT
Source organism: Malurus melanocephalus (assembly GCF_030028575.1). Taxonomy (NCBI): domain Eukaryota; kingdom Metazoa; phylum Chordata; class Aves; order Passeriformes; family Maluridae; genus Malurus; species Malurus melanocephalus. The sequence goes on along the minus strand of NW_026623376.1, from coordinate 561,908 downwards.
CCTGAGTGTTAGCCTCTGATATTAATTTTTCCACCTAAATGTAAGTGTATCTGGACTCAGCTGGACTCATGGTTGTTATTGGTTTCATGCTTTGAGCTCTAAGGAAGTTGTCAGAAATACTTTTTCATTTGCTTTGGGAGACAACATTTAAAAAAAGTGAGAGGGAAAAAGATTCAAATGCCCTTTTTTTACTATGAAGACTGCAAAAGCACGCCTGAATCAACCCGTCCCTCCTTACAAGGGRTGGCAAACTGCTCACCCAAAATCCAAATGTTGTGGGTAGCACATTTATCACTTGTAAGGCCTCGTGCATGAAGCTCATTCCTCTGCTTTCATGTTGAGACATYATGTGTGGGGTCTCGCTCATGGCAGGACTCCAGCAAAAGTAGGAATTGATGAATAAAGGTGGAAGAAAGGCTTTTGGAGAAAATGTGCTGTAAGGCTCCCCCCTGGTCTCTGGATTCACTGTTTCCTTCAAGGAAAAAGCTGGTCCGTGAGGAGATGGCATTCTCTGGTGTTTGTTGTGCCTTGTAAGGTAAATAAATCTCCATGTTAGAATCAACCTCACATTTCAAACCCAGCCAGAATGATCATTAGAGCAGTGTTAGCATCACTTTTTTCTTCAAGCATGGAAATGAGTGGTTCAGAGAAAAACTACTGCTGCAATTAGAAGATGCCTCAGAGAAGTCAGAGGTACATATTTTTTTTTTTTTCAGGTTTTAAGGTGCACATCATTACATCGACTCAGCAAACTCTGTCTTTTGTTACATTATTACAASAGGGCTTGAACTAATAACGAGTTCTTGGGATGAGTGTCAAAAAAACAAATCAACCAGGAGAATACTGCTTTTTTTACACCCTCATTGTTTGAAAGCATGGCCAGAAAGAGAAGACACAGCTGCCTGTGGAGAATGCTTGAACTAAATTTGGAGAGGTGACATGGCTGRTGACAAAGCCATCACCCTGGGAGCAGAAAGCTAAACCCAGTGCCTGCCTCAGCCCGGGAGATGCCCTGGTGGATTCAGCAGGATTTTAAAAGCAGGTAGAAAACCAGGAGATTGTTCAGTGGGGCATCTTGTGTCCTTGTGCTTGTCTGGACACAGTGCAGAGCACAGTGGCTCCTGTCCAGTCTCCTCTGGGGACAGACGAGGGTAGGGGTGGACACACGGTGCTGTGTTCCTGGGACCCTTCACAGCCCCCAACCTGAGGCTACAGAGGTCTCAGGGATTCACGATGTGGCTGTTGGCTAATGCTCAGCCCTGGAAGCCCAATTGAAAGGGATCTCAGCCTGCAGGGAGGCAGCATTAACCTCTTTTGGATCAGGAGCCACTTCTCCTGCCAGGGCAGCACCTCGGGAGCAGCTCAAGGGCTTTGGTTTTAGAGGATTTGTCCTTGTTTCCTACCTGCCTGTGGCCAGCCTGAGCCTCGGGCTGTGTGCCAGGGGCTGCCCTGGGGTGGGGAGCATGGGGACATCACAGGGAGTGTCCCCATGTGCCAGTGGGGCCCTGGCCCAGCGAGCCAAATCCGCTCTGAAATCCTGCACGAGTGCCTGGGAGCTTCAGTCAGGGCTCAGCCCCTCCTGGGGGCTCTGCAGAAATAGTGGGAATGTTTTATTTTCAGGTTTTAAAAGTGTGATGTAACATTTTGCTTCTCTTTAGAAGGGGGGAGGTTGAGTAGGTAAAGGATTGTTCCCCGCAAGCACAAATGTATTTTGTTTGTTGTAATTAAAATGTTTTAATGAGACAACCATAAAATCAACCATTAATTATTTTTTTTTCAAACACTTCTGCTTCCTTTTGAGCTAGGTCTATTTAGAAATAGTTTAGAGAGTAGCCTGCAGTTTTATTCTTTCTGTGGTATTATACACAGGAGTGGAGAAGTCATTTATAAATAATTACACAATGTTTTGGGTCTTTGGGTTTGTATAATATATCAAAGCGATTAGTACACGCATTGTTCCATTGTAAATGGTTTTTTTCYCTTCCTTTCAGTTTCACTTGCCTTGTCTTCTATCTAAACCTTTTTCGTGAAATCCTTTGTCTTCCTCATTCTTTTAGCTTGTTACAGTGCAGGGACATTCTTCTTATTCAAACACTCACAGCATGAGCAAAGAAAGCTACTTCTGTCGCATCTTAAGTTTTACCATAACTTTCTGGCATTTTCTTTTCTTCCAATTTTCCCAGACTACTGATAGGGTAATGAAGAATTATAACATACATCAATTATTGGTGCTCACGGTGTATTATGCTTCTGAATTCAAGGGGAGATAAAGAGAAAAAAAAAAAAAAAAGCTCCACTTTCTGTGGTTTTGAGGCACATGAGAGAGGACTCGGCGCAGATTATTTATAACATCTTTCTGAGCATCAATTATGTTTGACTCCTACAACCACTTCCTTGTCCCACTGGTTTTATGGCCAGAAGGAGTCATTTTTGTGTGTGGTAGCTGCGGCATTTAACTTGTTTCTTTTATGAGCAGCCCAAACAATGCATCTTCAGGCCAAACAATCTATCTCCTGGAATAATAGCCCAAATGTCACTCAAGTGCTCGGGGCTGGGAAATGTGTGATCACCGTAAAGGGCCACGGGAAGAAAGCGTGGAGATGGAGGGGCTTGTGCAGGGTCCCTGTGGGGCTCCCCAGCACTGGCACCCCAGGGAATGGGCCAGAGCCGATGTGGRGTGCAGGAGCCTGGGGATCCCACTGGCTGCCTGTTTTAAGGACCTGCCTGGCTGAGGTTTTAAGAACCCTAATCCAAGTTGTGCAGATAAAAGTGCCAAACCCTCCTGGTGTGGTCATGTTGCTTCCCCAGCCTCCTGGCTACCACATTAACTGGGAAAAATGAGATTAGGATGACACGTCAGAGAAATGAGCCCTTTCCCCCCTCACCTTTATTGTGCAATAGCTTTTTCTTCTCTTCTTTCCTCCCCTCCACCTTCTCCCTCCCACAATTTGTTGATTTGCATTTTGCTAATTGAAGCTAGAATTCTTATCCTAAAAGAAAGGGGCCAAATTCACCGAGTGCCCTGCAGAAGAAATCCCCCAACAACGTCCAAACCAGGAAGCTCAACTACGTGCTGAGATGCTCAGATTTTCTTTTGTACGTTCCATATCAATAATTCTGCTTAGGAGGGGGTAAAGATAACCTGAAAGAATTCAGCAGTGTAATGTGAGGGTGAAATTGAGCCTGAACTCTTTTTTTTTTTGGGGGGGGACTTTGGGGGTGTTCTCCAGCACTGGGGGTCCCGTTTGCTGCGGTGATGGAGCCTTGCAGCAGGGGAGGATGCTGCAGGAGCACGGAATTCAGCAGAGCAATATAAGGGTGAAATGGAGCCTGAACTCTTTTTTGGGGGCTTTGGGGGTGTTCCCCAGCCCCGGGGGTGTTCCCCAGCTCTGGGGGTCCCCTGTGGCTGCGGTGATGGACCCTTACAGCAGGGGAGGATGCTGCAGGAGCACGGAATTCAGCAGAGCAATATAAGGGTGAAATGGAGCCTGAACTCTTTTTGGGGGGGCTTTGGGGGTGTTCCCCAGCTCTGGGAGTGTTCCCCAGATTTGGGGGTGTTCCCCAGCTCTCGGGGTCCCCTGTGGCTGCGGTGATGGAGCTTTGCAGCAGGGGAGGATGCTGCAGGAGCTCGGCCAGCCCGCGGTCCCCACTGCCCCGCCGCGGGGGCCCGGGGGATTTGCTGCCATTTGCATAGCAGGTGTTGGGTCCCGGGCCWTTCTTCCTTAAGGGAGTTTTAATGTGGGATAAATTACTGGGAATTAGGAGGAGGCAGGCGACAAGAAAAGCGCTCGTGGAGTCTTCTCCTGGGCCTGACAGGGGAATTGGAGAGAATGGCTGAAAAAAAAAAAAAAGGAAAGCCCAAACGTGGAGGCTTCTGCYCCAGCTCAGGGAGTTTGGGGTGCACAGGCACTGCGGGGGGAACTCTCCCCAACTTCTCCTTAAATTGAAGTTTGGACTCAGGAACGCAGTAATCCCAGGACAGAAATACGATTACTGGCCCGAGGATCTTTGATTGAGTAGGTCTGGAAGGGGAGTTTAAAATGTTAATCCCTGGTATAATCCCTTCTCTGGCATTGTASGGACAAGGGTTGCACCCGGGGGGAATTGCCTGCTTCCTTCCCCAGGCTGTGGGGCGGGAGGGCAGGGCTGGGGAGCGATCCCCRCACAGATGTGGCACAGACACGTGTCCCACATGTGCACCCACATCCCCTGCACGCTGAGATGTGTGCGGTGACAGTCACACACGTGCAGCTCCTGTGCTGACTCTGACTTTTCCATATGTTTATGTTCGTGTAGGTGTTTCTGCACACACAACAGAAGAGCGATGCTGGATCACTCGCATTCCCAGGAGCCTTGATCAAAATTCCCTGTCACACCTCAGTCGCTGCTTTGCCCTGGCAAATAGACCACCTGCACATAAAAGAAAATGGAGATGCTTCACGTGTTTTTAAATGGGAAGTCATTTTGTAGAGCATCCACTTCCAGGCTGTTGGGGCAGATAGGAAAGGTTTGTCTCTAAAGGGTATGAAACCATCCAGATGCCTTTCCCATCAGAGGAAATTGAATGTGCTATATACATAAATAGAGGAAATCCATAGTAAAAGATTATGTTAATGAGGAAGAAACTGACAATTCCTGAAAATAAAAAAAAATTAAAAAAAAAGCAGGTGAATTCACCCCAAAAGAGATATGAGGGCTGGTGCTTGCTGGAGCTCCAGAGCCTGGGCAGAGAGGGGCGGGTGGGAAAGGAGAGGAGCCAGCTCCAGCCAAGAGTGATGGACTCAGGGTCCTGCACCCTGACCCAGGGTTGACACTTTGGGGTGCAGGTCCTGCCGCCCTGGCCATGAGAGGGRCGAGGGTGACACCCCAAGGCTCAGCGCTGCAAATTCGGCCATTCAAGGACAGGGTTTGCATTTCAGCATGTGGTACATAATGGGTAGATTTCCTCTGCTTTCTGGAGTTTAAAGAAGCCCTTTGCACTGGCCTCGATGGCCTCTGGTTATCCGTTTAACTTACCATTTACCTTGGTATTTTATGAGCAATATATCCTTTAAAGTTTCCATTTTTTCAGGGACAAACCCACAGGTATGAACACGTTAAATTCTAGTCTGAATTCAACCCCTCATTAAGCAAAAGCAGCTGTGAAGGTGAGGGATTCCATCTTGCTCTCCATCGTGCTCACAGCCAGGTTCCATCTCTCTCGGTAGCTCTTTATGATCATACCTCCAGGTATAAAGAGAAAAATGAATGTGTGGTGTTAAACAGCAGGTGTGAGGGTCCTTGAAAACTATCAGGCAGAATCTGGGTCCAAACTACTTGGTTTGCTGGCACCAGCACAGAGTGGTGCAGCTGAACTGGGCAGAGAGTGAGAAGGAAAAATTCTCCAGGAAGACGTTTCAGGCATGGTGCTTCACTCTTGGAGTGGAGGRCCAGGGGATGCAGCTGAGTCTGACCCACAGTTAAGCATCAAAAATAGTTCCCAAGGTTAATGTTAGCCCCTAAGATCCCTGAACGTTTTTCTACTCTAAGTTTTATGCCTGCTAATACATATTTTAGAATGGCTTGAAGGGGTAAAATGCTAAGTAAATGCAAAGTACTAGTTCTAGTATTCAGGAATTCTGTATTCAGGAAATTAGACAATGGAGCAGCGTGGTTAAAGGAAAGTAAATGTTGTCTTAGGTGAGGTTTTTGTTCCCTTGGGGCTGGATGSGCTTCCACAATGAGAAGCTCCTCTGAAACAAGTGCTTGGCTAATGAGAGGAGACAAGTTTGGCTGACATGTTTCTGCTGGGCCTCTGTGAGGGGATGCCGCTTTCTTTTCCAATTTAAGCATGTGTTAAATTGCAGTTAAATAGCTAATTAAAAATGAAGAAGTGAATGTACTTCTTCAGACTATAGACATCCCTTGTTTTTCATCTTCTTAAACCCAAGGCATAAAACCCAAGGCATTTTTTCCTCCACCTCGGGTTTGATGCATGGCAGGTCTTGATCCTGCTTCCCTTTACTCCAGTAGGAATTAGAGATAATTTCTGTGGAGCTGGTGCAGCTTCACTTCTCCAAAGCAGCTGCTGGAGTTAGTCAGGGCTCTGCACCTCTTGCCCCACTGTGCAAACAGAGGGGACCCAATGAGACTGCAAAATAGCTGAGAAATATCTTTCACTAGATCACTTTTTATTGCTTGTCTTGTGGACCTTGTGTATATACAGCTGGTGGTATACCAAGGAATCTTTTTTTCCTTTTCTTTATTTCTCCCGCTAAAACAAGTARTGTATGACTTGGATTTATTTTTATATCGTTTTCAGTGTTTGGTGTTATTTATCTTTATTAAACTGTAAATGACCCCAGATCTCAACCGCACAGAGGACATGCCAGATGCTGGGAGCTCAGCTCTTCGGCTGTGAGCTCCACCCACTGCCTTCGCCAGGAAAAAAAGGAAAAAAAAAAAACCCAAAACATCTTTCCTGACTTGTAAGTGATGGGAATTGCCACAAGGTGTCAACCTCCACCAAGCTGCAGCTCGGGTYGGTTCTGCTCTCCCGACAGTGGCCGGGATGGATAACCCTGCGCAGAGGCTCTGCTGGAAAACCCRGGCACCTGCTTCAAGTAAGTGAGGAAATATTGCCTTATAGCACGAAAAAAAAGATTGTATTCCCTCCATTCTTTGCTTTATGGTTATTCCTAATTTATATATATATATATATATAAATATATATATATTTATTATGTATATATACATAATAAATACATATACATATATATATATGTATGTATGTATGCATTTATAATTTGCCACAAGATGTTTTAGTCAAATTCAGTGTTTCCCTTCATCCTTTTCTCCTGACCCCAAAGGAAAGTTTCCCAGGTATCGCAATAAAACAGAGAAGTCATTTTTTTTCCTCTAAAGCTGATATTTTCCCTTTGTAGAGCAGCATTTCAAGGCACTTCATCATTATCTGGATGTTCTGTGCAGTTGAAGTGTTGGGATTTTACCTTCTGGGCAGCCCAAACCTCTGTTTCCTCACAGGATCATTCACTTGAGTGCTGGACTCTATGATTCTCATGGATCCCTTCCAGCTCAGAATATTCTGTGTTTCTGTGTTCTCTTTGGGAATTCAGTGTGTGCTGGTCCTGGTTTCAGCCTGGGAGCACCATGCTTATTCAGTGCCACTGCTTTCTGCAAAAGCACCATCCCAAGAACCTTCAGACTGAAACAAATCCCGAGGATTTCTTGCCTTTTTTRTCCCTTAACTTCCTGCAGCCTTGGCTGAGCACAGCGTAACTCGTGGGCTGGTGGCATCGCTCGGAGCCAGACGTGATGATCTAACGAGGAACTGGATTTTCCTGGCAGAACTGTTGTAGCTGTTGCACAAAAATGGAGAGGGAACACCCTGCCAGTGGCTTACACTTTGAATTGGAGAGGGAGCGCTTGGCAAACTGGTTTGTGCTGGGGGGAATTGGTGCTTGACTGGGAACTGAGGAGCTCTGAGCTGGGTTGGTTTTCCTAATGTGGGTGCACAAGTGATAAGTCTGGAGAGATAAAAAAAAAGAAGTTGAAACAAACCACAAAGAAATATGTAAACGGTGGAATTATRAGGGTAATAGAAGTGGAGAAGTGTTTTTATGCAACACAATTGAGTGGGCAATAATGAGGTAAAAATGCTGAGGGGTAAAAGACAAAAGGCATTTCTTCCGGGATTAGAAGTGAGCTCAAAATTGCCAAGGCCTACTGGAAGTGGGGGGTTGGTGGTGGAAAGGAGCCTGTTGGAGCATTTCTTTTCCTTTAATAAGCTTCTTTTTCTGGGTGTCCTGAGTGTTCAGATGTAGCACACTTAGTGCCTAGTAACCCAACAAAGCTTTGATTGGTGCCTCTGCAGAAAGATTTTCTTTTCCTTGCAGGTTTCTAACCATGAAAAAACCCCTGAGATCAGTTGCTTCAGAATCCTTAATTAAACACAACAAAGAAGGGCAATTAGAGCTGTGTTTTCCTTTTGTCATCCAGCAAATCTTGCAAACCTCAAAACCCTTTCCTTGCTCCAAGCTTTATGATGGGAATAAATCATAATTATACCTGTAATTACCAGCTTTAGGTGAACATGAGCAGGATCATTTTTTTTTTTTTTCTCTCAGAGGAAGTTCTGAAACCCATTCAAGAGGAATTCACTAACCTCTTTTATTGTGCAGGAGGAAACCCGAAAACACAGGCGTGGCGATTTTCCCAGTCCTTGGCCGCCTGCCTCCTTTGCTGTCACTTCATGTCATGTCACTGCTCCCTCCTGGCTCCTTCCCATCCCACTCGCTGGGAGTTTTGGGCTGGATGCCCTCCACGTGTGTCGTCAGAGCACTCACTACCCCAGGAGCCCGTGACAAAAACAGGCAAAAAATGAGACAAAAATCCAAGGGGATTTGAGGACTTTGGAAGTCGGCGAAAGGAGCAGCAATGCAGCCTGGCCCTGGCTGTTCAGACAATAAATGCTCGTGTGTGCGGGCATTCTGCAGGGACCCTGCCTTGGGTTTGGTGGTTGGATGTGGCTGTGCTGGTTCCCAGCAAAAGGGAGCGAGTTCTGCGTGTCTGGCACTGCAGTGACAATGTGGGTTTGTGGCTTTGGCTGCTGGGAGGTGTCGGAGGGCTTGAGGACAGACCCAGGGCAACACCAGGGCAAAGGCAACCACACGGGGTCCTGGGCTTGCTGGAGACCAGGGCAAGATGGAAAACCACTGGGCAAGAAAACCACATTGGGGAGAATCTCCTGGTGTTTTTAAAGGATTTGGGGCTGTTGTTTTGGTAATGAGTCTGCCCTGAGCTGTGCTGCAATCCAGTTTTCCGTGCTGGGGTGATGGACAGGTGTTGTCTTAGTGTACACGTTCCAAATTGACAGGATAATAGGACTGTGTGAACCTCTGAGCAGGCTTCCCATAGCACAGCTGCTCTGCTATGTATTTTGGAGATTTTTTGGTGTTATTTTTTTTCTTATTTTGTTTTGTTTTGTTTTGTTTTATTTTAATTTTCTTTGGAGGTGTTTCCCAAACTAAATACAACAGCTGAAGCTTTTCTTGCAGAGCTGGGGAAGGGCATTTCCTGTGACAGCAGCAAAATGAGCAGGCTCCAAACTGATTTATAGTGCAGACAGCTGTAGAGGTGTCCCTGGGCTCACTGAGATGGTTTTTGGTTGCCACTAGATGTCCTTTCAGCCCTGCTTTCCCCACTGTTCCTCCAGAAATGTTATTGGGCTGGGATGTGCTGGCTGTGGCCAAGGAGTTCACCAAAGTGCTGATGAGAGATGGGGGCTGAGCCCCAGGCTGMTGGGGTCTCCTGACCATCCTTTTGATCTCACTTTGTCTCAAACAGTGCTGGCTCACAGAAACTCTCAAAACCCAGCTTCTGGATCTGGGCTGGACATGAAATAATACCTCCAGTCTGGCTCAGGAGCTGTTACTGCAGAGCTGGTGCTCAGCAGAGGTCATGGTCCAAGGGGAAGCCTTGCAAGGTGAACAGGATGGTGACTGTCTCAGTTTCACATGATGGCAGCATGGTGGCCCCATTTTATTCAGTTTTCTCCCTATGAAATGGCAGCTCAAACACCTTTACAGGCTCATTCCATAGAAATGCAGGTCTGTCAGAAAGCACAGCCAACAACTCTGTGTGATTTTCCAAGTGCCTGTGTGCCCAGGATTTTGCAAACAATTAATATTTCTGTGAGGTGTGTATCGGTATCTATGAGCACCAGTGGTCACTCCAAGCATCTGGAGCTGCTTRCAAATGCAGCTGCATCCCCTGTCTGAGGCAGGGGCAATCCCAGCTGCTGTTCTGGGTAAAAGAATGAGAGGAAATGTGCTTTGCCAGAAATGTGTGCTGCTTACAGGGATATCTGGAGGCTCRTGGGATGCAGCCTTTCAAGGCAAACCAAGGAACTTCCAGGAAACACTCGGCTCTTCGTGGTTTAGGATCAAAGGGAAATCAATGACTAACAGACACAGAGGTTTTGATAGAGCAAACACAAGGTTAGAGTGAGCACTGCAAACAGCAAACCTCAAAAATACCTGCATTTCCAGCTGTGGCCATGCATATCCCAACTCACTGAAGGGAACAAACTGAACAACAAATCCCAGCCAAAATCTTCAGAATGCCCTGGCAAGAACTTGGGGCAATCAGTGCTTTCAAGGTGGGCTCTCCATCCTCCTGGACCTTAAGCCCAAACTCTGCCCAAACCATCTTACAAAGGTGCTGAACGACCAGGAGTAAGTGAGGTCTTCAGATGCTTCAGATCTGGATTTCAGTACTTCAATTTTGAAAACTGGCTTTGGAGGAAAAATACCCCAAATGTGACTGGAGCTTCATCTGGCTGAAGATGAAGTGTGTTTTGGAGGGTGCAGGCTCTGTCTGGGCTTATATAAAACGTGTTAAGTGATGTCAGGTTCTATGGAGGCCCTTCACCCTTGAACAGGCACAGCTCCCTGGCTCTGGATCCCTGTGGGATGATGAATCCTGGAGATGGTGGATTTTTTACTCACATTTGTTCCAATTCTCTGCAAATATGGGCCCAGAAGGGGCCCAGCTCTGCAGTTTAATTAGCTCAGAGAGCATTTTTGTTGCTCTGACGCTGCCTTTGACTTCCCACTCGGGTCTCAGGGGTGATCAGTGCAAACCCCCAGCCCCAACAATGASCTTACCATCCATCCCCACGTTTGCTCCCACAGCCCTGATGGACCTTGGCTGGTRTGGAACCAGTGCTCCCCCCACATGGAACTGGTCAGGAGAGGTCCCCACGTGTGTGACAATCTGGCATGGCCTCGTGATTTAGGGAGCCGGGGGGAGCTGGGGCACAGCAGGACCTGCCCAGAGCCATCTCACGCAGGCCACCACACAGATATTGCTTCTTAATAAACTTTTTTGGCCATTGCTGACCTCRACCATATATGAGCAAGTGAAAAGCAAGTGGTGAAAGGCTCTGTGTTACATTACTAATCCCACGTAGCGTTCTCGCTGAAAAGGTCTCCCTGCTATTGTGTCCTCTCCCTGCAGCTGCTTGGTGACCCCTGTGCCTTTATTAAAATAAAATCTAAGGGCAGTGTTTAGGAATGGGCACAGCCTGTGGGTACCCAGTGCCCAGGGGAAGGATGGAGGGTGTGGGAAGGTCTCCTGTGCAGGGCTTGGTGTTCCTGCAGGGTGCCAGGGGGCAGATTTGCAGGCTGGATGGGGGAAGCAGTTGCCTGCTGCCCTCCTTGGAGGCTCTGGGGTGGGGTTACACACTTGGTGCAGCACTGGCACTCAAATATAGGAACTGTGGGGTCTGTGTGTGCTGGYTAYRAGRATATCTGGAKGCTCATGGGATGCAGCCTTTCAAGGCAAACCATGGATCTTCCAGGAAACACTGGATGAAGCRGGGCTCCTGCTCTACCCTGCAAATGTTCAGGCTCTAGGGAAGGTAAATTGGTAACTGGGGAGCAGTCAGGGCTGGTGTGTGCTCAGACCAAACTTCAGTGGCTTCATTTTTCAATCTCAGAGCACAAATGTATGGTCTGAGTGTGAGGGAGGCTGCACTGAAGGGTCTCCTGCGGCTTCACAAACTGAAATCTTCCTGGGAAAACAAAACCAAACCTTAAGGCTGCTGCCAAATCTTGGTGGAGGAGGTACCTACATATACATTATATATTTTGTATTTATTTAAATGTTTTAGCAGAGATGTTTCAGTCAGAGGGAAAGTGACTGATGCTTTGTGTGTGGCTGTTACCTTCTGATGCATTATTTCATTTTACAAATGCCTGTCAGGGACTGCAAGGGATTCTCCTTTTTGTTCCTGGAAAACTAACAACYCTGCCTGGAGATGCAGGCTTACAGGCTTGGGAAAACCAGCTTMGAGTCAGTTTTTTTCTCCTTGTGGTTTCAATTCCCATTTCTGAGGATTTTAGTCAAAGGACAGATTTCAGAATAAAG
>NW_026623376.1:546672-549753 GCF_030028575.1 Malurus melanocephalus | reverse complement strand
TCCCATTCTGGCAAGTGGGAAAAAAATTACAACTGGTTTTCCTCTGTGCTTAGTTTTTGCCGGTGCTGCTGTTTTCTGTGTGGCAGATGAACCCAGAGCTAAGATATTTGCACAGGCTCTGCCCTGTGAGSTTTGAGTCACTGAGTCCCTGCTTGGGCTGTCAGAGCTGTGTACMCCATTCCCAGTGGAGTTTAACCACCTCTTATGCAACCATATCAATATTTTTTCCAGGAAATGCATTGCCCAGTAGTCTCTAAATAAGCATAAACCTTTTTTGAAGTCTGCTGGCATGTTAAAATCAAATCTTCTCAAGGAAAAAATACTGGCTTTGTTCAAATGYGACTTGAGAAAGGAGAGGGCAGCTTGGCTCAATCATGGTCTGGGTTTGCCCAGAGACTGGATTCAGATGCTCAGCCAGGAAGAGCCCCCTGTGGTTCACATCCCCAGAGATTTAATTTCTTAAATACCTTGAGTTTCATCCTTGTGCAGAATAGGAAACTACTTTGAAATCCTCTTTCTCCTCCAGCTCTGCCAGGTGGTTATCTCAGTAATTTAGGATACACACACACATATATATATATACATACACACATATACATATATATACATACATATATATATATGTATATACACAGACATAAATATGTATTGTGTGTTTATTTATTTTTTTCCCTATTTTGTCCGTCTGAACGAAAGGAAAGCTGAGGCCAGGCCTTGCCCTGGCTCTGCATATGTGATCGGAGTTGTGCTGATCCCGGGATCAGCCCCTGTGCAGCTGCCCTGGCACAGCTGGCAGCAGGCAGGAAGGGCAGCGGTGCTGCTCAGGGAACACCAGGAGCTTTTTGTGCATTTAGACTCTTGCTGCCTTCACCATTCCAATCTGTTGCTTTCCTTTTATCCGGGGAGTGCTGTAGGAGCTTTATAGGGAGCAAAGTCCCCCCGTGTGCGTGAGGGCAGAAACTGGGCAGGCAGAGGAGGTGGGGGCTCACAGGTTTTGTTTGTGGCTTTTGTTGTACAACCATCCCTAATCTAACCCAGATCTTGTCTAAACAACTTTTTATGTGGTTTTATAGGAATTGAAGTTGTTGATATATGTTTACCTAACACAACGCTAGACCAGTGGCTACAGGCGAATAGAATCGCCCTTCTTTATGTCACAGCATTCCTCAGTGTTGGCTAAAATCCAAATCCTAAAATGAGAAAGGAAAGTAAATTGCACTGGAATAGTGTTTTCTAATTCCAGTGTCATCAAGATGTCCTATCTCTAATCATCTTCTCTTATCTACTGTTCTTTCCCCTCAAACCAATTCAGTTACCAWGTGATTGAAAGTGGCAGGAGTTCCCTGATGGCGTAAGGAAATTTAAAAGCAATTGTCGACTGTTTTTCAATATTTTTTATTACTTTTTTTTCATTTSTCTTAGAAAGAAATATGAAATCTGCATGCAACCTTCTAAATATTTCAAACATTTAAATAGCATATGATAATTTAGCAGTACAGTACATTATACAGCAAGATAATATAGGGACACTTCCTATAGTGTATTTACAAATGAAAAGGTAGTTTTGTTATATTAAAAAGAGGAATGCACTGCTTAACATTGAAGTATTACATTCAAAATAAYGAATATGTTGTATTGTGACTAAAACATACATAGGTATTTATATGTTTGCCCTATCATATTTTTCATAAAAAGGTACCTTTTAAAGGCTTTTTTTTTGTTGTTGTTGCTACAAATCTAGGAAAACATACACAATAGTCTTGAAGCTTAAAATGTCTCAGTACTGAAGCTACAAACTTYCTGTAAGTGCTTCAGGTGGGAAAAAAAAACAAACCAAAAAACATTTTCTTAGTAATAAAAATGACCAAGGAATGCTTTCTAATGCATGAGAGGTTAAATGGGAGATACAGGACGCTTCGCCTTGCAGCAAGACCTCAAGTCCATKAAAGAAGAGGTACACAAGTGATGCTCACACTCGTTTGACGAGGTGCTGAGGGACCTCACTTCTGCARGTACAGCCACGGCATTTTAGTGGCATCTTCCCCAGCAAACTCATCTTTGGTCCCTGCTTTGCCTGACTGAGGTGGAGGCTGCAAATATGAGCAACAGCCCTGAAGCTTCCCCACTGCCAGAGGGTGAGGGCYGTGGCTGTGCAACACTGTCACAAACAGTTCTGTTTGCCTAATGAGCTTATAAAGCTCGATTGCAATCATAGTGAAGTATGAATGAACAATAATTAAAAACAAAACAAAGCAAAAAATCCCAAAAGAACTTCTTTAAAAYGAAAAGCACGCGTTTTTCCTAATTTCAGCACAGAGCAGACGGGTATGAAATCAGAAGTGCAACAGATGCTTGTGAAATCTKGAAGCCTTTTGTACACGGCTATAAAATGTAAAAACTGACCCTTGGTAAAAAGTGCTTTATAGTAATATAGAATTTGTGTCTTATGTCTGCGAGAGAGAAATAATCTTCTGTAGAGCTCAGTCCTATGCCAGCCAAGGGAGTCCTCTCCTTTCCTCGTGCCACTTTCTCTTATTCTTCATAAACCCTAAGCAGAAGAAGAGCCAAGAGCAGGGTGTTTAAACTAGGAATTAAACAAATCCATTTCAAGTAACAGTAATAATAAATAAACAGTAACACCCAAAATAATAAAACCTCAAAAATYAGTTTTTAGCCTGTACCTAAATAATTTGGAAAGCAAGTTATTGACTTCAGCAGTCACCAGATTTGTACCTATGTCCATAAAGCATTTGGGAGGAGTGTTGGACTTTGCCTCATCTTGGTGGAATGTGGGGAGTAACACTCTCTGCCGCCACAATTATCCTGATAAATAAGATGAAGAAATCCACATCTGCTAATTTGCTTTAACTGCTGGAAATTCCTGTCTCATATGGAGAGGCTGAAGCCTATCATGAGCTGTATGTAGACAATAAGTTCACAWAATCGGTTGTGTCTGGAATAATATTACTCTGTGTAATTTTTCTAGGTTATGTCCTGACAGCACAGCTTGATGGGCTTGTCTCTCTGTGTGTGACCTGAGGGCACAAGCCTGGGGCTGAGCATCCTTCATCATCTTAATGA
>NW_026623376.1:444991-546586 GCF_030028575.1 Malurus melanocephalus | reverse complement strand
ATGTGGTTATGCAATAGCCAGGGCTTCCCCACGTGCTCTGTTTGTGAAGCAGACGCAGGGAGCTGGCAGGAATTTGGGGAGATGGCCAGGGGCTTGCTGTGCCCTGGCATCGCCTGAGGCACCCCTGGGGCTGTGCTGGGGATCTCTGCATCCTTGGACCTGCAGAGAGAGGAGCCTGCTGCTCCCTGGAGTCACTCGAGTTCCGTTTTGGGGGGCAATTCCCCACCAGATGAGGAGGATGAGGGTTTGGTGAATCTGTGCTGAGTGTGGGGGCTCTCTCTTGGCTGTGTTGGAGCGGTGGCAAGAGTTGGGCAACTCCTCTTAATTACAGACAGCCATCAAAAATTCATGTTTTGCTCTCTGTCTTCTGTCTATGACTTAGGAAAAAACCCAACCCTCTTTACAAGGGARAAGTTGTCAGAGATTTTACCAGAAAATTACCATTTTTCTGGGAATGATGCACTAGTTAAAATTGGCAAATCCCCACGTCATCAAGTATTGATGATGCTGAGGTGGTGTGATTGAAGTGTGCGACAGGGCTCCCTCTTCCCATCTCTCCTGACTGCTTTTCTCGTGACTGTGTGAAAGCAGCTTAGCTTCTTTCTTGGATTTTTACCCATAGAAGGGAGGTGAGTGTATGTAAATAACTGAGAACGTCAGCTGATGAATATTTTAACCAAAAATAATTACTATTTATAGTCAGAACTGCCTAATGCCAAAATAGAAGCGAGGATTGCATGTGGCAGGGAAGAATTAATATCAAGARCACCCATTTAAAATTGTAATTTTGGTAACGAAATACATCCTCTATGCTCCGTGGAGCATTTGCAAGCGTGTGCATTTTCCTGTTTTTCCTGTGTCTGAGTGCTGCTGGTTGCCTGACTTGCCTCCAAGATGCTCAGCCATTGATGGCACTGGCACTTACCTGCCTTTCTCCTTCCATACCCGGTACCACTTGAGCAGCCTGATGGTGTTCTGGCGTTTGGGGTTGAGGCAGTGCTGCTGCTCCCCCCTCACCCGTGTCCACAGYGTCACACTGCAAGGAAAAGGGACAGGTCAGGGGGCACAGGAGCACCCAGCCCTGMTCCTGCTCTGCTCCGTGCTGGAATGGGCTGGGGGAAATCTCCCTCAGGGGACAGAGTGAGGGTTCTCATGCTCTGTGCCTCAGGCCAGCTATTTTGAGTTTCCTGGGATGATATCAGTGCAGCTATTTTGAGTTTACTGGGATGATAGCAGTGCAGCTGTTCTCCCTCAGTGCAGGCATTGAGGGTGTACCAGGTGAAGCCATAGCACCAGCTTTAATCAGTGCTTTGCTCCGCCTATCTGTTAGATATGTCTTGTGAACCTAATACGTAATTTAATTAGGAGACAATTCCCTTTTACTCCATCCAAGAGAAATTATCAGAWCTGCTTCATTGATTATTTTAATCTTTTTTTTTCTTTGATTCTGTAATCTTTTAAATACTTGCACATGGTAGAGTGCTTGTGTGCCCAAGAGCCAAGCTCTGAGCCTCAGCATCAGCCCTGGGGGCTCCATCCTCCTCTGGTCCCAGCCTGATCCTGCTCCCCTCGCCAGCTCGGTGTGCCCTTRTTGTCAGGACCAAGCATTCTGGGAGATAAAACATGGCAAAAGTCTTTTTGCCATTTGAGGTTCCCTCCTGGAGGGCTCAGAGAGGCTGCCTCAGTTGATCAGCCACGACTGAGGTGACATGAGGGACACAGAGCTGGGTGGCTTTCCAGAAACATCAAGACTGCCCCACTTTTGGGGCTCAAAATCAAGCAGTTTACTGGTTCCCTTGTTAATTTTGTGATTAAAAGAAAAAACCCAGACAACAACCAAAAACCAACCAAACATACAGCAACAATTTGTATTAGAATTAATAATTTTCTGGAAATACCATCCATAACAGTTATTGGTTTAACTAAAATCCTACAATGGAATTAATTAAATGCTGCTTGAGACATGAGTATAATGATGGCAGAAAACCAGAAATACCTGTGTATACTGAAGGGCTTCTTTTATGGTGTGGTTGAGACAGGAATACAAAATGCTTTGCAGACTTTCCCAGCTCACTCTCCTGGTGCCTCACAAATTAAAACGTGCTGCCAGCACGAACTGAACTGAGGGTCTCACCATGATTCCAATTTCAAGGTTTTACAAGGTGTTCAGATAGATCTTTCTATTCAATTAACCTTCCTCCCTGCTCCCCTTTCCTGTTCCATCTCCAGATAAGATCACRAAAAGTTAAGGTGTAACTTCCAGGTTGTTTTCTGGGAGGATGTGGATTTTTCCCCAATGCACGGGAAAGAAGTTCAGGAACCTTGATGGCTGCAGGCATCAGAAAGGGTCACTGCTAAAAACTGTGGATTAATTCTGTTCCAAGGGTGTTCTCAGCCATCCCCTCTGAGAGCAGTTTGTGCATGAGGAGAGTTTTCCTGTTATTTAGGATGGGAGAGGTGCAAATTTTAAGGGATTTTAATTCAGAGCAAAGTTTCTCCACGCAGCAGCCACCTCAGCTGTGCCGTCTGCATTGGCTGATCCAGACCTTGGCTTGGGTTTCTCTTCTGACAGAACATAGAGGGCATTTCCAGAAAGTGATGGACAAGCTGAATTGCAGGAGGAGAGGAGCAGGAACAGCTCTGAAAAGCACTAAGCCCTACATTTGCAGCAGAAGCAGTGAAGGACACTCTGGATTTACCAGAGCCTGCAGTCTGAGCAGGAAGAGACCCTGGTTTGTCTCTCAGCTGAACTGGCTCTTTCCTCAGGCTGAGATGCATTGCTTTGACATCTCATGTAGGTTTTCTGCTTTGCTTCTGGAGGATGGAGAGCATTTGGAGCAACRTTCCCAAGGCAGCTCCAGCAATTCTCAGACAATCCCTGAGAGGCACAGGGTTGGGTGGCAGCATTTTTGGGCACTCTCTGCTGACCTGGACCTGCTTTTGGACTGACAAATATAAGGGAATGTGCCTAAGAGGTGCTGTGGGAGCTTATCCCYAAGTGAGGGGCTGCCTGGGTGGGCTGCAAGAAGAGGTTGAAAGATGGAGAAGGGATGAAGCACCAGAACTTACACCTCCAGAAAGATTGCCCCAGTGGGATTTGTCCCTCAGCTGCCCAGGGTTTGGTGTCTGGAGCCTTCCCCYGGCATCTGAGTGTCCCTGTGCCAAAATCCTCCCCAGCATGTCCATTCCAGAGCTGGGATGAGCACCCCGGGTCAGTCTGTGACCCCAGCATCCCATGTCCCTACACATCTCATCTGCAGGGATGGTGGGGCTGCACCTCTCCCTACAGATAAYCTGTCTGCACGGCCACAAGGATCCTGGCTCTGGTGCTTTCATCCCATCTGGTGTGGGGACTGCCATCTGCCTTGACTGCCCCCTGACAAAGGCACCCCTGGGATCCTATTTCCCATCAGCTCCTTCCCCCTGATACATCCCCACTCTCTGGGATGGTGGAATTCATGGATGGAGATGTTTTGGAACATTTCAGGTAGAAAGAGTTAAACTTCCCTCCTATTTTGTGCTGTTTTCCCTCATTCCAAGAGACAGATACACTCACAATTACTGCTGCAAGATGTACCATGAATCTTGATAGGTTTTGACTAGGCTGAGGACTCAGTTTAACTGTCTCTTACCCTGTGGCACAGCTCTTCTGGGGGGTTTATGGCCAAAACCTCCCTTAAATACACCCCCAATACCTACTGGTTCTCTGTCCAACATAATTCAGATCATATTTCTGCTATATGAGAGCTTTTAAGGAGGGCAGAAGGGGACACAGCTTCGACAACACATTTGAGATGATCACTGCAGCAACAAAAGCTCAGTTGCAGGAATTTAGCTCCGCTGTGCCATGCCCAGAGACTCCCAGATCAATTGGTTCCCAGAATATTAATTTCAGTGTGTTCAGTGCTGAGTGCAGGCTGCACTGGGGTAGCTGGAAAGGCAGCAATGACAGGGTTCACCCACACTGAAGGGACAGCRATGGGACAGTTCTGTCACCGCCACTGCCTCAAACCCTGGACAGCCCTCAGCCTTGGAGAGCATTGCTTGATGTCTGCCCTGTGGGGCTGGGAAAGCAGCCTCTCCTACATGGCATCCCAGCTTTCCCAGCTTTCTGATTGGAAGTGTTGCATTARTGAGATTTGTTTCATACCCCCTCATCACCATCTGCTTTTGGGTAAATAACTGGATGAGAAGAGGCTGAGTCCCTCCACGACATCATTTGGCTACTGAAGAGTCAAAGCAAACAGAGTAAAACTGCGAGGAGCTTATTCAGACAGGGATGCTATGCAAAAATGTTTCTCTTCAGGTCACCATCAGCTGGTTTGGGCTTCAAAGAGGTGGGACTGATGTTCCCTGAGCTCAGCATTGCTCACAGTGATGCTGCTCCAGCTCTGAAAGAAGCCAGACAGAACTTGAATCTCCATGTCTCCTCCACAAGCCCTGTGCTGAGGAGTGGCAGCCAGGTCCATCTGGGCAGTCTGTGTGATCTCCTGGTCTGTGCCAGTCGG
Source organism: Malurus melanocephalus (assembly GCF_030028575.1). Taxonomy (NCBI): domain Eukaryota; kingdom Metazoa; phylum Chordata; class Aves; order Passeriformes; family Maluridae; genus Malurus; species Malurus melanocephalus. The sequence goes on along the minus strand of NW_026623376.1, from coordinate 542,078 downwards.
ATGGGCAGGGTTTGTCCCCGTGGGCACTGCAAGGTGCTGCTGGTGCTGTGCAGCCTGCACACATCCTGCTGTCGGTGAAAGGCAAAGGTTCCAGGGCAGCACAATGCTGGATCACATCAGTCCGGGGTGTCCTGGGTGCATGGCTGATCTTGGGACCTTTTCCCCCCTCTTAGGTGGCAGAGGGGCTCGGTGCAGTCTTTTTGGACAATCTGCCCTTCTGGTTCTTCTSCAGCTGCACATTGTRGTTGGATGGTGCTTTGTTGGGGGAMTCTTAGGATATCCAAAACAARACAGRAAAMACCCCAAACCTACCMCTAYTGAATATCTAMAAAAGCCCTCTTTTTTTAGCCAGTCATGTCAAAAATCCCAGTACCTGCCTCAGCATGGTTAACCACTACATCAGTTTGAGATTTCACGGCAGCTTTGATCCCGACTTGCAGGGAGACTGGGAGGAAAGCATTTTCTTATATGCTGAGTAACCCCATTAGGGGAAGGGGATTGCTGTGGTACAATGCAGATTGGGGTAACACTTCCTCACAGAAACCACCACGGACCAAACTCTACTCGTGTTTATTCTGCATACTCAGAATAACTTGAGGAAATATTTCTGAATTTTGCAGCAGGCAGCTTGGAGTAGAATTTGGCCCTATTCTCACTTGAATGAATGAATATCTTTTTACTGGAAATACTTAATTTAAGAAAAATTGTGTCACAAAATGATACTTGGGGTTTTGGTCAGAGTTGCACTATTTTTTCATCTGATACAGCAAATAACTATTCCCAGGAATTAGCATGCCAGGGCATGAGCAAAACAAAGAACAAAGAAGGAACCTCCAGATAAGGTAAAGCAGTTCAGCTGACAGGGAAACAGAAAGCAATTAATAAAGGAARACTTACATAATCATCTCTTCCACGCAAAATGGGTACCTTGGTTTTACTTCAAGCTTCCGTACATTAGAGAATCTTATTTTAGGACCTTTTCTTGAACATTTGCACTTCACGCCTACAAGAGAAAGCATTTTCTCATGCGCCTGCAAAGCCTCCTGCATACCAAACGTCCCTTCCCCTCCAGCATCCAGSAAAACTTCAGTTTGCTTTTTCAAGCCTCGGTGTGAAAAGATGAATTTTCTAATACTGTTGAGCTTAAAAAGAGATTAATTTTTTTCTTTGGTATATCCAAGAARAAGGTATTGACTCTCTGGGAAATATTTTTTAGAGGACTACATACGTTCTGGGATTTTGTAAATAGCAGGGTTTTTTAAAGTGCACCTGCTGCAGTTAAATATAATTGTATTTAACAAAAGGAAATGRAAGAGTCAGAATTTGCTTTAAGCTCAGCAAGCAAGTGCATGTCTGGGCTACTTTCTCATTCACTCGTGTCTCACTTGGACTTTGTAGGACTTTGAGTCATTTCTCCTTGCGTGGTTGCTGTGGTGCAGTGGTAACCAGACAAAAGCTGAGAATTTTTTAACCATCATTTTTGTGCACAGCAGAAAACACAGACTGTGCCACCACTCACATCCAGCTCTGCTCTATTTTCCCTCCTGAAAACCACCCTCAGTTCCAAAGGAGATATTTGAGTTCTGTTCCTGAATAATGAGCATGGCATGACCTGCCCCATTGAGAGCTCTTTGCCTTGCAGTGAAGACCCGAATGAAGACACAACTTTATCCCGTGCATTTTACCCCTAATTCACCTTTAAATAACCCGCAGCTCCCTTACTCACAGATTCCACACACCGCAYCTTTCCACCGTGCAGGGGGGATAGCTCAACCCAAGCCAGGGCTATCAAGACACAAACACAAATTACTGGAAAAGAGATTTACACGGGGATAAGCAGAATAAACCACTTTACCTTCCGCGCTGGCTAAGCACATGGCGATGATGAGCAGGAGCAGAGCTGCTGTCAGGAGCTTCATGGTGAACAGCAGGTACCCAAGGAGACGCCGAGGTGTTTGAGGTGTTCTCTCGTTTGGGGTCCGTCCCCCGATCCCTGTCCGGGGCTGGGTCACCGGCGGAGCGGCTCCCGGCGGAGCGGCTCCCGGCGCTGCCTGCGCTCTGCCGCTGCCTTCCCTTCTCCTCCTTTAAAGCGGCTCCGCTGCCCTCGCTCCCGGCTCATTAATATGCAGAGCAACTCCACGGCTCCCTCCGCTTCCTCAGCCCCGGCGGGGAGGGGGGGGACCGGCACCCCGGGGGGAACATCCCCCATCCCCGCCCCGAACATCCCGGAGGGAGCGCAGGCGATGGGGCGGCTGCTTCTGCCCCTGCCCGAGCTGGGACCGTCCCCATCGGAGGAGGTTTGCYGGGGAGGGTGATGTGTGTTTGTATGAATGGGGCTGTTAGACGGAAAGCCATCCTCTTGTGAGCGCTCCAGGGATGCCCGTGCTCCGCGGAAATTCCCAGGCACCTTGGAAATAAGATTTGGAGAATTCTCACCCGGKAAGGGGTGACACCTTTTGTCACAGATTGACTTCAATATTAATTTTTCTAGCTTTAGCAGACTTCTAAATCTAAAGGAAAGTATAGTGAATCAAATGGGGAAAAAAGATTCCTAAAAGCGTTATTAGGTGCATTAGGAACGCTTCAGGAAACAAGATCGGTTTAGGGTTGCTTTAATGAACACTTTAATAGAACAACATTCTGCTCCATGAAGAACCGGGTAGCAACACGCAGGAACTTCATGGATGTAAATACATGTTCCCTCTCATTTGCAGAGTTTGTTTCTGATTTCAGAAGCAGCTAAAAGAGCATCTTTAAATCCAGATTGCGATTGTGTCTAAATGAAACGGGTGGCGATCAGAGTGGGGTCTAACCCCCTCCTCCTCCGCAGTGTATCCCAAACCCGCYGCAGCCCCTGCGGGTCCCCGCTTCATCCGAACGCTCTCCCAGCGCACGCTGCCCGCGCTGCCCGCTCGCACACCCATCCATCCCCGCTCTCAGACCCTAAACCAGCCGCCCTGCCAGCTCGGGCAGCGCTGGGGAAGGCTCTCCACGCTCTCCCAGCTCTCCCCGCATTTGAAGTTTCGCCCARGGCTCGGTCTCTGCCGGCTCCGTTGGCAGCGCCGCCCCGCCGCGCTCCCGGCCCGGCTGCTGGCAGAGTGCGAGCACAGCCCCATCTCACACGGGCTGCACGTCCCCGCTGCCGTGTCCTGGCCCCGGCTCCCTGCGGAACGTGCCGACACGCCGGGAACAGCCTGCCTGCGCTGCCCTGACTGCCACGGGCCGGCTGGCTGACGTGGCACCGAGCTTTGGGGGTGAAAAACCTGTTTTGGGGTTGCGGGGYTGCTGCTGGTGCGATGGGGTGGAGGGGGAAGGTGTGGTATGGTTTTTGTTGTGCGCAGATCTAAAYCAGCTCCGGTGGCTCGCACTGCACCCCGCTAGGAATGGTTTGTGGGCTGTGTTATTAGATGGCAACAGGACTCAAGAGAGAGGTTTGTYCCAGAGCCTGGGGTAAAAACAGACAGCTGAGGTACGGCAGGTCTCAGTTCAAATCTTTCAAATAAATTCCAGTTTCTTTCACAGAAAAAAGGAAAGAAAGAAAGAAACAAACAAAAAAAAAACCCAAGGAAAGTACAAAAGGCTTATTTCAGAATTGCTATCAGATGGTGGTGAAGATGCTCGTTGGGTGCAGGGGAGAATTGGCTGAAAAGCATCCACATCCAGAGCCGTAATCCTTCACTGCTGCATCTTAGGGTAATTCCCTCCTTGCAGCTTTCTCCGCACTGTGTGCATGAACAGCCTCAGGGAGACTTGTGGTAAGGCAAAACCCTTTTCCCTCCCCCTCTGCTAATAAGAATTTGGGTGCAGCTTTAGCTGAYGGCAATTTGAACTTTCCCCAAACCAGGGAAACTCATGTACAGGCTSGAGAAAAATTAAAGGAAATTCTTGTGCTTTCCAAAAGTGAATCCCATCTTCTTGTGTGAYTCTTCTCATGCTAAAAAAGCCAATTTTATTAAGTACGGACTAAGCAAACTGCTGCTTTAGCTCCAATTTTCATGTAGAAATGAATGTGTTTGAGATGTGTGTACACATACAGTGCTCTCACTTCACTCCCGAGCAGTTCMGTGTCTTTATGCCAAGTGCTATCTTTGACAGTAATGATTTCTGAGAGCTCAAAGGTGCCTCTTGCCTGGTGTGACAGATTTTAGTGGCCACGGACAGCTGTCTCTGACACCTGCTCTGTCTTGAAATGACAGTAACAGAAGATGAGAGAGTTTTAGCAAAGGATTTGAGGAAAAAGGAATATATATGGATTTCACCGTGATCTACCCCAGAAGAAACCCTGAGAATTCAGAACTATTTCTTTGTGCAAGCATGTGCTGAGTTGCTCAGCATGCACTGGTGCTCGTGTGTCTGGGGTGTCTCCAGCAGATCTGCCATGCCCAGCAAACGCATTTTGGTGAGCACAAGGCAAGCGATTGAAGCATCCCTTTCAGCCCTCACAAAGCCACCCAACTGCAGTGTAATTGATCAGGGCCTGGGCTTTGCTCTGCACAAAAGGAGTGTTTGAGAGCAGGCACAGTCACCAAGGTCCTGCTGTTGTCCCTGGCTCTGCAGATGGGATGCTCAGAGCCTTGTGCCCCAGGGGAGCATCACTGTACCTGTGCACGGAGCATGTCACCTGCTCTGTCTGGCTGATTAAAGGGGCATGGTTGATGCTGAAAGGGCTCTCATTTCATCCCATGGGATCTTTTCAGCTCCCTGCCCCAGCATAAGGCTCTCCAGAAAACCAAGTCTGAAGCCTGGCTTTGCCTCTGAGGAAAAGTGGAACCAGAGGTGATTTGCCACCCCGGGAGGGTGATTTGCAACATGGAGTGCGTGGATGAGTGGTTGTCTGCTCCTAAATAAGAAAGGACAGTTTTAGCAAAGGGACTACCCTTCGAAGTGAAATCCTCACCGATTTTTGGCCACCTGGAAGCAGAAATCATTCATTGCTGGGCACAACATGTAGCTGAGCTGGAGCAAAATATTTAGTGAACTAAATGGGACCTCCAACCCCCAAATGCTTGCTGCCCTTTGAAGGGGGAGCTGCTGGAATGGGGCAGTTCACTCCCAAAATAAATAGCATTGGGGGGAAAATGGGAGGGCTCCAGAAGGGCTGTTGAATCTGCCAGGGCAAGGACATTTGTGTCTTCATGCTCAAACAAGATTGGGTCGGTCCATGCCCTGACCCGACCTCAGGTGAGGCTTTTCCTCCTGCTGTGAATGTACAAAACTTCTGAAGCCAGAACACAGACAGCGTGCCTTAGGTACCCTTCTGCATCCCAGGGACCAGGATATACGCTATTACAGTCATCACCATTTTTAGAAATATTTCACTATTCAGCTGGCTTTGGATATGCTGGTTATTTCAAGCACAGGGCAATCTATGATTTGGATTAGCTTTCCTTCAAAATATCCAGTGTTTCATAAAGGGAAGATGAAGATGCTCGTCATGGTGAGAAACCTTTGTAAAATGGCCATGAAACTGAAGCTGCTTAYTGCTGTTGAGGCAAACTGTGAATGGCTCATCTGAGTTTAATGTCTAAGAATATCCCTATCAGCCCGTCAAGGAGAAGATTAAACATTTGAAGTGACGTGACAAAATCCCTGCATATCATGCCAGGAATTTGGGGGAGGAATTAGACTTAAATGCTCATTARAAACTTCAGCACGAAGGTGGAGGTGCACAGATGTGATGCACGTTTTGCGTGACTTTCTTTTCCTGGGTCCTGCAATTCCTTTTTTATGCCTTTCTGGTGTTGTAGCCATTCTACACATTCAGCTATTGCAACAGAGGAAATATAAAACTTGGTTCCAAGTTTGAAGCCAGGGGTGAATTGCCTCAGATTTTGGGAGGCTGTTGCAAGCCTGCTCCCGCCGTGCTGAACTTAGTGGAGGATGTGCTACAGCCTGTGGTCAAGCCTGTGTTTTCACCTCTGGCTCTAAATGACCTTTTTCTTTCCTCAATAGCCCTGAACAGTAGTTGTGTCATCCTTGCATGTATTTGTCTATCGTAAGTTGAAAGGCAAAGCTTTGGATTTCATCTTTGGTCTCTGGAAACATGAAACATATTTCAGGGAAAACAGCTGTGTTCCCTTCTGTGGAGTTTCACAACGGGTGAATTCTGCAAAATAAGGCTTGTATTGTTGTTGCAGTCGCTGTGTTCTTTTGATATTTTCTTTTTATTTTTATTTCCATAATCAGATTAAATTCTAGACACTGCTTCTTCCCTTGGGAATGGTTTTAAGGCAGCTCTCTTCCTAAACCTAAATTATTCACCAAGGAGGGTTTTTTGTTGAGATGAGAACGAGGGGTCGGATCTGGGACTGTTGTCATGGCTTGGAGCTCTTTGAAGCTCTTCATCATGAATCATTAAAAAGGGCTGCAATAACATGGCAAAAGGGAGAACTGGCTCTTTGTGTAGGTGATTTGAGAGTCACCTCTAGACATGCACAAAAGGATTAATCCCAACTGTGCCTTTTTACACTGAGGAAATAGTAACTTGTGTTTAATTTCCCACTGACTCATTTCCTTGCGTGCTCCAACTTACCACTGCTTTTTATGTGCAAGCAGGGTTTGCACTTTATACAATTTTCTTAAAAGGCATTTCAGCTGTGGATATAGGTATTTATTTTGTGCTTAATCACACAACGAGTTGGGTGGCTTTCTTTACCATCCATCCTGGTGCTTGCTCAAATGTAGAGGGAAAAAGGTGAAGGTAAGAAAAGGAATTTGTTTGATCTGACTCACTCACATTCCTGGTAGTGCTGGCCTTGAGAAGCCTCCATGGTGTTGTATGGGATGAGAGATGCTTGGGACAAGGATAGGGATGGCATCAGCCCCATCCTTGTTTGTGTTTTCCCTTTCCCAATTGTTTTTTTAATTTTTGATGTCAGACCGAGAGAATGGAGGTGAGGATATGGTGTTGGTGCCCTGGTGGGCAATTGGAACATCACAGAATTGGAGAACACAACAGCAATTGGATGGAAAATCCTTCTTATTGCCCCAGGATTGGAAACACATCATTCCATCCTGATCTGCTGATCACCTCTCTGTTTGTGTGGGGTAGTTTTGGGTCATCTGTGGGTGCCAGCTTTTCCAATGGAAGGCTTTAGGGGTAGAATGGGGTTTCACTGTATTAATGAAGTACAGGGAGCCTCTCTCTGTGCTGTCAATGCCATTTCTCTCAAAAGGAGTGGMTCTGCTGCCAAGCCATCCATATTCAAAAGCACAGGAAATGTGGAAAACTGAGCCACAAGGTGTTTTGTTTTTGCAAGACGATAAAACCAAATGAGATCAGCACCTGAATAGCTTCTAATCCAGTCCTAGGTAAGCACTTGCTGAGGTGGGGAGCCGTGACAGCAAGATCCACAAATGTTCAGGCATGAAAAAACCCATTCCCAAAACTTCCCCTTCCAGCAGSTTTTTAGAACTGGGCATAATTTCAAACATTTCCAGGAATGACAGAAGCATGCTTCAGCACATCCGTTTCCAGCACTGGTTCCATGGGACGAGAGTCCCTTAGGAGAGCTGGTGAGCAGGAACCTGCTGGTGTGTCCACACTGGAATCATTATGTGGGGCTCAATACAAGGAAACCAAGATTGTGGGGAGAGAACAGCATTGATTGGAGTGTAGGGCTATTTACCATGAGCTGCAGAGCCTGTGTGCCCCGCTGGCACTCTGGATGGGAGCTGTAGTGCCTGGAGGCTGATGGCCACTGCAGCAGTGACAGCCCTGTGGCCCCAGGTCTGGTGTCAGGGACATATTTGCAGCTCTTTGAGCCTTTTGCAAAATCCCTGGAGTGTGGGTCTGTCCTGCTGTCTTTTTGGAGGGCTTTCAAAGCAAAAAGATGGAGACATGAAATGCTTGATACACACAAAATTGCAGAGGCAGAGCCATGCAGGGGTCAGGTCCAGATTTGTGCTGCACCTGATGCTTTTCCATGACCCAGCTGGTGGCATCCAGGCACGAAGCTGCCCTGGGACCCCACACACGAGGAAATGACCGAGAATGGGAGATACTCCCCCAGTAAGACAATTACCTTGATGTATTCTATGGTTGTTCTCTCTGGTGGCTCCTGGCATGTTGTTTATTATTATTTTTTTTTTGCTTGTGTTTTCATATTTCCAGAAAACCCACCACCCAGAACTCTGTGGATGTGTGGGCACAGCACTTGAAGGTCTTCTTGGTAGCTTTTGAGAGRTTTCTTTTTCAGCTTGCTCCCTGTGACTTGGAGCTGTTCACCTTTGCCCACAGAGTAACTAMAGCAACAAAACTGCTCAGCACCAAGATAAAAATGGTCAAAAACAGTCATAATACAGCAGTTAGGTATGGGGGTAAATAATCTCACAGCATCTCCCGTGTGATGTGCAGCAATGCCCAGGGTGCTGCTGGAGGTGGGTGCATGCAAGGATGGCACCAAGCACTGCAACACACTGAGCCTGGCTTGGGCACCAAGCCACAGCATCTGTAGGTGCCCATGAGGCTCTGCAGGGTTTCTTCCAGCCCCCCAGTGCTTTCTGTAATGTGCAAAAATCCCTTGCAAGCTTAATGAAGCCCACTCTCCAGCAGATAGGAAGGGTGCTCCCTATCTGGGTTTGTTTTCTGCTGAGCTGTGTGTTAGTAATGATGGGAATTTTTCAAATGCTGATTTTTTTCCTCCCCTTGGGATAGAAAACATATGTAGTGTCTTTAAAAATAAATAAAACGAATGGCTTAACAATGCAGACTTTGAATATTTGATGGAACGTTGGTAGGCTGCAATCAATCAAAAAAAGATCTTTTTCTTCTGAGTAATAAATATGTTAATTATTTTATCTACTCAAATAAAAGCTTAATTACCATAGCACTTGGGGAGTGGGAAGAGGGAGGTATTTGTTATGCATGGTGTTCCTAAGAAAATCAGTTCATTCTGCAAACAAACCAACCAGCATTTCTGGAAGAGACATTCCACTGCTGGAGCCAAGCTGTGAACTTCTCCTGGCAATGGAGTAACCAGTCAGGGCTTGGTGAGGAGCCTCATTGCTCTGAACCCCCCTCAGGCTGGGTTTGACCACTTTTCTCAGCTTTTCCACCTGCTTACCTGTTCAAGTGTGACACTTCTTGCCACCCATCTCTTCCTCATGTGTGGTCTGGGTGGGCTRCAAAGAGGCTGGGCCAAGCTCTTCCCAGCCCACTTTGCCAGCAAATATTCTGGAGTTCATCAGCCCCCAGGAGCAGGGTGGTTTGGCCAGGCTTGCAGAACATCACAGAGAGACCAGCAAGGGACCAGCAGGGACCACTGCAGCATCCCCCTCCTCGTCACACCCTGGTAAACCCTCCCTGCTTGGCCGTGCTGRCAGTGCCTGCATCAAGAATAGCTACAGCACAGAAAATTCTCMCTGTGCTTTGCTGCCCTGTCATACCCCTGAGTAGGTAGAAGTGAACTTTTTGKTTTTTTTTYTTATTAATAATCCAAAAAGATGGCACATTGCAGAACTGATATGGTGAAGAAGCAGTGTTTTTTTTTTGCGTAAATTAAATGAGAMATCAGCTAGAGAACAAGACAGGGCTGCTAAAGTCTGTAAATGCCAAGGCCAGTGATGGGGCTGGAACAAGGAACTGGCAAACTGGTGGTGCAGTTCCTGCTCTTTGCAAGCTGCCTTAGGTGTCTCCCCCAAATCCAGGGCTTTGCCGCTTTCACTCTTGAGGACAAAAATATGTCCGGCTTGTGATTCTTTCCAAAGGCCTTTGGCAGCCTCTCCTGGCATTGGCTGTTTCTGAAAAGGCAGGCAGTTGTTGCTAAAGCGATTTGGAGGCTGAAGTGGTGCTCTGGAGCCCGAATGCTGCAGGAGAGGATCAGCACCCAAGGTTGTTCCCATTGTGGATGGGGCTGGCTTTGTGTCAGCAGCTCATCTTTGGAAGGAGAAGATGGTTGTGAAGTTCCCCTCTGTCCTTCTTCATCCCAGAGGCAGAGCAATGTTCTGTCCTCAGGAAAATTTTAGAGAAACTCAGCAGCCAGCATTTCTTTTGATTATGTAAGTATCTATCCCATTCCTAAGAGCTCCCCAGAGTTCAGTGCCTTGAAAAAGAAGTTTCAGAGCAGCAGAATTTCCTAGAAGGGGCTTTATGGATATTCTCAGAGATCAGGGTTCTTAAGAGTTAACACGAATTTCAATCAAAAAGACATTAAGAAGAGCAGAGGGAAAACAGATTAACTGTCCTTTTGCCTTGCTCTATAAGATGAGACAATGAGAGAATGTGATGAGATCAATGGAAAAAATAAAAGGAAATGAGAAATCAAAGGAGTTGCTGCTTTACAGCTTATTTCATATGGTGAATTGGGAAATTTGCCCTTCAGGGGATCAAATATTCCCTTATTTTTTTAACAGATTTGGATAACTCATGACTGCAAAGATGAAACCCGTGATAGAGTCGGTCTCCTGCAGGGATTCAAAAGGAAACAATCCATGTCAGGTACAAGAGGTGGGACATTGCTGGATGTCCCGTGCCCTGGTGCTCTCAGAAACCACACAGAGCTGTGGCATCTGCCAGAGCGTGGCTTYCTGCAGGGCTGGAGGGCAGAATTATTGGAGCTGTGAGTGCAGGGACATGGGAGCAGCTGCACCAGGGACTGCTCTCAGCACCTCAGGGAGGCTGAGCTGCACACTCCTCCCCTCCCCAGGCTGMTCACGGGGCAGTGTGGCAGATGCTCAGAACCAGGTCAGAGAAAAGGCTCTCCATCCTTCCCTTCCAACATTTCAGTGGCTCTTCTGGAGTCACAGCCCTCATGCCTTAGAGCAGATCCTTTCTGGCACTTCAGGTTAGCTGTGGGCTTTGGCACTTGATGTCCCAAGTGATTTGCCCTCAGAGAAAGAAATGCTTCCCATGAGTTGTCAGCACTAGCCCTCATCCCCATATTTCCTTAGGGCTGGGATTTTGTTTCTTCTTTTAAAGCATTTTGCTGTGCCAGCTCCATTGCTCCAGGTCCTTGCTGTGCTGTGTATGTATCATGCACTCCCCGTCTTCCTCTGCAACCACCAAACCTCTGCCCAGCTGGAAATCAATGGGAAAACTCTTGCACTGGAGGCTGAAAATAAACATCCCATGTTCTTGGGTAAATGATAACAAATGGGAATGGTGAATGATAATAAATGGGAATGGTAAATGATAATAAATGGGTCCCCTGGGCACCAGCAGCAGGTGGTTGGTGATCAACTCCAGCCACCACTGGCCTTTCACGAGCAAAGGTTTGAGGTTTTTGCAGCCACACACTGCTGCCAAAGCCATCTCCTCTCTGGGAATGCACAAACACTCTGATTTTGCTCCTTCCCTGATGCACAAGCCCCTGGTCTGATGTCCTGACCAGCTGGCTGGGAGCAGCCGAGCGCTGCCAGAGGCCAACATGGATAATTTGTCTTTGTGCCATTGTCAGAGTTTCTTGAGATGGATGTCTCTCTAATTAACATCTTTGCCTTCATAAATTCTTCATTAGGATTTGCATCTCTGATACTTTGCATGTGTTTGCTGGTGATGTCAGTGAAATCAGGCACGATTTCCCTTCCAGGTGTCTGAATGGGTTTTTCTTTCCCCCAGAAATGACTTTGGCTGTGCCAGGCAGCATCTCTTCGCTCTGGCATAGTGAACTTTCCCTAGATATGGCAAAGGAGCAACATTTTAGCMGGAAGAATACCTTGGCTTTAAYAACAGGCAGTTAAACTTCAAAACTGAAACTCCCCACAGATACAGAGAACAACAAAAAGAAAAAGCTTTTGAACTGCACTGCTCTCTGTGTCTGYGAGCAATGGGTGCCAGCAGAAAGGAGGCCAGCTCCAAACAATCCCAGCCTTGCCCCACGCTCAGCTTCCAGACTTTGAACGTGTTTTGTTTTGATGTCTTACAGTTGGGATTTTTCTGTTCTCTCTAATTGCATTTAGTGCCTGGCTGGGGAAAGGCTGTTGTGCTGTGAATGCAGCTGTGCCCCTGCTCCCTGCACAGCCCACCCCTCGCTCTGGAGCTGTCAGGTGGGATGGCTGCCTTGCAGGGGCTGTTTTTGCCAAGGGGATGTTGAAATTATTGGCTGCTTCTTCAAAGGTCTGCAGCGGTTCTTGATGTTCCTCACCGGAGCGGGGCAGCGGAAGAAAGTCGCCTGGGAAATGGTCTCCGGAAGTGAAAGCTGAATTCTTTAATGCTCTTGAAGAGAAAATAAAGTTTCTAAGTATGAGAAGCAGCCCACGCAGCCTGTAGACGTGTTTGTACCCAAACAAGCCCACGTTGTACCCGATGTATTAATTTCTTTAGCACGTAAATTGCTCCAAATAAGGTATTGGGTTAGGCTGGATGCAGACAGGGAAAATCCAGGACAGGTCTGCCTTTCCCACAACACTGGYCTGATCTTGTATCCACAATTACTCTAGTTGGTCTGGAGGTTTATATCAGATAACAATGTTATTATTAATTTCACTTGTATGTGTAGGACAGGGTGGCCTTGTTTTTCTTAAAAAAAAGCTCTTAAAATGGTCCAATTCAAGCTAAGGGACCACCTCCTTCCCCTTCCGTTCAACCCCATAATTATGTCCAAAGGTATTTGAAGTTTCAGTGTGTTTCTCGGAATTTTCTCTTTTGTTTCTTTTGTAARCTCTGGATGCAGCAGCAGCAGCCATTCACGGCTGTGGTGCATCCATGTCACTTTTAAAGCCCATTACTTTAATTTTCCTCCCCTCTGGGCTGACCTCTGTCCACTCCGTGTAACACACACCAGGGAGCCCTGTCCTCCATCCCTGGCCTCGTGGGTAATTTGGTTGGATGTAACCCTTGTAGYTGCAGAGAATCTGGCTGATGAGAATAGATGGGGAAAAAGGTGCAGTAATTTCTTTCTTGAAGCCAGCCACCACTGTTTTAAGGTGTAATTTGTGCTTCTGTCTGCACAGACCCATCTAGAGCTAAAGCATGATAAAACAAGTTGCCCTTTAACATTCTTCAGCTTCTGTTCTTTGCTGCTAGGAGACAACTTCCAGGGCGAGGCAGCTGGGTTTACATTAATGGGGAAAAGTTGGACTGGAAAGAGGAGCAAAATGACAACTGTGGTGCAAATTACAGCAACCCTGATGAGGGGGGCAGTGGTGGGGTGTGCTCCTGCATGCCCAGACCATGGTGGGGAGATCCCAGCCCTGCACCAGCCCAGGGAGCCCAACCCCTCACGTGTGCACAAGGCAGGACAGGGCAGGCACGTGTTTTAGGGTGTTTGTACTTCAAATTATCCTCAGGTGCTCTCCAGGTCCAGCTCTTGCTTTGAATTGTTAGAATCAAGGGGCAATAGAATCATTTAGGTTGGAAAAGCCCTCTAAGATCATCAAGTCCAACCATTTCCCCAGAACTGCTATGGCCACCACCAAACCATGTCCCTGAGTGATGCCTCTAGACAGCTTTTATATCCCTTCAGGGATGGTGGCTCCACCATTTCCCTGGGCACCCTGTGCCAYGGCTTGATACCCATTTTGGTGAAGAAATTTTTCCTAATATCCAACCTAAACCTCCCCTGGCACAACTTGTGGCTATTTCCTCTTTTCCTCTTGTTACCTGGGAGAAGARGCTGAGCTCCTGCTGGSCACARCCTCCTTCCAGGGAGYTGTAGRTAGTGAGAAGGTGCCCTGAACCTCCTTTTTCTCCAGGCTGAGCTSCCTCAGCCTYTCCTCATCAGACCTGACCSCTCCCCAGTTCTGTTGCCCTTCTCTGGACATGCAAAGATCACTTGGTACCATTCCTAACCAGGACTGAGAAAAGACATGCAATGAAACAGATTTCTTATTCAGATATCACTATTCACTTCTCTCTCATGCCACCAAGATTCATCCAGCTTGCTTGAAAGTTGACAGAAGCCAACTAAGCAAAAAAAGAAGTAGAAATAGCGATTTCCCCTCCCTGCTTTTCATAGTGGAATTTGCTGGATCTGGGGTTGATGGGATTGACAGAGTATTGCACTTTGTTTGGGGCATGCCTTGAACAGTATAAACCACGTATCAGATCTTCAGGTCATGTGAATCAGCGTGACTCCATCAGCTGAAATCTGCTGTGGAATATTCTGGTTCCTTTCAGTGCATACTTTTAACAAACTCATGGGCCACACCTTGTGTCTGTCCCTAATTCATTCAAGACACACGCTATAAATCACCCTTGATTTTGACCCATGAAGGGAAACTAACTTGACAAATGCCTTTCTGTATTCRTTTTTGTCAAAATGTTGCTCATGACAATGGGTAGGCTGCTGATAGCTCTGGCTATGGCTGCCCAGGACCCTGTGGGTTTGATAAATGCTCAGCTGGAGTCCACGTGGATCCCTTTCCTCAGCTCCTCATTTCTCATGTTGAGACTTGTGCCTCAGAGTGAAGAACCTAATTTACTAAAAAACAGTTTATAATAGAGTAAGGCAGATGTCAGCAATGTTAAATACCCCCATAAATTTTGCCTCTCTGGAGCAGATCAAATGTGCAATTATCTGAGGTATGATGAAGGCATCCAGCATCGAGGCAATGTTTTAGTAACCTGATAACGTGAGCAGTCCTTGCCATGTGCTTACAGAATTGAGGTTATGGGATTGCACTGTCTCTCTCTTCTCCCACAATAAATATTTCAGCTTTAYAGATATTTTCAGCTTAACTTAACAGAGGGCTTATACCTGATGGGTTGCAGGTGACAGCGCTGGGCCCCTGTATTGGATKTTTTCCGTGACATGTTGGAGATGTGAGGGTCTGAGATTGGCTGTGCTGTGCATGTGGCTATTCACCTCCACAGGAGTTTGTAGCAGAGCCTGTGGCCCTGCCTGGAGCTTTCCTTTAGAGAGATGGCAGATGCAGGCACTAAAAAGAGCCCTGAGGGATTTTTCTGCATGTATTTATGCTTTCCTGCCCCTACAGAAGAATTTTTTTCTTCTATTCCCAGGGTGTTGCCCACGGTGTCTCTCTTTGCTTGTCTCCACCGTGTCACTGCCAGGTTCTTGAAGCTCCTGGGGCTGTTTCCAGCCCACACAATGCTGGGCTGGCAGCACAGAGCCTGGGGAAAAACCCAGCCTGGAGCACAGCCTGGGGCTGCAAATTTTCATTCCCAGGTTGTGGCTCGATGTGGAAAATGTGTGCCKTTCACTTGTCTTGCTCACTCTTTCAGTAAATTAGTAGTGCCAATTAACTTCCAAAAATAGGTGGAGTGTTAAGGATTTCAAAGGTTGTAAATGATTATATATATAAATATTCAATATAATTCTATCAGAATTAACATGAATCCTCCTTGTATAAGCAAGCATTTGTTTTCCAAGACACAGGCTCACAATAAGCTACTATTAACATTATTAGATTATTTGGATTATATTAATAATATTTAGATTGACTATTAGGAAAAATTTCTGCGCTAAAAGGGTTGGAACAGGATGCTCAGAGCAGTGGTGGAGTCACCATTGCTTGAGGGATTTATAAAATGCAGATGTAGCACTTGGGAGTATGGTTTAGCGGGGTGTTGGCGGTGCTGGATTAAGGGTTGGAGTCAATAGTTTTAAAGGGCTTTTCTAGCCTAAATGATTCTATGAATGTATGTTTAAACATATATATTTATATATTCACATTTATATATTTATATATTTATATATTTATATATTTATATATTTATATATTTATATATTTATATGCATATATGCATACAGGTATTGCAGTCCTGTTCCAATGCACTTGTCTGGGTTTTTTTCCCAGTGAGAAATAAGGTACATGGGAGCTGGGAAGCAAAGGTGAAATGTTGACATCAGGGCTGGGAAGTGCTCCTGAATCCTGTACTAGGAGTTTGTGGGGGCAAAATCACACGATTGATTTCTTTAAAAAAATCCCATTGGGGATTTTTAAGAGTTTGGAATTGYTTAAGCAGGGCAAAATTTGCATGGTCAGTGTAACAGCCTCTTCCTTTGATCCTCTGGCATGCAGGAGTTACACACACTGTGGGTTTTTTTGAAATGCAGTAGCTGCAGCTCTTCTGTGCAGGTCTGTGAGGAGACCCCAGCCAAGGAGAAACCTGCTGAGGGTCACAGAGAGATGAGAGCCCCAGGGCTCCGTGGCTGCTGACAGCCATGATTTATCTCACTCCATTGTAGGGTGAGTGAAACTGGCCCCACACCTCTGTTTTCACATCTCTAACACAACCTCATCCAGCTTTTGCATTTTGTCCCACTGCCAAGCACCGAGCCAGCCCCTGCCGTGCCTGCCTGCCATTAATCACCAGAGCCTTTCCCTGGGCTGCCCTGTGCTTCCTTGGAGACTAAACCCTCCTTATCATTCCCATAGAATCTTGTTACAGCTTTACACCTGCCTGCACCGTCCACTTATCAGCCAATAAATCTGAGCGAGACCAAACCGTGGGTAACGGTGGATTCCCTGCTTCCTGCTATCGATTTCCTGGCCTTGGGCTGGGGCACTCAGGCAATTTCTGAACAATCCCTTTTTGCAGTGATGTTTAAAGCAAACCCACCTCAGGCCAGAGCTCCCTGCCATGAATCTGGGTAAGGTTTATGCTCCAGCCAGCACCACTTGCTGTTGTCACCTTGAGAGGTTTGCTGTGCTGCCACCCTCCATATCAGATATTATTCTTTTCACATATTATTCCTTTCACATGTTATTCCTTTCACATATTATTCCTTTCACATATTATTCCTTTCACATATTATTCTGTGGGTAACAAACCACTCTGTCCTCTCCCTGAGCCTGGGCATGGGCAAGGCAGTCAGGGCAATCAGAATTCCAGATCCTCATTTCTGAGCTTTCCCACTTTGCCTTGATATATTTCTGCTGGATTTCAGGACAAAAGTAGGATTTACTGAGAAAATTTGAGTTTTTTCTGTGGTTTAAAAAATCCAGGTTAGGGGGGTTCCCTTGACCTAGGTCAACATGCTGAGGCATCAATAAAAACCCAACAAAACAATCAAAGCAAGGAAAATTCAGGTCTGACAGTTTTCTGTGAGTTGTAGGTGAGCCGGGAGCTAAGATTTAAGTGGCAGATGAAGGAGCTCATTGCAGTAGTTTTGAAATATGGACCTATAAATCTCCAATTTTCTACATGCACGGCCAAGCATGTTCTTGTATATTTATTTTGTTGAATGTTAAGTGGTTCAGTTTCACTGTGGTTGCCTTGATTTTTTTTTTTTTTTCCTCAGTGGAGTTTAATTCAACATAAGCCCTGCTACTTAGTCATTTTGTTCATATTTCTTCATTAAGATGCTTGTGCAAGGAAAGGTTAGGAGCCATCAGAAAGTACTGGAAGCAAAATAAATGTTCTCTAATCTCTCTTCAAGCCCAGACTGAAACATTATTTAGTACTTCTGGGCTTGTCTGGATTAGTTTCTTAAGAAGCTGAAGCTGAAGAGMTCTAACTAGATTATTAATTTAGTAAAACATGGCCTCTCCAGGGACTGAGCCAAATGAGTATCGTGTTGCTTTGTTTCTCTCCATGTACTCATGGCTTCCATGGTGGATTTGTCCTTCTTTAGAACAGGGACTGACGTGAGCAGAGGACTGGGAACACCCACCTTGTGGGCACCACATGGCAGCAGAGGGTAAAGGGCATCTTCAGCCTCTCCTCCTCCTCCTCATCATGCTCYTTGCTGTGTGTTTGGGTTAAGAAATGTGGGCTGGAAACAGCTTGTATCTTACTGCCTTTGCCACAAAGTCAACTGGAACCTTAGCCTGTGGTCTGTGTGATGGATATTATTACCCTTTTCAACCAGARTAATTCCTTCATTCCTGTGAAAGCTGCTGTCTTATCCTTCATCCAGTGAGGAGATACTGATATGTAAAACCGGGATGTTTTCCTGGGGTGTTTGAACATTACACACAGGRTTGCTCCTCTGGACAGGGGAGACATCTGTGAGCAGATCCAAAGGTTTCATGGTTGGGCTCCTGGGTTTGAGATGGACCACTCTTCCCAAGTCACCTGGGAGGAAGAGGCTGAGCCAGGAGCTGTATGGGAGTAGCACAGTTCAGAATTGCTTTTTGTAATACAGGGACACAGGGCACACGAAATAAAGCTTGCTTTGGTGAAAAGATTTGTACCTGGTGCATGCATAACTGAGAGAAATCCTGGACACRGGGGTGTAAATGGGCTGGAAATGGAGCTGTGCTGACCAGTGACAATGGGGTTATTGGTCATCAGTGATTAAAGCTCCAGAAAGTGCCCAGTGAGGGATGTCCAGATGTTGGGACACTGTTGAACTGTGCTCTACCTGTCACCCCTCTCCCTTCCAGGTCAGCACCATGCCCTGCTGTGCCTGATGCCCAGGGAGAGGGTAAAAGGATTGACTGCTCAGTGGGGTCACACACAGTGATGCAGCCCCTGAGCAGTACTTAAACCACTTTAGTTGCATGTTTAAATACGTGTTGTAGCCTCACCCATCACTTGAAGGCAGGCAGAGGAAACAGGGCATCACTCAGAGAAAGCAGGTGATGAGCAATGTGCCATGCTGCCAGAGTTTCCTGCACCTGAGCTGTGCCTAAATTTAAACAAAAAGAATCCCTTATAGTCAAGGAATTGAGAGTTAATAGTCAACTATTTAATAAACAAGGAAGGGAGAGGACTGAATGGGTTTGGCTGTCCATAAGGAAGAGCAAACAGGCTCAATGTGCTCCCTCTTTGTGCAGGAGACAGGGGGGCAGCCCCTGCTSTGGCATCCTTGGTGCTGCTCCAGCTTGGGCAGTGTCACACAGAGAGCAGAGTGGCTTTGGTGTCCTCAGCCTGGGAAAAGCCAAACTGTGGGATGAGCTGGATCCTTCCCCCTGTTCTCCAAGTGCTGTCGATTGCAGCATCTGGTTGTAAGTGTGAGAGTAATTCCTTGTGGGCTTTAGTATTGGTGGTAGGAAAACGCATTTTGTGAGGTTTCCATAAGTGACACCTGCACTTCCACAGCTGAAGTGCCCTGAGGCCGCTCGTGTCTCATTACTKGAGGCGATTTTTTAACCCTTTCCACAAGGATGGCTCCTGTGGCTGATGTGTGATGGCAATGTTTGGCGCTTAGGGCTGTCCTCACRTGGAAATGAACACGRTAAGACTGAMYTTATGTCTTTTTTYCCTCCTTCCCTCCCAAATAACTCGTTTGGGATGGGTTGGTTTTTGGAAGTGTCCCCCCTCATTTCCTGTTCRAGGACTCGGCAGAGATAGCTCGAGCACCACCATGCTCTTGTGTGAAAAGTCTTTTCTAAAGTTCCTCACAGAGCCAAAGCTCCCACTGTGCARCTATTCAGGATGTATAAACAGGTCAAAATCTCAGGGGTTTGGGGCACTTTAGGGAAAAGAAAAACTGCTCATATTTAGGGACAAAATACTGTCMCAATTGCAATGGCTCTGCCAAACAAAATAGATTCAAGCTACTAAGGAAGAAATCAGAAACTTTCTTGCTGAGATCAGAATAGCAAAGCCTAGAAACATGAAGCAGTTTGTATCTTGTATGAGCCATATCCAGAATCAGCAGCAGTCAAAGTTTAKCATGAGCCTAAGTTTAAGCAAACAGTGAATTTTTCTCAGTTCTTTTTCTGTTTCCATATTTTTTGATAGGAAAATGGAGTTTACACATAACCCTGACACTGTTAGTTTTCTTCCAGCTGCTTTCTATTTGTGAGAGCGTGTGTGTCATATTTATCTTGTACTCTTTAAATAGCCACAATTTTATTAGTAACTCCTTATAACCTCTCTAAACACAGCACTATTTTGGGAGGAACATGACAATTTTGCGTAAGAAAACATGAAGTGTTATATAAAATGTGAGAGGAAGGGAAGGCAATGATGATAAGTGAAGCTGAGAAGAATGTTTCTGCATAGTTTTGTGAAGGAGAATGTCCCTTTGCAAAATCAATATTTGCAATGGGCAAATTTCAGCACTGTGAAGTATTTTTAATTTCCTTTTGGAAAAATTAAATTGATTTCCTAGCCTTACCGGAAAGGCACTTCTCAATTCTCTTTCTGGCAGGAAGCAATATGGATAAAAGTCTTCTAAGCAAGCATATAAAAATACTAAAAAACCCTCACCCTAAGTGCTCCTAAAATTGAATTGGATTATTACATACTTTTTATTCATCCTTTATTCCATGTCCTAGCATAGGATGAATATTTTTTTAAACATTACACATTTTTGTAGGAAAGGACTTCCATGTTCTTATGTTAAAACAAGCAAATAAMGATGCACACGGATTTCCTACTTTTAATTATGCTACCTCTGTGTGGTAACAGGGTTGGGTTGCACRCTGGTCTGTCTAATTCATTCTACAAATGAATTCAGAAACCCTTCTATGCTTAGAGCATCACAAAATGCTTGAATGGATAATTTTGGCCCCAGTCAAATGCTTTTCTGGTTCAGGCAAAAATGACCAACAACGTGTGGAAACAATAGTTTGTTTTTTYCCTCCCCTAATATTTCTAGGTATGGTAGTGGGGACATTGGTACTATTTATGCAACAGAAAGATTATTGTCCAATTTGAGACTTTTCGGATTTGTTTTTTCCTTTGATTTCTGAACAGGTTTCCAGAAAAACACATTGACAATGCTGAAGGTATTGCTGTGATTCACGACTTCTTCATATTTTCCAGTAAAAAAAGCGCTTAATCCACTTAATCCCCTTCGAAATTAATTGGCACGYTTAGCGGTTTCCAGTAATAAATATTATCCCATCTGTTCCATTGTTTCCTGCTGAAAAGTTGTTTTGATTTTAATTTGTTTCTGATGGTTCCCCCCAGCTCTGTTTGGGGAAATCATTCCCTTTTAATTCATTTTGTTTGGAGACCGAGGGCGCCGGCAGTGTTTCCCTGCAGCTGCCTGCGCCGCATCCGCGGGGATGGCGGGAAGTGCATCCGCAGAAAAACGTGCTCGGTGCCGAAACGGGATGGGATGAGATCGAGTGTTGAAGGGTCTGCAGCACCAGTCCTGTGGGAAGTGTCCCAGGGAGCTGGGATTGTTAATCTTGAGCAAAGGAAGGTTTGTAGGAGATGTGATTGCGCTCTAGAACTGCCGGAAAGGAGGCTGTGGCCAGGTGGGGTTGGACTCTTCTCCCAGGCAGCCAATGATGGGACAAGAGGAAATGGCCTCAAGTTGCACCAGGGGAGGTTCAGGTTGGATATTTCTTCAGGAAAGGAAAAATATCATCACTGAAAGAGTGGTTAAACMCTGGAAGAGGCTGCCCAGGGAAGTGGTGAAATCACCACCCCTGGAAGTGTTTAAAAAATGAGCAAATGTGGCACTTTGTGGTATCATTTAGTAGTCATGGGGGTATTCAGTCAAAGGCTGGTTTTAATGATATTGGAGGTCTTTTCCAACCTTTATGATTCTTTGAGTTTCTGTGGGCAACAGCAGAGCTGAGGGTTGTCATCAAATACTGGTGGTCTTGGAGCAAAGCAGATATATTTGCACATGGTAATTATCAGAACTTGTACATGGATCTGCTCACCCTCCACGCATTCCTAATTTCTGGGTTGGAGCATGGCCAACATCTACTTGTGAAATATTCCAAATTTTTCTCAAATGACAGCCAGAAGGTATTGCTGAGTGTTTTCCTTGTTAAAGGATGTGCTGCCCCTTGGCTGGTGACCGTGGGGTTTCTGAGGGCACTGGGGACATGCTCGTAAATCCAGTAATTGGTGGGCACATTTCTGCTGTTGAGAATCACCACAGATCTCTTCCCAGAGAAGAACAAAATCCCTGGTTGGACACAGCTTTCCATCCTGACAGCTGGGGCTTGATTACCTGAAGTTATTATTGATTTGTGTTTTTCTCATTCATACAAGTGTGTAACAATAACAGAGTGACTTTGTAAGTCTGCCTCCATGTGAAAGTGCAAACTTGAGTTACATATTGATTAACTGTGGTTCTGACTGCTTTCATTTTATTACTTTGGATCCCAGAGTGTTTCCCAACTTGCCTCTGGTGAACTGAGAGCCGGAATAAAGCAAGTACTTTGTATGGATGGTTTCCTCCTTCTGTGTTAACATTTTAATTGAATTTCCCATGAACACACCCTACTGTGGAGTTTATTTTCATCTCAGGATTTCTCATGAAGTTTTGGATTGCTTAGAATGTGTTTGGGATGCTGCAGGCTGGGAAGGTCCTCTTGCTTTGCTGATGAGGAGCATGGGGGGTCCAAGTACCAAGGCAGGCAAACTGAGCTGAGAGAAATCAAATCTTCCACCCACCCTGGGCTCCCAGTCTGAGCACTGCAGCTCTGGCTGATGATTTATTTAAAGTCAATTCCTGCTGGTGGTGACAGGTGACTCTGGGTGATCTGTGTGCTTAATATAACAAGCAGAATCCATAGGGAATGTTAGGGACTCCTATGTCATGTGGTGCATAACTGGTATATAGATTTGAGCTAAACCACACATACACGTATTGTCAGCAATCCATTTTTAAGAATTTGCTCATATTATCTTTTACCTTTACAAAGTGCCGTACAGCTGAAGTATCAACATGGCAAAAAAAATTGAAACATCTATGTAGGCTTTGTTGGTTTTGGTTTTTTTTTTTTTTCTGGGATCCTTAGAAGAAATTAAAAGATAGTTAATGGGGAGATACTGTGAATTACAGACTCCTACTCACCTGGAGTACTGTTCAGCCGAAGCTGTGTGGCTGCCAGGGCTGTGCAGGTGATGCCCTCGTGCATCTCCATCWCAGGACCAGCTGCACGGTCCCTGCTGGCCACTCCTCATTGTCCTGTGGTCCAGGACCTTGGACACTGAGTCATGGAGGTGCAGTGTTAGTCCTTCCCAGAGAACATCTTGTCCTGCTTGCTATTCCTGTCCTCCACCCAAATTTAGCAAATGTCCTTAAGTATTTTGGAGAGCTCGTGGCTGTGCAGGAGGACAAGCACCTTGATGAATAACACCACAGCAGCAGAGCAGCGGAAATGGCCACAGATGAGGGGAGTTTCAGTGCAGGACACAGAGACAAAATTGGGATGAGAACCCGGGGGAGGGGGATGCCTGCAGAGGGGCTGGACCCTGCTGGACACCAGGATAGAACACCAGGATAGCCCATGGACGAGATGGGAGAGGTTTCTAGGACAACTGATGGGCTTTGGGAACGAGGAAAGAATGGAGCCAAATCTTAAAGTCAGATGAGGAGAAAATGAGTAACATCTGCTGAGACGTGTGAAAGAGCCATTTGTGCTCACTGCAACCCGAAGCCTTTCTCCAGCAGCCACGGCGGCGTGGGCCAGCTCGCTGTCCCCCACACTGGCTCAGGGCTCGTTAGGGATGATTTATGTCCTCATTACAGCCACAGCTCTGGACACTGCCCTGCGCCTCACTGCTGTGTCCCCCAAAGCCTCAGCATCTGCACAGGAGCATCATTTCACCTCTGTGTGTTTGTAGGGAAAAGCCTCTGTGCTGTCCTGTCCTGAGGCTGCAGAGGGGTCAGGCCCTGGGGATGCTGCTGCTGTACAATTATTGGTTCTATTAATGGCTCACAACTAACAGATTTCTGCCAATCTTTCACTCCTGACACCATGGGCCCACAGAGCTGCATGTTCTCTGCATCTCCCTGGCCCCTCTCCCTGCTGATGCAAGGGGAAATTTCCCCTTGACTCTGATGGGGCAAATAACRCTCCCTGTTTCTGTGGCTGGTCCCTTTGCTGTTTTACCAGATCAGCTTTTTGCCTCTAATTAGGCTATTTTCTGCAGTGCAGAATGGGGTTGGAAATGCTGGAGCTGGAGGTAGTGAACAGTCCAGAAGGATTGCACCTGTGCTTGCTAATCAGCGGCCGCTTCAGCGAGCTGAAATTAGGAAAGCACACAAAAGAGCGAGCAATTTTGAAAATGAGGATGAGCAGCCCTAAATTTTTTAAGAACAATTATGTTTTCACAGCTGTGCTGGTTGCCCCAAATGCATAGAAATCAAGTCAAAAACCAAACTCCTTTAACTCAAAGAAAATTAACCTTCATAGTTAAACTCAATGAGAAGTAAACTTACTTTCCCTTCAAATGAATAATATAGTCTTTAAAAAAAACTAGCAGCAAGTTATGCTGTAATTACTTTCTTTGATTTAAAGTTTGTCAGTCCAAGCAAAATAAACAGAAACACAAGCAGGGCAATGGATATTCTATACTTGGAGTAAAATTTGGTATGTTGGCCCTGGTACGTTGTTTTAATGCTAAAGCTATGCCAAAGTTAATCTGCTGTAATTATGTCTATTACCAGCTTCTCATATAAATACAGGAGACAACCTGAGAGCTGCTGATATAATTCTTTCATTAACATCTTGTTGTCACCATGGAGGGACTTGGCCAGATCTCACTTGTCAGGAATCAGGCCAAGAGTTACTGAATTACCCGGTAACTGTACATTTTACTTTGAAGGCACACACTGAATTTTTCTCTGTGGCTCTCACTCTACCACTGCTACTATAGATCTGTGGGGAGGGGGAAGGCAAGAGCCCTTTTTATCTGTGAGGAGCATTTGAGGCAGTCAATGGGCCACAGCCAGGGGGAAATGGGATAAACTCTGAGTTTGAGGGGATTATGGGGGGCTGGGGTGGTTCCCAGGAGTTAGGCTGAGCAGTGCCCTGCAGTGGATGAAGTCCCTCTGCACCAAGGTTTGGCTTAGGCTGGTGCTGAGTTTAATTTGAGCTCTTTTCTTACTCTARGAGCACCCTTTGACTAGCAATATTGAGCATTAGTATGTATTTCTGATAGAAAAACTCCCTGCAGAATGGTGCAAGGAGAAGCAGCAATTTCTTGCATCGGTGAGAAATAATCCTATGGGTTTTGCCTTCAAGCATGCTTTTAAGGGACCCCCTTTCCTTCCAGTTCTGCCCCTGACAGAAAGGAGACAGTCTGTGGCTTGCTCCCATCCTGTTCAGAACCTCCTTGGGTGCCTGTCTCTGAAGACAGGCTTTTTGGTTGTCTCAAGAAGCACCAGAATTTTTGTTTTTGTTTTGTTTTTTTTTTTTCTCTTTTGTTACCTTTCTGTCGGTTCCTGCCATTCCTTTCTTTCCTACACACTACTTTTGGCAGGATCAAATGTTTTCTCTGAACAAGTCAGCCAAAACCCACACTGGCAGCAGGGTTAGGAGTGTAACTGACTGCTGATGCCTCAGATTTGCAGTATTATTCTGGCTTGAAGGTCTCAAGGAGTTTTTCAAAGCATGACTTAATCACATGCCAGTTAATATACAGCATTGTTTTGGGGGTGTGTCAAAATAAAACTGACCTTAAATTCAGTTTAAAAAGATRCTGGGGAACGAGGCAAATGGAGCTCTCTGCAATCTGCATGTGTCACTAATGTAACAGAAGTAGAGAAAGAAATAGTTTGACCCACATTCCTAAAGTTATTAAGCAGCAGAAGTGAAAAAAATCCTCTCCTATGTTTGATACATTTTTCCCTAAGTGACTATYACTCCTTTCTTTGCATCCAAAATAGGAAATTATCAAGATTATGAAATCCAAAGGAAATAGAGACAGTAAATAGGTAGGACAGGGTACTCAGGAAAGGTTAAATCCTTTAGCAAACTTTGTCTCCTTACATATAATGYGAAATATTCCAGATTTGATCATCTGCATCTTATTTTATGTTCTTTACAGTTCATTGTTTTCTCCATTGGAAAAAGGTTGAATTTTTTTAGCCAGACCCTGTGTGAGATCAGATGTTCCTCAGTGTTCTCCCCTCTCTTCCCGAGGACTGAGTTCATGTCGCTGTTTCCTGGGAACTGTGTTCAGGGGAGAACCATTCATTAAAAGGCCCCGTGTGGTCATGAATGAAGGGTTAAAAAAACATTCTCCTCCCCATTAATTTTGCACAAAATAAAGTCTAATTTCTTGATCCAGCTCATTCTCCAGGGCATTATCCCAGTCACCCTGGCTGTGACTGTAGGCACATCCCTGTCCCCAGCACAGGCTGCTCCATCCCCTCCTTTGGCACACACCCTGCTCTTTGCCAGGGGACATAAAGCTGTGATCTGCCAAAGCATSCTGCTGCACAAAAGATGAAATATGTTGATGGTTCAAGGAACAATTGCCCATCTGWGGGTAGATCACTAATCTTCAGTCTCCCCTAGTTGTCTGATAATATCTGCTGCTCAGTCTCTTCTCCTTGAGGATCCTGGAAAAAAAAAAAAGAAAAAAACAAAAAACAAAAAAAACCCCAAGATAAATTTACAAAGCTCTCTGTCTCACCATCAGACTGAGAAAAAGGGAGAGAAATCAACAGAGCTCACAGACACCAGGAAGGATTTATTCTTGACTCTGTGTCATTGGGGTGGTGCCATTTCCTGCCATCSCAGCTCCTGATCTCCATCTCCGTTACAAATCTGGAATCAGGAGCTGGGTCTTCAGGGTTTTCCTCCTGCCCTGCAGCAAAGGAAGGGAAGCAGCCTCACCCAAAATGCCTTGGCCTGARGGAGAACTCGTGGCACAAACCAGAGGGAACAGGATCCCGAGGAGCCGTGTTTACCCCAAAATTTGGCTCCAGCAGTCAGGCCGTGCGATGCACATGGAAAATATGCAAGCTGGGAAGTGTCTGCTGCCTCTGGCTCCTTTTATGCTCTGGACCATTATTTTCTGCATAAGCACCTCATGAAAATATCAGAAAGGATACAGTCCAGCCAATGAAGATCTTTTGGTCTGCTCTGAAGATGTGAATGTAGTGTGAACCAAGGAATGAGCCTGGGTGAAGCTGGAGCTCTGCAGTCACATTTTGACAATCTRTGTGCTGGGAGCCTTTAGTGCATTTACTTGGCCACCCCTGGAAATGGAGGGCTCGTCTTTGGTGCTAACAGAGATGTGGAGTCCTTGTGTTCACGAAAATCAAACTGTGACTGGAACTAAACCCAGGATTTGTCACTTCAAGAGCAGATTTTCAGCTAACAAATGCTAYACATGCCCTTTAAAATGCCTTAATTTTTAGTGCTTTGCTGTGCAGTAAACAAAGTGTTTGTGCTGTTTTCCTATATAAATATTTATAACTAAGTTGGTGGCTACTGGTTGAATGTGGATGTTTGTAGTTCCATAACCTACCAAAGATTTACATGTGGTTTTAATAGACAGTAACTTTCTACTGCTGGAAGGCCTTGGATTAAGATCAACTCCAGTTATTGCTTCTAGAAGAAGATAATTAGATGGACTTTCATGYGTAGAAGGTTGTTAATCAGTGGCCATTTTKTTGAAGATGCTTGGGAATGAAATAMYAAAATCRTAGAATCATAAGATCATAAAATCATAGGATCATAGGATCATGGAATCATAGAATGGTGTGGGTTGGAAAGGACCTTAAAGATAATCTCATTCCACCCCCTGACAGGTTGCACATGGGGACACAACTGTCATCATTTCAGATTGATTTGTGGCTGTTCCCTTAGTGGATGTAGCCGGGAGATGTATAAATACACCAAATTTTCTGTAGTTTTTGAAAAGGTTTGTGTCTCCCAGTGTCTCTCCCTGCCCTGCCTGCCAAAGCTTTGTGCATCAGTGTTTTTCCTTTATGCAAACTGGATGAGCTGAAGTTATAYTTGAAATGAATCACCAGTAGCCAGCAATGTGTGTGGGCTACATGGCAGATGAGGTGACACAGAGACTCCACCTTCTCCTCAAGGAACAAGGAGAAGTGAAGATGCCATCATCCTTCTGGAACATGAGCAACTTCTCTCCATAAAACCAGTTTACTTGAAATGCAAACAATTATAATTTGACAAACCATGTTCTGCCAGGAAACAAAATACAGAATTTTCCTGGATTTGCTAGTGAGAAAATGAGTTTATTTTAATCTGAACCAGATTTCCTAAATTCTGGAAGGAGAGAGTTGTGCAGAGGCTGATGAGGGGCTTGGGGAGATGATGGCATGTTGGCATCTCTCTGCTGGATTGGTGACACTGTGTATGGATTGTGGTGCCACCAGCCCAGCCTGGCCTGTCCCTCTGCCACTGTGTGCAGGGCAGGAGATAAAATGGAGAGCAGCTTAAGCCAGGCTGGAGTACTGGCAGCAAACATAATGCTCAACTCTTTTTTTTCTCCTCCGCTAAGTGGGAAAGTTGCAGTCCTGACTTTCTCACAGCATTAACCCTCCCCGGGAATTTTGCAGGATGGCAAAGTTTGGTGATGTTGGAAAATTTGTGTTTYAAAACTGTGTGGCCTCACTTGAGGCGTTTGAAATCCCAGGGGCCTGCCAAAGCTGTCTGGTTATGTCCTTAGTATTTAACTTCTGAGGGAGCCTGGAGAAGGGCAGAAGTCTGCAATATATGGAAATGCAGTGTTTGCATCACTATCCAAAAAGAGGGTGAAAAGGGGACATAACTCAGGGTAAAACAGGGCCTTAATCTCACTGCTGTCACAAACAAAACCCTGCATTATGTTCCAAGAAAACCAATCCRTCTCTACTCCATTTGTTCCTCCTTCCCCACACCTACACTGGGCTGCTTTTCACAACTGCAGCTTTAGGACAGTGGGTAAGGTGTGTGACATCCCACTCGTGTGGCACCTCCTCATTCCTCCTTTCAGGCTGTGCCAGACTTCATCCTGCCACCAGCAGAATGCAACAGGTCATAAATTACACTGCGTATAGAAACAGTTCTTGCAGTTTCCATAACTTGTTTGGGCTTGCTCTGATTGTCCACAGCCTCTCCACCACATTGGCATGCATGGAAAATACCTGTTGTGTTTTTAAAGGAGTGTYTGGAGACAGAAACGAGCGGCGTGGAGATGGGAATTAATACATCACGTGTAAACCGGTCTTTTTCGCTTTCTTTGTTTTGCTGTTTGTTAATGGACCAAAAAAGTACCCTTGAMAACAGATGGAAAATGAGTCCCACTRTTACCAGGGGCTCCAGTGAAGATCATGGCCCATTGCACAGGAAGGATGAGTTCACTTCCAGGAGATCTTACAGTCTAATTTAAGCCAGAAAACAGAAGGAAGGTAGATGAGGAGAAGAAGTGTGGGGAAAGAAGAGATAATGCCTCCAGGAAAGTCATTAAGGAACACATGCCTTCCTGACTTTATGTCTTTTAAAAGTATRTTTTCTCTCTCCTGTTGGGCTTTGAACCTTTCTGAGTTTATTTAAGCTWTTGCAAACTTGCTGACTTAGGAGCAAATAAGCCTTAGGGATCAAAGCAGCTGGTATTGTYGGAGGTATTGAGGGTGAAATAACACATTAGCAGAAGGAGAGCTGAGAACAAAAAGAAGAAGAAAATCCAACTTGGTATTTTATTCCCTTTTCCTTTTAGCCTCCATCCTAGCTTGATCCTTTTCATTTGAACAGGTATTAATTTTCTTTGTGTTTATTCCACCAACATAAATATTTAACTGTCCTAGATTACAGAGTTGAAATATGAGATTAGTTCCAACCTTATAGATTTGTGCAGGGTCTCTCCCTCCCATTTGGATGACTCCCACATTGCAGGGAGGAACATCTCCCATCTCTGCAGGAGGAGCATCTCAAGCTCTATTTTGAGTTCATTTTCTTTTTTCAGTCTTGTTTGAGGCTCAGAAGACATAAACACCTCGCCCACTCCCAGTCGCCCCGTTGCTATTTCGTGGTGACACGCTGTGACAGAGCAGGAGCTCTGGGTTATCAGGGGCACTGGGGCATGCAGGTTCATGAGCCTGAATGCTCTTTCCTACTSCAGCAAGCAGGCTCTGGGCTTGGGAGCTGTGCAGAGCACTAGGCRTGGAAAAATCCATGTAAATGTGATRAATGTGGGTTATGYGTGCAGTATGGAAGGAWCAGTGCAGGYATGGTGAAGTTACTTGTACCARTTTTTGTTATGTAAGTAGACAGGTATTTCCGTTCTCCATTGCTTTCACTCTCCAACAAAACAAGAGAGAAACACAGAAAAAGGAGCATTGGCCACTGATTTTCAGAGTTTTAAGGTGAAAAATAATGGAGATCACAGTATTCAGGTCTGTGGAAATCAGGCCATGCCTTTAAAAGCTCGTATATCAATGCAGGTGCCTAAYTTCAAGCCCACAAAGTGGGGGGAAAAATGAGGGAACTTAATTATTTAATGATGATGATGTAAAATGGCATAACAGTTGGTAAATTTTGGGCTCAAAACCAAAGTCTGTGGGTTCTCAGGTACAGTCTCTCCTTTGGGGACAATTCAAGTTTGCCAAGGCAATCAGCAATGCTGTGGCAGAGGCCATCTCCAAAGTCCACATAAAGCTCTCCTACCTGTCATTATATCAATGAATCAGAGAAATAATGGAAAAAAGTCAAAATTGAGACACCCAGACAGCCTCATCCACTGCYCATGGTCAGGGCAACACAGCTCAGTCACATCTCACTGCAACAGAGCTCCCTCTGACATGGAGCTGACAGCACTTAAGGGGATTAATTAATTAAACACATCAAAATGTAGAACAACAAAAAGCTCTTCAGACAAAATGCAAAATGAGACATGATCTAAAGGAGACTTACATTAACTCCTAAGCTCAACCCACGGAAACAGCAGGTTTTGCAGGACTTTAGAACTGGTGTAATTAGATGGTTTTGCTGAGCACGACAGCTCRAGTGATGTCAGAGCCCCTCAGGATCCCCAGCTTGTCTTTTAAATCCACTTCTGCCCTGGGAATGAGCTCTGCAAAAGGAGCTTAAAATATTCATTACCAAAACTCATAATTCCAGCCCCAAAATGTTCATGGTGATTTTCTCTGTTGGTTTCACTGGGGTTTGGGGAGTTGCCAGCTGTATTATGTGATAAGCCACAGCCAGTCAGTACTGACAGAGGAGTCACAAATGAAAGTGCAAAGGGCTGTCCATTTTCCTTATCCTTCAGCCAAAATAAAAAAGCCTTCAAAACATATGTGCTCTGCTCTAAAATCCTTTTACCCAAATWACATTTAAATCTGTGTCTCACAAGTGTGATTTCACAGCATTAATACGACAGTGCCATTAGCAAGTGGAAGTGTCTGTGACATTCCAGTGCAYGTATTTATAGCAAAAATGGGACAGATTCACAGCTTCTGTAAACCACTGAGTCCCTTTTTATGGGTCTCCTCTGATTCATGCAAGCTGAGATTTTGAGGCAAACTCAGTAGCCTGCTCTTCAGCCATTTTTTAAAATTATAATATCAAAATACATTCTCTAGAGAGTCMGAGTGAAGATATAGCAACTTTTCCTTTTAGCTTAAAGATCTAAAACATTGCTAAAAAAATTATCTCCAGGCATTTCAAATGATTAGGTGCTTTTTTTAATCTTTGCAAGAGGAAAGCAAAAGAAGTATTTATTCATCTCACTTAAACCCTTAATCTATTTCTTCTAGGAAATGCTGAAAAAAAACACATAGGAAATTTTGGAAATACTCATACTTCTTTCTAGAAATACTGCCAAGATAACACCAATACGTTATTTAAACATATTAATCTATTTTTGAGAATCATTTTAGAAAAGTTTGAGAAAAAACTTCCCCACTACTAATGAGAGTATGGCTGTTTCAGATCACTTTGGGTTTGAATTTGATATATGTTTGTTGTTTGGATTTACCCAATGTTTCAATGACTTAATCTCACTTTAAATAGAYCTAAAGTGCAGTTTTCAGCAAATTCATTTCATTGCCTCTCAACAGACAAGGCATTAATTTCTTTTGTAATTAGAAAAAAACAAAGCATGTGGGGGCTAAATATGCCTTCACCTCTTTGGGATGCTTAAAAACACCTTTTTTTGAGAAGTGTTGGCAAAGCTCAGAGCTGTGAGGGACGTGACTGAGGAGGTCCCTGCACCCCTGGGATCCCAATGCACAGGAGTGATCACCCAGGATGCAGCCTCAGCCTGTGGGACTTGCAGTTGCTTTTTAAAAAAATCCAGGCATTCATGGCAGTATTAAGAAACCCTCTGAGGGCAATGTAGCCCAGTGGWTTGATTTAGTCACATCAGCATGTTCTGCAAATATGTATTTGCTTTAGCCTGTAAATAAATGCAGTAGGAGCCAGTGATCCATGAGCTTCTCTTCTCTCTTGTCCTGGTAGCAAAACAAATCATAAATATTAGAAATTGAGGAGTCTTGCCCWAACTGTCATAAGATTGGCTTAATAATTGTGAAAGGAAATGAAGAGGTTGACTGACTTCTGATTTTGAGCCATCAGACCAAGGAAATGTAGATTTCCAGTGTTCAGCTAAAAGGGTTTGAGARCACAGGATCTAGGGTAATCTCATTACTCCAGATTAAATTAAAACCAATTGTAATTGATTGCAATTGGAGMAGGATCCAGTGAAGCAATGAAGCTTCCTACGAGTAAGGAGCATCTGSTGGGATTGMTCAAAGTGYTCATCATTGGACTCGTTTCCATCTTGCCTACCRRGGTAAATGTGAGAAGCAAACAGCTGCCAGAAGTTTTCATTTCTGTAAAGTGAGATAAAAACATTAAAGGCTCTTGCCACGGCTGTGGTGGCAGATCAAAACACCTTGTCCCCACCAGGATGGTTTATCTAGGAGGCACCAGCAGAGAGATGATGGAACAAAGAGAGCTTGAACATTGGCATTTGGACTCAACACCTTTCTAAAGAAAAATGGTAGAAATTTCACCTTTAACCAGTCCCAACCTGACCCACTCTCTGTTGTGTGAGAGAAAAGGAGCTTGCCTGACTCTTGCCTTCCTCTYTCCTTGGAGCATGGACCAGGCTTGACTAGAGGAGCTATTGGCAATTCCTATTTTAATCATTTATTCCTTTTTGCAGTCTGACTCCACAGTACAGATGTTAAGGCACAGCTGTTTACCATTTTTTACTGGTCGGCCATGTGAATTGTCCCTTGGTAGGTTGCCTTTTATTTATTTATTTTTTTTTTGTTCTATGTCTAATATCTTCTGGCAAAATCTGTGACTTTTTTTTTTTTTAAATATATTTTAAATTCTCATAATTAGTCACAGTGCCTGAGAAAAGACATGGAATGCTCCAGCAGAAAGATGTCTGTGTCAGCTGTGGATTCCTTGCTGTCACCTTTCAGCGAGGAGGGGTCTCAGCAGCTGTGCCACAGACAGAGCTCTCTGCTGTGTGGTCCCACTGCTCTGTCCACGTCCCCTCTTGGGTCTGAACCTGGCTCATCCTGCTCCTGCAAAGAGGGGCTGGAGCTCAGCATCCCRTGCTGGCCCTGCTGAAACCAGAGAGCACGGTCAGAACATCAGAGGTGGGAGTGGGAGTTTCTCCAGGCTTTTGAGACCATTTGGGAACCATCATTTTCCAGGAAATATGTTTCAAATGCGGTTCTTCCGCCAAGGGCTGCCGGCTCCCCGAAGCCGTGGGGAGATGCTGGTGCCTTGCAGACGGGACRAGAAGCTCTGTTGTGGGCTGTGGACTGAGCCAATTAACCCTGTCATTTAGGAGACATCACAGTCCTGGCAGGGGCTCCTGTGCTTGAGSTCCACASTTTYCATGGATCCCTTTGATACGGGCAGGCTGCAGYTTTCCTTGTTCCTTTTGGGATRCATCTCCTACAAATGGAGCTGCAGGAACAGCACRGCCTCTCCCTACACCCAGYACAGCAGGGACACCWWSCAYTAAACCATGCTGCCCCAAAYCCCATCCAASCTGGCCTTGGGCAGCTCCAGGGATGGGGCAGCMACAGCTTCTCTGGGCACCCTGTGCCAGGGCCCCACCACCCTCACAGGAAAGAAYTTCYTCCTAACATTTMATCTAAATCTTTCCTCTTTTACTTTAAAACTGTTCCCCCTTGTMCTATCACTATTTGCCTGTGTAAATTGAGCTCATTCATGCGAATAATTTTTCTTTCTCCTACAGTTTAGTTGCAGAAAATCAGATTTACATCAGCTTGRCAGAGTAGAAATTTGGCTGTTGTTCTCCATAATGTATCTGCATAATATAATGTATGCCTGAGATTTCTATGCAGGCTGATGCAGTTTTATGTAAGCCTCAGAGAGTAGCCACACCAAACAAGAGAAAGGTTTTGAAAGGCTTTTTGTTTTGGTGTCCTCCTCTCTTGCACCCCTAAGTGAAAACGAGTGGATAAAATCAAACAGATGATGCTTGCACAGTCCTCCTGAAGCTGGGAGTGGGTCTGGACAGTGAAGATTATCCAGATCCYAAGTGCTCTAATGGCTTGCAGGGATGCTGGCCATGGAAGCTGCTTCTGTGGCTGYACTGAGAGTGGCTGACTTCAAAGCTGGGCTGGGAATTTGTTCCTATTCCATATAAATTAATTTCTCCCTTCACTGTGGGGCTCTGTGCAAGTGCAGAAGGGTTCATGGCACGGTGAGACTTCACTGAAATGGATGAAAGGGCACTATAAGCAAATTTCTGGATTCAACTGGGGCATGTCTTCACAATTCTTAATTTCCTACTGTTTTAACAGGTTCCCAAATATTTACTCATCTTTATAGAGTGTTAATCTCCTGTTGCCTGCTTTTCAAAGTTTTGTGACTGCAATGTGTTTGCAAACTGCCTATCTTAAGCTGTGACAGCCTTGACCAAAAAGTGATTTAAAAATTATTTCCTGATTAAAAAAAATATTGTATCAGACAGATGATAAACAGGTGGTAACTGGAATTCACTCAGTATTTGGTAAACCGAAGTCTGTTTTACCAGAAACAAATAAAATAGTTCCAGCAATCCAATGAAATCCTGTGACAATGTTGGGGTTGACCAGGGCACCAAGATAAGGGTTWAAGTATTAGATTATTTTTAAAGAATAAATGGGATTGTCCTTTCTGTCCCAGGAGTTAGGTGAGGATGGGATTTAGAAGAGTTAATTACTTCATTTAAATGAAGGGAGGCCAGAGGTCCTGGTGCTTTCCTGGTGCTTTCCTGGTGCTTCATCTCAGTGCTTTAACCGTGCTGGGTCCCCAGCGAGAGCAGAGCCTGCCTCCCCTCTAGAGCAGCTCCTCTGTGTGTCCCTCCTCCTGACTGAGCTGTCCTGGGTGGTTCTCAGCCCCTCTGTGTGTCCCCATGGCTACAGATGAGCCTCTTTGTTCAGTTTTGGGTAATTTTCCACTTTCCAGCCCTCCTCCATGCAATAAATTAAGTCAATGTGGCTCAGCCCCTTGTTGGCACAGGGACTGCGTTACTGTTTCTTGCTCCCAGCCCCTACCCAGGGCTGGAAATCTTCTCCAGGGTAGGGGCTCTGCATGCCCACACCAGGAACAGGGCATGTTTCCTTCTGCTAAGATAAAATCCAGAATCATAATCTGTATGTCAGCCCATCCACTGCTTTTCACACCAGTTTGTCTTTTCTTTGTAAGGACATCCCGGATGCAGCTTCTCCAAACTGCCAAGAAATCATAAAATCATTCTCTGTTATGTGCCTTATAGCAAAGAAATTGCTCATAATATCAACCATTTAGCTCTCACTCCTTTATTTTTCATTCTCTTTTAGTTCTAATCTCCTCTATAAAATCCCTGCCGAACTTGCCTACTTCAACCTAGCTGGAAGTTTCAGGAACTCTGGAAACCACCAAGTTGTTTGTCCTGCTGAATACAGGGCATGTTCCTGGGAAGAGGGAAACAGGGAAACACTGTGGGCACACAAAGGAAGAAAAATCCTGGGAAAAATTATGTCAGAGAGCAAATCTTCTGGTATCCATTAAAAGGTAATAATTCTAACCAAAGGAAGGGGGATTTTCCCAACGTGAAATGAAATAAACATCCAGAAATGATTTGTGCGTGTGTTCAAATTTAAATTTAGAATTTTATTGAGCACGTTGTTCAAAGGCCTTTTTCTTCCCAGGGTAGTTTGGCTATGATCTTCTCTTGAGAAAGAAAATCCCTGCACAGAGCATGGCCTCACTTTGCTCAGCCCTCAGCATGCAAACACTGCTGTGCTGGGATAGCTGGCAGCAGACCTTTCCCTTTTTTAATTCCTGCTGTGCTCCTGGAACATGCACAGCACCTCAGAGTTGAGTCTGAGGATTTCTGTGCTAGGTTTGTGCTGAAAATAAATATGGATAGTCATGGGATGGGTGAGAGGTGAGGGAGATCCCTCCTGAAGCCCTGCCATGGGKCTGGGGCATTTCCAGTTGGAGGGTGCTCAGTTTCCAACTTTCAGACCAGTTTTCCCCTGGAGATGATGCTCAGCTCTCCCAGCTCTGCCATTTTGAGGCTGGTTTAAGTCACCAGAATGTGTGTGAGTCCCCAAAGAGCATCACAGCAGCAGCAGAGCTGAGCTGACACCATCTCACCCCAACCTGGGGTGCTCAGGCTCTCGCTGTTCTTTGCTGAGGTTTTTCCCCGTCTAAACCATATTGGGGAAAATTCAGCGCCCAAGGGCTTTTCATTTAAGTCAAAATCCAAAAACTTCTGTGTCTCATTCCTCTTAGGAGGCCAGATTTCAGACAAAGCTGTCTGTATGGCAGCACTTAGGTTGGATACAGGTTTTTGAAATTGCTKCAGCGTTCTTTCTGCAATTATATTCAAGAAACTATTACAAAGCAGTTATTTATGAAAGGCAAGCTGGCTCATAGTTGAGGCCTTTTATTTTGCTCACTTCTTGATTAGAAAATGGACTTTTGTGCATCTTGAAATACTTTYCTGAGCAGAGAGGAGCTTACACTGAAACATGTGTAGTAGCTCCAAGGTARTAAGGCTGAGGTCCATGCAATTAAAAAAAGGTATCATTTGTTGAAATGATTGTGTTTGTTGAGTACAATGAAGACTTTGTGCTCTTATTAGTGTCACAAAAAATWACCAATAATTTTATCCTGGCCCTGCTCCAAGAGTAAAATTCAACTCAGCTCTGTGTCATTAACTCAGTGTGTCATCTGACTAATTGCTGGGATCTCAGGYGTTTTTTCCTGTCCTAAACAAATCTCTGAGTTTTAATATTCACAGACATTCAACTGTACAATGCTCCTGTCTGTGGTCCAGTATTACAGTGCRTCTACTGGACACCTCCTTCACTGAACAACACAGTATTTTAACCGTGCAGGAGCCTTCATATTATCATTTATCTCCATTAATAATGCAGTTTCTCTCTTTAGTTCTTCCATTCATTCCCTGGGCTGGTCAGGAAGACTCAAAGCTGGCTTTGCCTATAAACCCCTTTGGCAAGTGGACACTCATGGAGTTCACTCGTGTGGAATTCTCCTGGAAATTCCAGTTGGGAGGACTGGCAGCATAGCCATGGTCCCAGACCTCTGCAGACAACCACCTTGTGTTACCTGAAATGTAACACAAACTCAGAAATTAAAATTTTGCCCCACTGATCAGTATCCAGATGGATATATTYGAGGTGGGGCTCCAGTTTTGACCCATGTCTGATTTAAATGCAAATTGTAAATCATTTTAAGCCGTTTCTGTGCGCGTTCAGGCTCACCCATGTGAGTGGCCTCATTGAAGTCAATTATGAACAATGGCATTTCTTTCTTCTTTATTCACTGCTGATTTCTGGTACAGGGTGTAAATGACTCTTTTATTGCCTTTGACACCAAAATCCCTTAGCTACTACAGGAACATCACACTAATTGATGGATGCTGCTTGATTGGGGTGGCTTTTAATTTCATAATCCTATTAAGCATGATAGATATGGCAAATATTTGTGCCTGCTGGACAGGACATATTATTCTGCTYGAAGGTTTCCAGTTTAATTTTTTTTGTGCAATTGGGCAGAACCACTGCTGTAAGACAAACAGATGCTCTTCAGCTGTACTTTTCCATAAATGATTTTGTTCTGTGGTTTTTTTTGTTCCCCTACCAGGCATATCAAGTTCAAAAGAAAATGTTGCCTCTCCCTAATGAGAAGATTAATCTCATTCACACATGCAGCAGACTTTGTCAACTCTGTTAAAAGTTTGATGACCTTTAAGAGACAAAGTTTTAGTGTGCCCAAAATAAATAATTCATCCTTCACAGATTTGCCCTGCGTATCCATCTGCTTAAATCCGAAGCATGCTGATTAAAGCTTTTGAGTGCAATTATCTTCCTATTTCATTGAGATAAAAATCTCTATTTTCTTACTGCACTTCAAAGTGCAATTGCTCATTTAAGGATATCACCAATCCGATGTACATGRGGTCCATTTTTGCTCTGACTTATGCTCTCCACAGCCTTCTTCAAAATCTCACAAAAAGGCCWGAATTTCTCTTTTCCATACAATTTCTTTTTCCAGCACTGAGAGCAGAAATGTGTAACTAATCCTCTTGTAAAATCTTTGAAATCATCATCTTCAATCAAAACCCAACCAGAAAATCCATCTCTGTTCTCACACACAGGGACAAAAATGTCATCGAGGCAAGTTGCAAGATGTGATTGACTTTGATTACTGCAATTATTGTCACTGTTGGGCTCCATCCACCTCTGAAGGCTGCAGGCAGCAAATTGCCCAGAGAACCCATTGCCCCATCTCTGCCCTGTGCAGTGCCCACTTGGCTGATTTCGTGCCCCACCTGTTGCCCTTTTGGCTTTTAGCCCGACTYTTGCACATAATGATGGGTGTAAATAACATCAGCTCGGAGCACAGCCAGAGGGGCTGCTCCAGGGGGGACACTCCAGGGTGGACCATGGAATCACAGAARTGTAGAATTGTKAGGGACCYACGAGGATCATYGATGTCCAGYTCCTGGCCCTGCACAGCCCACCCCAAGAACCCACCAGGTACTGGTTCCTGTCCCAAAAACRCGCAGCTGTCGCAGCTTCCCTCCAACCATCGGCATCAGGGGGCATGTTTGAAACTCYTGCTGTGCCCACATGCAGATAAATAATCTGATTATAAAATAGCCAAACAGATGGTCTCTTTTGCTGCTACCTGTGAGAATAAGCACAGTCCTCCTATTTCCCTGGGAGGAAGGAGGCAGCTCTGTGGACACCACGCAGCTCTCCATCTATTTAGGACATTCTGAAAGAAATGCTGAATGAACATTGCAGACATTTCAATGAATCCTTCCTGAAGGATCCTTTCTCCATGTGAAATTAGACTGAACTGGCACCATGTCACCTTGTTACTAGAGAGAAAAAATATTCCCTCTGGCAAAAATTCCTGGTTCAGCCTTGAAAAAATATTGGGATTTTTTTTCATGCAGAAGTTGAAATTGGTCTTACATGCTCTYGGGATTGAATGTTGTTTGTTATAGATGAAACAATGAAAATGAAAGGGGAAATAACAAGGGATTGCTGGGTTTTTAAAGGTGATTTAAAGAAGGAAATCCCAGAGATTAGGAAGTTGTTTAAATACCAGTGACAAATATGGAAATATTCCAAAGTCAGAGGGCTGGTAGGGGGTGARTAAAAGAGAGGAATTGCAGAGAACAAAGCCACAAGGAAGGGAAGGTATATTCAAAAAGAAAAGAGTATCCATGGAAGGAAAAACAAAAAGCCTCTTAAAACCAGAAACAAGGCACCTGCTTTGCTGGCAGTTACTAGCAACAAGGAAGACTCCACCTGCCAACCCAAATTTTTAATATCAGTAAATCACGACGCGGGTAAAATAACAGGATGTTGGAAAAGAAACAAATTACATTAATTAGTGTATCAGATACCACTCCCACGCACTCACTGCTCATAGCACTGAGAAAGAACTCAGGGTTTAATCCCTCTCAATGGGGATAACCTTGTTCTCATCCACATGAACACATTCCTTTGCCTGGAGGGTGCAAGGTGGGGAGGGGGCATGCCCATGAGCCAATGTGATCCTTTGGGACCCTCTGCCCCAGGTGCCAGCTGAGGAACAGTGAAACAGGGAAAGCTGGATGAGAAAAAGGATCTTGAGATGCTGAAGCCAATCCTTTCTTGGCAATGAAAAGGAAGTTTTTGAATACTGGAGAAGGAGTAATCAAATCTGTTGAAAAAAAGAAGAGCAGCTTGGTTGTATGAAGATCATCCCCMTTAGCATGTCACATATGCTCATAGTACAAATTACTCAACAGCTCAACCTGGGGTGTGCATGAAACAGAAAAACAGCAGCACATGAATGGAATTATGGGATGGGGGAATGTAAATCGTGAAATAAATCAGCTAAATCGAAAGCTGAGTTTTGAGCCTCTGAACCAACATAAAGTCTGTCATGCACGTGGAGAGTCATGGTTCTTGTTCAGTTTAATGGGAATGTTATTGCTGAAATCCCTCACATTGAACCACACGTGTCAAGGTTGCCCTTGGTAGAGAGCATTGAGGGCCAGTGAATTTGATGTTAYCTTACACTATTGTGGCTTAATACTCTCATGAGCGCTTCTGGCCTGTGATGTTTGCTTGGACTGAACAGTGGTAATGATGATGTGGGGAAATCACCCTAGCAGTCTGTGCCACCCTAGGATTTCAGGAGGGCAGGAGAGCACTTAATTTTGCAATATTTGAGTATCTGAATCGTKTGCCAGCACTGAGTTCAAGTTTATTGGTGAAAAGCAAGAAAAGAATAAATTATTCCCCAATCAAATTACATACTGATGTTGATGCAAGTTTGGTGAAGGTGCCTAGTGAGAATCKTAACTGAAAATCTCTGGTTAAGCTGTCCTTCAAATAAGTGCATTAAAAATGGAGTCCATCTCAAAGGTGCGTTTGAGGAATGGTATTTTTGGACATTTTGTCTGCCAGTCCATATTGGGTTAAACAGGCAGGCAGCCAAGCTGTTTTGCTTTTAGTGATCAGTGATAGTCCTGCTCCAGTGAACTCGTGGCTTGATCTTTTAATTGGCTGGTCAGACAGAAGCCTGGGAAAGGTATCAAGGGCCCTCCAAGTCTTTGATCAACATATCTCATTCATCCATATCATCAAAGCCACGGTAGAGACCATATGAAAATTACAGCCCTGTTAATACACATTAAATAGCATTTCTTTAACAGATGGGAAACCATAAACAGCTTCCTAAGATGAATAAACAAATTGAAGACAACTTCCAGATCTGACATCTTAATAGGCTGTGATGAATAATTTGGAGTCATGACAATATCTCTGTCAAGATAAGGAGCCTTGGGGTGAAATTGCTCTTTGAAAGAGTTATTYAGTAGCTTTCCTATCTGAGCACAGATTATCTGGTTTATGGAGGACACTGGAAGGTCTTGCTCGGGAAGTTTATCTGACTTGGCTTTTGGGGCTTTATCCTGTCACCAAGATCATTACCATGATACCTCTCATGTGAATCAGCTCTGTCCTCTATTTTTCATAAAAAAAMMAWKKYYKRMYYMWWWYMCMCAAATAAGATTGGTGCAGCAGGGGAAGGGCTTAGTTGTGTGTTGAAGGAAACAACTATTAGCCTCTTCTATTATGGTTAGGTTATTTTCTGTAATAACAATTTACCAAAGTAAATGTTACTACCTGGAAGCAAAAAGACAGTTGTAGCTGGCTACTATTCACCAATAATTCATTAAAACCAGTGGCAAGAACAAATCCTTAARAATAAGGCTGAAAAATGTACATATTTCAGATTGCAACAGAAATAAGGAGTGATTCATGGCAAATGAAGTTGGAATTAATTAGAGAATCCCTGGTCTGTGACAGCCACCCTGTTTTCTCTAGATGTTCTATGATTTTGGGAAGATAATGGTTATTGGCACACACAGTAGACCCATAACCAGGTTTTTCCACTTTCTCCAGGGACAAGTGCTGTGTTACAACAGTGCAGGGCATTGTAACACGGAGAAGCCCCGGGAATGTGGATGGGATGTTTTTCATAATGCAGTTTCCATCCTGCCGTCTCTGGGTTATTAATGGCAATTTTTGGTGTAAACAGAGATATATCTGGACCCAGGTTTGGCACGGCTGGGCTGCTCACATCTTGYATCTCAGGAAACTGAGAATGCTCCAAGGCCCAGCCAGCTCAGTGGGGCTGCAGCTGCAGGGAGTGGAAAGGGGAATCCTAACAGAGGCCATATAGGTCTGTGTGTGGATGTGGCACTCAGGGACATGGGTCAGGATGGACTTGGCAGTGCTGGAGGACACTTGGACTTGATGTTTGAGTCTTTTCCAAGCACAGGCAAGCACAGAAAGGTCAGTGACCTTAAATGAATGGGATCAGAGCTCAGACCCTGCSCATACCCTGCTCTTCCAGGTAACATTAAGTGGATAAAGTCCTTCTGGGACAGGGAAAACTGCAAACCTGAAGTGGTTGTGCAGTTCATCTTTTAGGTGCCATTTCCCTGTGCATCCTTAATAACCCCTGAAGCTGCTCTCTCGGTAACAATCTAGCAATTAAAAGAAAAATATTGGTATTTAATTAAACTTGTCAATCAACCAGGAATGAGTTTTCCTTATCAAGAGGAACTGGATTTGATTTTGCCACTTAGAAAAAATGTTAAAGACTCTTGTAGAATAAAACTTTAATTAGGAAAGGAGATTTGGATTAACATGTAAGGCAGAGAGAGAATGAAAGGTCCTCAAAAATCATCTGAGTATGATTCACAGGAAGAGAGGAACCTAAATATGGGAACAGATTTTTTTTTTTTTTTTTAAGAAAAGAGCAGCTATATGGTGCTAAAGCTCATGGGTGGAAGTGGCACAGGAGGGATTTTGATGAGGCTAGGATGTCTTTATTCAATCCACTTTCCTGCTTTTAATATTTAGCTATTTCAGATATTCAAAGTCTGATCAGGAAGTACTCACATGAACTATGGGGCACTGGAAAATCCTCAGGACTTGAATGTCTAACTCCCATAAATTTATATATCAGAGGAACAAATCTCTTCCAAAAGATTTGAAAAAGGTGCACTTTTTGGTAACTTTCTGGTGGTGTTGGTAGCATGGAAGATTCTGCCCACCTGCACCTCATTCCTAAACCCACAGAACCCCAGTCCTGCCCTGCCACATCCATGTCAGGATCTGCCCCAAATTCCTTTAACTGCACCCTGATAAATCCCAATGTGCAAAACTCAATGCTCAGCTCTACTGTTTTTTTCAGACTTGTTCCCAAGAAATACTGAATTACATGGAATCAACTCCTGATCCTTGGATGGTTTCTTCATTCCTACTCAGGTATGTCTCCAAAGATGGGGTTTTCAGGGACTGATAGTAAAATCACTTGCATTTTTATTTTCTTTTAGGTATTTTTACTTTATTTTTGGTTTTGTGGGATACAGAAAAAAATTTGAAAACACACTCAGAGGAATCAGAATTCATGGGAATCTGCTCTGCTGTGCACATTGACTGAGAACAAGGCTGGATGCAGGGAGATGTTGCCTGGAAGATGGCAGTGCTGCTTACTGTGTAGGCTAAAAAACAGCTCTGCTGTCCCTCCAAGATTCTTCCATCTGTGGGATGTTGAAATCCATGTTCTGAATTCTTGGGTATTTCTACAATGTGCCCAA
Organism: Malurus melanocephalus; assembly: GCF_030028575.1. Taxonomy (NCBI): domain Eukaryota; kingdom Metazoa; phylum Chordata; class Aves; order Passeriformes; family Maluridae; genus Malurus; species Malurus melanocephalus. The sequence continues at coordinate 498,955 of NW_026623376.1, read as the reverse complement.
AAATACRGTTCTCCATGGAGCAAACTGGCAAACATCACAAGGCAAGATGAAATCTCCTAAGAATGTACTGAATGGCCGATGTCAATGGAAATGTGCTTCATACATTGCCAGGGATATTTTCAGGCAGAAAAAAAAAAAACAAACCAAAAAACCAACCTCCCAAAAAAATTATTTCCTGTCCACTTGTAGTTCTTCAGTGTTTCCCTCTGAAAAAAAAATGCAGGAATCAGACCCAAATTGTATAATTATTCCCATATTAGCAATCTGGGAGGATGCTGCTGGAGCAGCAGAAGGTATTCCATCAGCACAATGAAGGGGAAGGGTCTGGAGCACAAGTCTGGTGAGGAGCAGCTGAGGGAACTGGAGGGGCTCAGCCTGGAGAAAAGAAGGCTCAAAGGGGACCTTCCTGCTCTCTGCAACTCTGACAAATGGGTGCAGCCAGGTGGGCTTGGTSTCTTCACCCATATAATGAGAGATAGGACAAGATAAAATGGACTCAAGTCACCTCAGGGGACATTTAGATTGGATGTTGTGRAAAATTTCCTTGTGGAAAGAGTGGTCAAGCATTGGAACATACTGACCAGGGAAGTGGTGGAATCACAGTCCRTGGAAGTGTTCAAAAATATGTAAATGTGGCAATTTTTTTTCAGAGGGAAACACTGAAGARCTGTAARTGTCCCTTGCCCTCCTCTSGACACACTCCCATTCCTACTGCTCGATGTTGCTTCTTCACGTGCAAAGCCTGGAATTTAATCCCACRGCCTGGACAAGACAGCCATTAATCTGCAGGCACATATAGACTTTCCTTCTTGCCTCACATTTATTTTCCTTTGATGATTGTTTTAGATGCATCTGTGTTTGCTTTAGGATTCAGACCAGAGCTGTGTACTCTTCAGAGACACTGGGGCTTTTCCTGAGGTCTTCCATGTGTTGTTTTCATTAGCATCCTGCAGAAGAAAAATTCAGTATTGGAAACACCATTTGGCCAACAGGATCACACATTTGCATTATACAACCCAGCAGTGGGGTTCCCTTTTTCTGGGAATTCTTTGTTCTGGAGAAGTAGTGCCAAGGCAGTGAGATTGATTTATGTCACCAGTAGAAACCAAACACTCATCTCAACATTTCACTAACAGCAAACAGCTCCAAAGACCTTGGAATGGAGGTGACTAATGCTGCTGTCCCTGAGCCCCACAGCTCCCTCCCTCTGCCACCAGACACAGGGAACAAATTCTGGACACTCCGTGCTGCCTTGCATGGGGGTAGGTGCCAGCTGGGCTGCTCACCCCACCTGTAAGCTTCCCCTTTGAGTGTGCTGGTGAATTAAATGATCAGGGCATTTTTAGGAAGCAGAAGAACAGATTAAAGGATGTTGGGTTTTTTAATGAAATAATTTAAAACTCTCTGTGTGTAACCTGGGAAAGTAAACTGGGGGCACACACTTGCCTTGTTCCTGCAGTCAGGACTGTGGTTCTCAGATTTGTGGTGCTGGCTGCAGCTCATCCCAGGCTCCCAGGATAGTTAAACACTCAGTGCCCCACTGCTACCTTTCTTGCATTTTTACATTAATCCATTTGTCTTACTTGCCAGGACAAAACACATTTTCCCCATCCCGATTTTCCTCCTCCTGGCTGTTGCTCCCTCAGACTGTTTTAATCCCCCTCTTAGCCCCTATGTTCTTTCCCTCTGTGATGGGACCCACGCAAGGCTTTTAGTGTCATTGTCTCCTACTCTCTACCCCAATCCACGTACCTGGAAAACCCTCTGCAAGTCCAGAGTGTCGGGACATGCATTGCAGCAATGCTGCACCCTCGGAGAGGATCAGATCAGATCAGATCAGATCAGATCAGATCAGATCAGATCAGAGAGAACATCCCGGCCCGGGGCTCCCTCCAGCTCGCTGCTTGTGGATTAACGCACCGTGCACAGAGTCAGGGATGCACCCAACTCACCAAGATGCGGTGCCTGCATCCCGCACCTCTGACAGCACCACACGTGTTCATTGTATTTAATATAATCACATCTTACGGTACCAGGGCTCAAACTATTCGAGGCGATCCCGGAGCGGCACGGTGAAGGTGTTTACTCACGGCTTTCTTCTCCCGCTGCGGAGCGGTGTCTGCAGCGCGGCCAGATCTGACACCCGCGCTCCCGGAGCGGGGTCCCGGAGGAATGGTACCGATCCCGATCCCGATCCTGATCCCCGATCCCGATCCTGATCCCCGATCCCTATCCCTATCCCGATCCCGACGCCGATCCTGACCCCGATCCCGACCCCGATCCCGATCCCGATCCCTATCCCGATCCCGATCCTGACCCCTATCCCGATCCCTATCCCTATCCCGATCCCGACCCCTATCCCGACCCCGACCCCGATCCCGATCCCGACCCCGACCCCGATCCCTATCCCGATCCCGATCCCGGGCAGATCAAAGCCCTGTCTGTCCCATCTGCCGGGGGCAGCGCATCCCTCCTCCAGCAGGGCTGGGGGCTGCCACCCTGGACCGCCGGGGAAGGTGACCACAGCCCAGCTGAGCAYCCAGGCTTCGGGAAGATATCCTTGTGATGGAAAATGTGAGGGTTAGAGTGACAGGTGTTGACTGGGGAAACCTTATACGAGCACAACTTCAGAGCACAGAGAAGCGCCTATCCTCTGTTGGTACTTATTTATTGAGAGYTGAAATTCCTGCAAGGTTTTCTGCTTGAAACACAGAAAGGTAAAAGAGCAGCACCTAAACAATGGATTTGTTCGCTTTGCTTGTGCTGATGTAGAGGTCAAGAAAGTGTCATAACGTGATCTAATTCAATGGCTGGCGTGGCTTCCACAGCTATAATAAATATCATATAATGCCAGAAGTGGATGTAAGCTATTAACCACGCTGAGGTAGGAAATCCAGGGATCAGGAGTTAAGTGACTGTATTAAACATTTTATTTGAGATTCAGATGTCTCATGGAAGAACAYAAAGCCTTGAAATGAGATCCAGACTAGCAGATGGGGCCAGGTTGGATGGAGCTCTGGGCAATCTGATCTGGTGGGTGTCATCCCTCCYCATCGCAGGGGTTTGRTCTTTAAGGTCCCTYCCAACCCAAACCATTCTGTGATTCTGGGRTTTCTTGAAGACACCRGTTTGCACATCACMRGGACTGCCYTGATTGCTGCAACAGGGAATGTGGCACTTACAGGAAAGGAAAAYAAGTTTTGCAAGAGATGCATATTCAGCATTTCTGATCAGAACAGTGTGAAAAGAACAGATTTCCTCTCACTCACCAGCCTGAAGAGAACTAAGTGTCTTTTGCACAATGCTCACCAAGAAGTCTGCAGATAGAAATCCAGCTCAAGAGAAATTAAAAAAAAAAAAATAAAATCATGACCCAGTAAAGGCAAAGGGATAGTAAAAGGAAAGTGTATTTGAGCAGCATTCACGAGTCATGGGAGCAACTATGTTGCACACTCATGTGCCACAGGCTTTTCTTCACTTCTGAGGCAGCAAAAGAATAGTTTTAGCATATTCTGACATTAATTGAAAAYGCATTAGTGGCCGAGAGCAAACATTAGCTCTCGGTCTTGAGAAATTTCCTTTACCACAAGCATAATTGTAATAAAAACTGAAACACCAAAATAAATGTTAGAAYATTTAAAAATCATAAAGCCTTCCCTGTTTCCCCTTTTCTTTTGCAATAAATTAAAAGCATGAGAAATTTYCCCTGAAGACACAAACATTAAGAAATCATTCAGCAAATGACTTTTTTCAAGCCTGGCATCTCTAGCCTGGGGAGAGCTTTGGAAAGGTCACAGGGATTTGTCCCAGGAGGGGTAAATCTCTCTTCAAGCCTGGAGGGGTAAATCTGTGGATCTGGAGCACTGCGATGTTGGCCTGGCAGATTGTGGGAATGTTGCTGGTTCTTTGCCAGGTGAGTTGTGCCACCTCCTCACCTTTATCATGTGCATAAATCCCTTTGCTCCAGGAGGCACCTGAGTGTGTGTTTAAGTCTCATTTCAGAGGGATGAAATGAGAAAAGAAATCTCTCTTTCCTAGAGATCTTTGCTGAGCAGCAGCCAGAAGCGATGACAGAAGCTGTTGTGCTGCCTTGGGCAGAGACAGGAGCACCCCAGAATGCCAGGATGCCTGGCACTGCCAGCCAGGCTGGGCTCACAGGCTCCTGAGCCCCSAGGATGGACAGACTCTGCCCAGCAGGGCAGGAGGAGGAGCAGCTTTCATGTGCTGTCTTCTCAGCACAGACCCACAGATTGCAGCACCAGCCTTGGCACATTCCCCTTCAGCAGGAGAAAGGGATATGGATGTTAGACAACAAGCAAAATGTTCAAAGCTCACATTTGACATGCTACCTGCAGATCTTGGAGCTCATCTTCAGGTGCCTGAGTTAAAAAAAAAAAAACAAACAAAAAACCAAAAAAAAAACCAGAACCTCTGTTTGTACAATAATTTCTTCTGAGAAGAAGGTCCCTCCTGTTTCAGTCCCTGCGCTCTGTGTCAGAGGGACAAACACAGATTCTGCATCTTGGTGCCTCTAAATTGTTTCTCTCTCTCAATAAACATGAGCACGTGCAGACACATTTTATCTTTACTTCTTGTGGGTGCAAAACTAAGGAATGGAGAGGGCTGKGTTTCATGCAAGATCAAGTGTTGCAGTGTAAGAAATAAAATACCCAGCCCTAAGACACTGCTCATTACACACTTCTTGTGGCTGGCTCTTTGTTATTGCTGCCAGACATTAAAATGCTGCTGTGTTTCTACCCTGTTGAGGACTGGTGTCGCTCAGAGTCCTAAAGGCATGTGGAGTTCCCTCTGTAAAGTGAATTTTTATGGGGAAAGTATTGAGAAGAATTATTATATATCCAGCCACCAGAAAGAATATTCTATGTCCAGAAGGAAAAAGAAGAGCTGTTTCAAAGAACTAATTACCAAACTTTGTATGATCCATAAACCCACACATGCTCTATGGGATGAGGGTGGGTCTGTACTCCCTCTGAGAATGGCAAGTGTGGCCTTCCCTCAGCCAGTAARCATGAGTTCAGGTTTCCTAAAAATCATCTCTTTTGCCATTTATGASTTCATGTGAGCTAGAAACACTGTTGCATCAAGCTGGGGGACAATGCCTTGCTCCCACCACACATTTAGGGAGGGTGACCCCTGTAGGGCTGGGAGCCAGGGGGGTGGCACCATGGCTCTCAGAAATGGCCACCAAGCAAAGCAGCAAGATGAAGTATCTTCCCAGGACCCCCAAGTTTTGGGATTCTTTCTCATATACCCACCAGGCAGGAGCTGTAATCTCAGCGTGTCACACTGGGGTAGCACATGGAATTMTCCTCCCCAACAGACGAGGTCCAGRGTGWTTCAGTCCASGTGTGAYGTGGATTTTGAAACCTCCTGGCTTAGGAGAACCTCCCTTCTTGCCTAAACAGAAGAATAAAATGAACCAAAACTGAAAAAAAACCCAGTCCACTGGATGGAAGGGAAGTGTCACAGACCCATGAGACATTGCAGAAAATGGGTAAATAAATAAAAGTTCCAAAGATGCCTTTTGTTTTCTGGTGGAGCAAGACAGAATCAAGTGTCTGTGAAACCAGAGTGAAACGGCATTTGAGCTAAAGCCAGTTTTGTATCCCCTCACACTAAAGGAAGGGTTTAAGTTCAGCCAAGGTCTTCTTCTGGCTCTCTRGCACTGCTGATTTCCACTCAGGGAGAACAAATACAACTTTGCTCATGTAACAATAAGAATATCTTGGTCTTTTCCTGAGTGACTTTCCTGCAAATTAGCCAGAGGGAGAGAGCTAAAGCTTGTGATAGAAATAACTCTCATAAGGAACAAGTGCTCAAGGGGCTTAGAAATGTGATTTTATTAACTTTCTGTCAGTTTTCAGTGCAGGATAAACGTCCACTTAAGAGCATTACCAATGCAATCCTTCAGAAGAGAAATTTGCTGGACCTCATTCTTCCCAAACTTCTCACCAGTGCTCGACTTGCTTTGAAGGGGTGAGAGAATGAGCAGTTGGAAGGGCTGGGAAAGGATGGAAGTGGAGGCAGCATGCACAAACCTGTCCAAGGTTGCATTCCAGCTCCTTTGGCACCAAATCCGCAGCAGCTGATGCTTGGAGCAGGAAGGGGAGCAGCAGCCAGGGCAAGGAGGAGCTGGGAGAAGTCCCAGTGACAAACAGGTTCTCACCTGACAGTTCCAAGTGTTTGTTTTAGGAGGAAGCAGGAGCTGTGTTTGCACAGCAGAGATGCAGCATCTCACAAAGAGGAGCGCAGGAACTGGCACAGCACGGACAGAGATGGCTCCCACCTGCAGGAACAAGAGTTAAATGTGATGAAAAACTGTTTTTAACAGGCTAAACTCAATGCTGCTGAGTGTTAAGCTCACTGAGAGCCTGAACACCGGTAGAAAGGGAGAGTCTGTTTATTTATTATGCACTTAATTGATTAATTTCCTGGCTGAAGAACAAAATGGGAGCTGAACCTCACTTGGGACTTCTGGGTGCCGGGACTGACCTCAACATTGAGGACTGTCAGCTCATAAACTGTGACATCAGTCTGCAAAATTTACATTTAATTAATGCCCACCACTCTGTCCAGCCAAAAGGACAGGCTGGTGCCCTTGCTCTCTGCCCCAGGAGCAAGGGGCAAATGTTTCCTCCCAGCAGCTTTGRAAGCAGCATCTGGAAGAAAATGTCAATGCACCTGATGTCTCCTGTCCCACAGCCAGGACATCTCCTGGCACTGAGTCCATGTCCCCATCTACTCCCAACTGCAGAGGTTTTCTAGTCCAGATGCCCATCTAGGAAACCCATCTTTGCTAAATTTCCAGAGTATCCAGCAGAAAACAAGGAATATCACTGGTTCCTAATGCCAGAGCACAGAGAAATAAGGGAGCATGCCATACGAAGCCATGGAATTTGTTAAGACCCTGCCAGAGATTTGAAAATACAGCAGAAGTGACTGTCCATGAGCCCACTGTGATGAGAGCACCAGGGCTGTGGGGAGATTATGGTTCATGACAGATCCCCTGACAAGGACCACAGAGGGAATGGAGAGCTGAAACCCCCCAAATTCCCTTTTTCCCTGGTAAAACACCCTGTTTTTGAAATACTCTTCTGACATTCAAACCCCTTCATCTGTTTGTTTTTACAGCTAACATTTTCTGAACTTAAATGTCATCTCAGCTGTATTCCCGGAGCTTAAATCATTCTGGGTCTATAACCATTCTTTTATGCTTATAGCATATATTTTGAATTAGCTAAATTAGATTTCACTCCGTTGTCAGTGACTGTCAGTTTTGATGCTTTTGACTTCCAGTTGCAAAATGTGTGCAGGTTCGAGAGGCAGCAGAGTAAGCAGATATTCAAAGCATGAATTAGACTTTTAATAGACAAAAAAAAAAGTTAGGAAGATGGAACTCATAAATTACTTTAGATATGTGGCCATAATTATTACCTGCATTTGATTTCTGTATACACATCTAAGGATTTTTAGGAGGCTGGTTGCTATGGTAACTTCTTTACTGCATGGTCCATATGTTGCTTCTGAAATTCYTTTTCCTCAGTGGAAAATTACACCCATGGACATGGATGGCATTTGTAAATCTCCTAAAAAAGCAGTAATTTTCCTTTTCTTCCTAAATGTCATCGACTGTGTAATGGAAGTCTTTGAAGTTCAATTCTCCCCCTTGTCAGTTCACCAAGCAAGAGACGTGAACTGCATCCAGAACTTTCCTCGCTGCCTCCAAACCTTCGCCTCGCCTTGCTGGCAGAGTGACTGAGAGCAAAAGCCCTGAGTTTGTCATGGGTGAGTGTGAACTCTCCTCACTATGAATGATCTTGAGCTGGAGCAGCTCTGCTCTGGAGACAGGATGAGAGAACTGGGGGTGTCCAGCCTGGAGAAGAGAAGGCTCCAGGGAGACCTCACAGCCCTTTCCAGTGCCTAAAGAGGTGAGAAGAGAGCTGGAGAGCCTTTAGACAAGGACCTGGAGTGACAGGACAAGGGGGAATGGCTTCAAACAGAGAGAGGCCAGGGTTAGATTGGATATTAAGAAGAAATTCTCCCATGTGAGAGTGGTGAAGCATTGGGGCAAGGCTGTCAGAGAAGCTGTGGCTGCCCCATCCCTGGAGGTGTCCCAGGCCAGGCTGGATGGGGCTTGGAGCAACCTGGGATAGAGTGAGGTGTCCCTGCCCATGGCAGRGGCATTGAAATTAAATGGTGTTTGTTGTTTCCAACTCAAATCATTCTACGGTTCTGTGAAAGGAAATCAGTGTTTCTGACTGAAAATTTTCTGAATGAAAACTGCTTCTAAAAATCACCATGGAGTAGAATTATTGTCTTGCATGGAGTTCAGGATGTCACTGTTGTACAAAATCAGAGCTGGGGATCAGAATCAGCTCCGTTCCAGGTGCAGGCACAGCTGGGAGCACCGAGTGCCTTTGAAAGCTGCACCATGCTCTGCTCTCAGGGTGGACAGGACAGCAGATCAGAGCCATCCATGGGCACACCAGCACTTTTTGRTTTGTCTTTTGTCGGCTCTGAACCTTCAGAGTKYTCTTCTGAGGTTGTAGCATTTCTCWGTTCWTCTGCTGGGGTTAGGGCAARAAGAGACCCAAATCCRAATACCTGCTCTGTTGTAATCAGTTGCTTTGCTGGTCTGTTTTGGAATTTAGGAATTCTCAATAAAAATCTCCAGCACTGAGGCTGAAGGAGCAATTCCCWGAGCCAAGAGCCAGACTGGTCTGTCTGACATGTCCACGCTCAGGCTGTGCCTCAGCATTTCAYTGCTGCCATCAGCCTTGAACACATGAAGCACATCTGTAAAATGTAGATTTCAGTGAGACTGGATTAAGGGTGGATTTAACTTTGTGTATCTGAAGTTTACCCAAAAACCCAGAGACACTGAAATGTATTTTTTAACCTTATTTTTCAGAGCAATTCTGATTAACGACTGTGGTTTGGAAGCCACCACCTTTATGCACCTAAAGAGTTTGTGAATGTTGGCTTTGCAGAAATCTTTCTGGAGGCCTGACACAGCTGCACTTCTGTTTTACATTGGGAAGGTTTGACACCTCAGCAGTATAAAGTTAAAGGTTTTATCCCTAAAACTTCCCAAATGCAGTTTCCATTATTAACACAATTGTGACAGCTATAGTTTGTTTATATTGCTTCACCTGGGGCACATAAACTTAAAGGACTGAAAATACCTCCATGCAATAAAAGAATTTTATATAATTGCTACCTCTTGCTGTAAGGGACAGCTGGCCTTTGAAAGTTGGGAACTCATTTACGTCATTGAAGTRAAATGTAAGCCTGGGGTTTAAATGACTGTAATTTATGTTTCTGAAGCTCAAAACAAAAATATGGCTGTCCAAAGGGCAAATACCTTTTGAAACACACTAATACTCATAATTCATCTTAGAGAATGTGTATGTCTGTAGTCTCCTTATAGGAGGCTTTCAATGGCAGTTGCTGTGCTCTTTTGATATTTGTTCTCTCATTACTTTTGCTTTGCTATCCCCAATGTTCAGATTTCGACTGACACTTTCCTAATTCAGATGTTTTTAATGTTTCCTAATCTGCTGTGCAAGGCTGTGCCACATCCCTGTGCAGTCTCCAGGGACACATCCCAAAGTTGTCACGGGGAGMTCTGACCAACAGGTAGATGTGGCAGTGGCTGGGTCACCAAAACCTCTTGAGAGCACTGAAAATGATTTATTTCTTGTGGCTGGACAAAATCAGAGCTCTGTGAGCAGAAAGCTATAACTGACCCTGCAGTTCTTGTGCTGAGCATTTTCTTGTCACTGTCTCTCCGCATGTGTCTGAACATCATTTATATATTTTGGATTTAGGGCCCCATTCCAAACAGCTGTTGCTTGTTTAGCTTTAATTTTTTTCCCCCTTGTTTTTAATTTATAATACTGAAAATCTCTCTGGAATGGGCTGACACCAAAAATGTTTGTTCTAGTCCTTGGATGAAAGCACCCACCCATGGTCCCTGCTTTTGTGATTTACAAATTCACCAACATTCATTATGGCATTTGCAAAACAACGGCGACAATAAGAAATTCAACCACAGCTCCCTCACAGCAAATCTCATGATTGCTCCTCTGCAATCTTGCAAGCCCATCATCAAGGGGGATCCTGCATCCATTTAGATGGTTTATTTCCAAGTCTCATTTGGGATGTGATCATGCTCTGCCTTGGCTCCATCCCACATTTGTCATTTGCTTTTAATATGTGTGCAGATATACCCATGACTTAAAAAWAATTGATCCCATTTTCATGCTTTTAAGGAGTTTGGTTGTGCTGCCCAGTACAGGTCAGCAGAGAAGAGCAAATGGCAGATTCGGTCAGTCTCAGGCTGTATAAGTGTGAACACTGAAATCAGATTTCTAGAGCAAAAAGACCATGACAGGTGAATCCAAATTTGTGTGGGTGAACTCGATTCTTTCCCTAAAAGCACCTTTTTGGGTGAAAGTGAGCACAACTGCAGGTAAAGTATATCCAGTTAAGATGAGTTTGGATGTTCAGATCCCCTCCCTCCCCTCATCACACAGGGAATGTGACCATGAGCTGCTCAGAAGGTGAGGGCACAGCCAGTGCTGTCCGGCTGATCCACATCGATTCCTCTGCACTTCACGTGGCCTGGGGCTGTTGAGAGGCTTGGACATCTCTGGAGCTTTATTTGATGTGTTAGCCTGGTGTTTGGGAGTGCCAGGGCTCACTGGGGACCCTGTATGAGCTGCTGGGGGACAAAACACCCCTTTCCCATCGAGGGTGTTCCCCTGACTCGGGGAGATGTGGGCACACACACATGAGGCACGTGGGATCCTGCTGTGATGCTCAGCAGTTTGCAGGCTGACCCTGGATGATGGATTGTTTTCCCTTCACAATCATAGTGGAAGTACTGAGGAGGGAATTTGGGAAAAACACTGAAGTATCTTTAGAAAATGTGTTCAAGCCCTGCTCCCGAGTGAGAAGAGGAGCCTGAATGCGAGCCCAGCCCTTCCTCCCCAGCACAAGTGCAGCCCCTGGGCCCAGGGATGTGCTGTCATGTCCTGGGAATGTTTCCTGGACAYGCTGTGTCCATCTCCCCCAGCTCATTGTCCTGCTCCTGCCGGGATCAGCCTCCCTCACTCTGCTGGCTCAGCCTGCTCCCAGGGGACACCATGGGGGAATTGCACAAGGACCAGGGCTCGTGTTTTGGAGGAGCACAGCTGCCTGCAGCTGCTGCTGTGGTAAATAGTGACATGGATGGGCCACCCGAGTCAAAACCCCACAGCCTGACTGASCTGAGGCTRCCCCGAGGGCAGGATGGAYCCAATCCCAGCTGCACCATCCAAAYTTGGCCAGAGGCAAAGGAGTGAAGCTTGAGTGAAACCAGATTGCTGCTGTACCCATGGATCGCTCCCTGAGGGGAAAGAGTCRCAGATGCCAAATCACAGARTCCCAGAATGGTTTGGGCTGGATGGAAGTTAAAATCTCACCTTGGTCCAACCCCTGCCATGGGCACGGGCACCTTCCACTAGGCCAGCCTTGCTCAGTGAAGAATATATCCCTAAAATAAATAGAATTGTGAACAGACCCATCAGGTGTGAACCACTGGTCAGTGCCATGAGTGCACTGAGCTGGTGATGGAGCTGGCAACACAAAGAGCAATTTCCTTCCTTGCTCCCCTKCCAGGGCTGGTTGTCACAGGATGCAGTGACAGTTTAATATTTCTAAGAGAACACTGGAATGAGGAGGTTTGCTGCCAAGCAGGAGYTTGTCCCTTCCCAGGCACTAACTTTTGGAGATGATGGCAGGATCAGGGACTGCTATCCAGGTCTGGACAGTTTTTCCAGTCCTCCCTCTGTGTCAGTGGTCCATTTTCTTCCCTACCTGCTCGGAAACAACTGCAGATGTTGAGAATTTAAAGCATAGCCCTTCAGATCTAATGTGGTTGAAATGTCTATAAACACCTTGAGTCTCTTTAGAGAACTCTGTGCCTGCCAAACTGTGCAGCTTTAGTAGGATGTCTCATTATTTGTGGTGCTTCCCCCCTCCTGCAGCCCATGATTGTGTGAGAACTGCAGGAAAAGTACCTTTAAAGACTTCAGTGCATCCCCAATGCCTAAACTGAAAAAGTAGTCAAAGAAACTTATTTAATTAAAAAGTTGAAAACCTTTCATATTATTTRAGATGACCTCAAGACTTGGAGCACGTCAGCTCTTTTTCCAGCATTGGCAGAAATAATATCAGAATATTTTCTCCTTATTTCTTTGTATTAATAACCCAAGAGCACAGATYGGTCAGATGAAATCTGTTGAACATGAATCACCAGATTCTGTTTCATGGCTGAAATAAATCTGATTAGAAGAGAGAAGAAAACCTAGTAAAACTAACGGCAATATTCACCATGATGGAAATTCACTGATGGAAATAGGTTGCTTATGGAAGTCAAATTCTGGCTTTGAGCAAAAATACAGATTGCACAGCTGACCAGGGATCCACAACAGTGGATCCAGGCTATTAATGAGAAGTTATAATCTCTGCATGTGTGTATGTTAAGAGGATGACAAGGTGCTTCATCTAGAAGAGCTGCAAGGATTTACAAGAGGTAATATTTTCTTGGATATTGATTAAAACAGAAATGTCACTSTCCCTTCCTTCTCAGGGCTGGGTCTGTCACAGTGTGGCCTGGGGGCTGCAGAGCTGCCGAGCATCATCCATCACAGGAATGTCCCTCTAACAGGTGGGTGCTGTACCTTGGGATATCTATACAAGGTTGGTCATTAGGATCAGAATTCAGAATGAAATCTCCCAGCCATCTCCACTCATGGCAATTTCGTTTGGAGCTGCAGCACATGGACTGGGTGGGTCACTAAAAACCCCTCAGTGCTGGGACTAATCCCCTGAAACACCCAGAATGGACCCTGCAAAGGGTAGTGCTGATGGAGCCCCTCTCCCACAAATGTGTCAGGCAGCAACAACCAACCCCCAGCTCATGAGGGAGGTTATTTCTGTCAACACTAAACGAGATTTTAGGGACTTTCCACCATTTATCTTCTCATTGCCTCTCTCCTCCCCRCAGGTGTACACTTGACACAGTCACTTTTTTCCAGGGAAAAAYCTGTTTCCCTTGTGGACAGGAATGATGACCCGCTTGCCTTCTGCTTCACGCATCCATCAAACCCAGCCTCTGTGTCCCCTGGAGTCTTAATTTTCCTCTTGACAGCAAAGACAAATGACTCCCCCARGGCTGTTTGCTCATGTCTACTCAAGGTTTCTGTGACATTTCTTGAAGATGACCTGTTTTTTAAACACACGAAGAGCTTTCTTTCCACTGTCACCTACCACAGAGAAGGTAGAGATAGATTTGCATTTGGAAAACCTAATGGTGCCAATCTCGGACACATCTTCCCTCTCTGCTTTCTTCTTTAGGCTTCTTGCTCCCGATGTTGCCAGCTGTAATATTTTTCCCATATTTGGGATTGTCCTGCACCGATAAAGTGACATGGAATGAACCTGGCCTCTGCATGCCAACTGGGAGAGGCAACACGAGGAATCAGGAGCTGGTTTTGTTATTGAAACCTTCATCACGAAGCATGCAGAAAAATATGGAAAAAGCACCTTCAGTTCGCCCCATTATGTCCTTTTTTGAGAGTTTGTCTTTTCAATTTAGCTCCTTAATATCATTCTTGGTAAAAATGTCCTTCCCCTTTTTTTCCTCCTCCCAGAGAAACTGCCCTACAGTATCATACATGGGATAGCCAGATCTTGCACTGGAAATACCAAACTCCCSGATTTGCAAGGAGCACAGCCAGCCCTGGCTATGATTAAACCCCATAAAAAAATGAAGGGACTCTGTGGCCAGATCCATCTGGATGTTGAAAGAGAGAAGAATGCGATTGCCACTTTCCAGTTTCCCTTGGCACTCAGATTTTCCAATCACCCAGCACATCCTGAGGATGGAAATGGTGCCGGACCACCTGCGTGCTGGCTGTGCTCCCTCTGAGCATCAGCATTTCCAAACACAGCCCTGAGGKTACACAAAGTCCTTTTGATCCCACCTCGGTGACCCCAAGGCTACAAATGCTGCCATGGGACCCTCCKTGCATTGGGAGGAGCTCCTTGYTCCCATAAATCACAGAATCAYAGAATAGTTTGGGTTGGAAGGGGCCTTCAAAGGTCATCTAACCCAACCCCCAAATGGAAAAATTGCAATTCAGGCACACTACCATGCAAATGCTCCTTGGCTGTTGAATGCAATAATCACATTCTGGATAGCTGAGTTGCTGTGCAAAGGGAAAAGGCCTCTCTCAAACCCCCTGCTTTGTCCTTTTACCATTTGTGTATGTGGCTGCTTAATATATATGGAATAATTTAAACTATCCACATGCCATAACATGCCCCCAAATGTTTAGCTGAGTGTCCCCAAATTTGTTTTGCATGTTTATCCTTCCATTCGTTAGCAACATAAAYGTTCTTTGACTTCACCCTGTGCCTTTCAGCATTATTTTATGGAAATTCCGATTTCCTGAGCTGAAAGAGGCCCTGATGATAATGAGAGGCTTGAAGCGTTTCAAACAAAGAAAAAGCAGATTGAGTCAATTCTTCATTTTGTTCTTAATCAAAACTAGTTGTGTGCATTTGCATCGACAATGAGCTCAACACAATGCTCCATATGGGCTTGGCTGCTGGCATTCAGTGAATGGCAGGAGCCACTGAAAAAGCTCCCCRGTTTTCAAAGATTTAGGGATGACCTTGCAAAAGTGTCATTTGTCACTGCCTTCCTTGTCCAGARTCACTAGGAAAATCCCTGGAAACAGGCTATGGAATCAGAGAGCCCAGTTCTCACAGGCCAGAGCAGCACAGCAGCACTTGCCTAGAGAAACAGTGGGAAATCAGAAACTGTAAGCTTATAATGGAGCCCCCCCCCCAAAAAAAATTTTTTTTTTCCATGATTCTTTATCTACATGTTGGTCTTCTACTTCAGATGTTATTCATTTTTCAGTCACACTGTTACACCAAGTCTGCAATAAATAAGAATGCAAACAAGCTATGGTCCATTAATCCRGACACCTATTTGCTATTCCAAAGTGTCTGAAACACTTGGAAACAACCCACAAACTTTTACTGTTCCCCAGCTCAGTCCTGATCTCCCAGAACCCCCTTCATGCTAATTCCAGTCCGGTTATACCCAAGAGGTATCCACATATGTGCCATTTTAGGACCAGGTCCTCATTTCTGAGCACATTAACATCACCCAGCAGGGCTGTGGTGCACAGACTATGCAGCTCTGCTCTCCAGAGCAGGAGAAATAGGGATGGAGACTCACACAGGCATCTCTGGTTGTGCTGTCRTGAGTGGCTGGATGAGTTCTGCTCAGGAAGGATTTATTTCCACTCGTTTTGGTCTTGTGGCTGTGAGAGGCTTGCAAAACCTTTCACCTTCTCTCCCTGGAGTCACTTATATTTTATGAGAAATTTAAGAATTACCTCTTATTAAAATGGGGATAGTGTAATTACCAATAAAAAGCAGATGTTATGGCATGACTAACGCTYGAAAATGTGAATGTAGCAAGTACGACGTACGAGCACATCCAGACTTTTCACTGAGAGAAAAAAAAAATTGTCTTTGTTGAAACAAGCTGGCCCAGTCACAGAGGTCTGAAGTCACAGGAAAATCATTTCAGAAAACACTGAAATGTTCCACAAAAGAGCAGTTTTGATCCCACTGATCTCAGCGACAAAGTGTAACTGCAGGGGTTTGAGAAGGAGAACCCCATCGCTGTTCACTGTGCCCGTATCAGGAAAGGTGTTTGGTTAAAGCACCAAAACTCACCGTGCTGAGAACATCCTTCCCCTCCATGCTGTAATGAGCCATAATTAGTGAGCTCCCTGACACCTCCAGCACCTCTCCAGGGTCCACAACCCACCTGCAAGAGTCAAGATCGTTGCCTTGGATCACTCCCAAGTATTTTGGCAAGGCGTTTCAGGAGCAATCCGCGTAGGCTGACTTTTGAAACAGGAATGTGCAAATAGCATGTAAATGGAGTTGTTCAACAAATCTGYTCAGGCAGTCCCAGGGTTCAGAAATTCCTGCTGAGCTCAAAACTTCCTCTCCTTCCCTTTCCTGAAAATTGCACTTATTGCTCTCTACAAATACCTGAAGGGAGGTGGTGGCAAGGTGAGGGTCAGCCTAGAGATAGCACAAAGGGAAATGGCCTTATTGTGCCAGAGGAGGTACACAGTGGATATTACCAAAAAAAACAAAAAACCCTTCACTGAAAGAGTGGTTAAACATTGGAAGAGGCTGCCCAGGGAAATGGTGGAGTCACCATCCCTGGAAGTGTTAAAAAAATGAGTAAACATGGTACTATGCAACATGGCTTTATGGTTATTTGGTCAAAGGCTGGGCTTGATGATCTTGAAGTCCTTTTCCAACCTAACAATTCAATAATTCCATTGCTTTTTGCCATAAAAGTATTTTTTAAAGATGCACTCAGTTTGCAGAAGAGCCTTAGCAGTTCAGGATGTGTGTGGGTATAAATTTGGGGACACAGGGGGATCTGTGCTTGGCCGGGGAGTGGGAGCTGGAGGTGGGTGCTCAGCATCCAGGGGTGCAGGAGGTTTGGAACACACAGCAGCCATGGGCTGGTGCTCACCCCTGACACTCGTCTCCAAACCACAAATCTGAGTTTTGAGTCATTCTCTGCCCCAAAGCCCATGCCCTGAACAAAGTCCAGTGATTCAGGGTGCACAAAAGGCAGCAGAGATACAACCCCCCCCCCCCCCCCCCCATTTATTCCCCAAGTCCCTCCCATATTTAGTCAATATTTCTTCTGCACACAAATTCCATCTCTCAATTTAAAGGGAAAAAAGCACATCCAAACCCTCAGACTATTCTCAGCCCTGCCAGAGTGTCAGCTCACTGGAGGAACCTCCAACTCTGTGCTGGGCTGTGCTGCAGCTGGAGGGGTTTGCTCCTGTTGGTTTGTACCAGCATCAGCTCTGCCACTCTGTGAAATGAAACCAAGACGTGCRTAAGCAGCCTTGACAGCAATTAGTTCTGGCAGAATCTTCGTGGCAATGAATTTCAATGATGCTGGGTTTTGGGTGTCTGAGCACTTCATTAGCTCCCTGTATATCATACTGATGCAGCTGAGAAATCACATTATAATAAACCACTTTTTACTGCAGGCTGCAACCAGGGTAATATATGGGATGAATAATAATAGTCCATTCAAAATCGTTCCTGTGCTTTAGAGCRCTGGAATTTCAGTAAATAGATCAAATACTATGCACGGATGAATCTTATTCAGAATTTCCCCATTGCTCAGGTATTTATGAGCATTTTTTAATGTATTGTCAGAGGAGTTGCTCCACTCTATTACACTTGCCAGCTAAACTCTGAAATACATACATGTTGATGCAGTAATGAGAGAGAGCATCTATAATTCAGCAAAAAATATTTTACATCTAAATGGAGGAAAATAAATGATAACTATTTCAGCGTGAAATATCATWAAGTCTGTCTGTTTCTATATATTTACAGGATTTATTCTTCTTTTAAAGCATGGAAATACATGACTTAGAAATACCTTAAAAGGCACAATTGAGGCAYTCCTGTGCTTTCTTCTATGTTTATAAACCAGAAATGCATTATTGTAAGAGCAGATACTGGTAGAGCACTTTTGTGCACAGGCCAGTAGTGACAGGGTAAGGGGGAATGGTTTTAAACTAAAAAATGAGAGAATTAGATCGTAGGTTAGGAAGTAGATTTTTACTCAGAGGGTGGTGAGGCCCTGGCACAGGGTGCCCARTGAAGCTGGGGCTGCCCCTGGAACCCTGGAAGTGTTTAAGATGAGGTTGGATGGGTCTTGGAGCAATCTGRGATAGTGGAAGGTTCCCTGCACATGGCAGGGTGTGGAATGAGATGAGCTTTAAGGTTCCTTCCAGCTCAAACTTTCTGTCGTTCTATGATTATGTTGCAATAAAATGGAATGTTACTTACGGCTGCCTTTGCAACAAKTAGCATGAAAATGAAAAAGTGCATTAATCTGATGCTATTGCTGTTAAAATTTATCCTTTTGAGCATGTCACTTTGATAGCTGGGCACATGGTTGGAAGGCTATCAAACATCCTCTCCCACACCAGACAAGGAGGTGGAGGAAGGCAATCTCTGGTTTATCAGGGCTTGTCTTGACAGCTCATTACCTCACTGGCAGGCACAAAAACAACTGATGCTTCTTTAGMAAGAATCCAGGCCATCTGCAAGCATCCCAGTAAAGCCAGGATGCCCTAAAGGCTGTACTGGGGAGGAGGAAAGGGACAGCTCTGAAAGCAGGAGGGTGGGGTGTTCTCCCTTTGTGATGCTCCCCCAGAACCCCATCACCATGGCAGCCAGAGATGCAGGATGATGATGATGATGATGATGATGATGATGCTCTCCCTGCTGGCTTTCCCCTTCTTGGATTCTTCTTGAGTACGTGGTAATTATAAAAATATCCTTTGTCTCACCCCGCTGAGCAGGTGGGAGGTGGTTGCGTTACCCAATTTGTGAGATTTAAACCTATTTGAATGAGGTATTTGTAACGCATCCTTAAAATGCAAAAAAACCATGGAGATAGGGCTTTAGGTAAGAAAAAAGCAGGAGAAAGTCAGTGTGGATGGGGAAATAACAGCACCAGAGTAGCAAATAGCCAAGAAGCAGACAAATTTTCTAGTGCAAAAATATTTATGTGTGTTTATCTGTAACAGTAAGATGACCTTTTTTAAAGTGAAATAGGGTCATATAATAGCAATGATCTGTTTTTTTAAATGAAGACAGAACAAGAATTGATTTGAAATTTCAAGTTCAAATATTTTAAAGGCCCGAATTGCATATGTCCATTTTGGTTGTACAGAAAACTAAAAAAAAGAAATTCTGGAGGAGAGAAGGATTCTACAATATTTTTTTTTTTTCACGCTCTACCCAAATTTCGATGTTCTTTCATTTCCAGAATGCTCACAAGCACTGCTGATCTACCAAGATTTTCGGGAGACCATAAATCACCCTAAACAGGCCAAGCCTGTGGGAGTGCTTTTCCTTGGCTTGGAATCTTCCAAGGCAGCTCATGAAATCTGATGTAAGTTTAACCTCAAACGAGGTAAAACCACTCTCTGCCATGGTTTCATACAGCACTGAACAGTGAAAAATCAGGTAGTGAGACTGGGGATTTGATTTTTGAGCTTTGTTATTGCTGTTCTTAATTAACAAGGAGAAAACATMAAATCACATATTTTTCATGTGTGAACTGCTAAGGATAGCTTGACAGCACAGGAGTTTTGGTGTTTAAATTTAATCAAAAACCATACATGAGAAAACATTTCAAGACTCAGAAAGAAATAGCTGAAAGACAATAAAAAATCTTTATGATCCTCAGTTTTTACAGCAGTGGCCAAAGGGCCATGGCCTGGGTGTACAGCTGGACAGATTAACTTTGCTGACTGATTTTGCTTGTGCCCCTCGCCCACTGAGAGAATAATTTTAYCCTGTTTGATCAAATACAAATTTATTTCAGGATGTGGAGACAGAACAAAACCACAGCCCCAACATCCTGCCCAGGAGCCTTGGAGGACATCCTGCTGACCAGAGACAGCCCTGAGGAGCTGAACTCCAACCTCCTGCTCGACAATGARCAGCCTGACCCCGACTCCCAGGGCTTGGACCTGGAGTACCTGCCCTACTACAGAACATCCCACATCTGCCCAGCATCTCACATCTGCACAGAGAGAGAGAAAAGCTCCAATGAAGGCAAGGCCAACACGAAGCAGGATGAGAAAGTGAGTTACTCAGCCACCTCCACTGGATATTTGCTACCTTGTGGGACATCAGAAGAGCTTCTTGGCTGATCACTCACATAGAAATTATACATGTGGTTAATATATGCAAATTAGATGAGGTGAGCTCACCTTTAAAAGGGGTAGGAAGGGAAGAAGAGAGGCAGGCACATCTGACACCAAACTGTTACCCAAAATCGGGCCCTTAGGAACAAAATGATGACTTGTGCTCTGAAAACATAGTGCAGGAGCAGTGCTGTCTACAAGGAGAGCTACCTGAGGCAGCCCTGGCAAAGTTCCTGACCCTTGAAACAACCTGTGGACCTAAATCCTGCTGTGTGGGACACTTGGGACTGCTGTGTCCCGCAGAGGGAGCGTGGCTCCCAGCATTTCATCATTTGACAACTCAGCTCTTGGTCCTGTACATGTTTTTTTCAGAGCATCCTACCGAGTTTGGAGTTGAACAAGAGGGTATTTTWTTCTGCCAGCAAGGATGATCCCCCAGCCCAGCAGCTCCTGGGAGCCAGCAGCCTGCCCAGCTCTCTGCCCACAGCCTCCTTCCCCAGCGGACACCCGGAGCAGCCCCTTCCCTCCAGTGGCTACTTCCCTTTCTACAGGACAGAGGAAGGGATTTGCACCAGCCCACCCCTRTCCTGCACCAGGACAGAAGCTCTGGAGGCCAAAGAGGGAGGACAAAAGGGAGGATCCAGTGTTTGGAATCTCCGTGCCAGCTGCTTGGTGTCCTGAGAAGAAAGCAAGGGGTTTGTGAGTGCTGGAGGAAAACTCTTGAAACCTACAACAATGTGCAAATCTGCATGAATTTGGAAAAAATAAAAATATTCATTGTCTCAAACAACAGAAGTGATAACCAAGATTGTGTAATGACAGCAGAAAGAAGTAGAGCAGGAACTGGGGAAACTTTCTCTAGARGTGAGGAAGAGATCTCTGCTTCTCTGTAGCTGATCCCAACGGTGAGATGCTCCCTTGAGGGATGTGCAGCCATGGGAAAGGGGCAATGGGAAAAAAAGTAAGAAATATTTAAATCTAAGCTGCTTGGAGGAATTAAACAGAGACATAATTTCCAGTTGGGATTGGGAAATATATTTCCTTTCCTCCTCACTACAATCCTTCCATTGTATTACTGGCATCTGTTAGACCTGGTTACTGTGCACAACAGCCATTCACAGGAGAAAAAAAAATTATTTAAATTCTTTGTCAATATGATTTTTTGAACACGTTTCCATTATGTCTGTCTTCATTTCACTTGCACAGTCAGTAATGAAAATACTCTTGATTACTTTAATATGTGCAACTAGGAGCTTCTATAAACATCAGTTTTGACGCTGGAAAACTGGGAAACAGCATCCAGAAACAATTTGGCATTGGTGATTCTTGCCTGATTTACACCAGATGAGGAGCTGACCAAAAAAGGTCAGCTCAGTATTTTCTTTGCAGTTGTGAAATCTTGCAACATCCTCTCCTTACTGCCAACTATGTCACCTCCTCGAAACACCACACTGGTTGATGAAACAYGGCTCTTTCCCATCCCTGCACGGTGCACAGACAATTCCTGCTCAAAACAGCTGAGTTTACTCCAACCACCCAGTAAATCTGTGTTTCTGTAATGATTCCACACTGGCATGACAGTGTATTGACAGGCTGTGTCTAAATGTACAAGTGTTACCTATTTTAAGGATTGAAGAASAAAAACACATCACATTTCACTATTTCACATCTCCGTAGGTGGAACAGGTTTCCCTGTGGTCAGTGTGACACTGAGACCAGCAATGCTAYGGCCATGCAAAGTACAGTGGTTTTGATAAGAATTTCTGCTTTTTRACCATTTGGGAAGGGATTTTGGCTGGGTGCTGGAAACCAGCAGAGCTCCCAGACAGAGCTTTGATCCCAGTCCTTCTTCTAGGAACTGCTCAGGATGAAGTGGTGCCTCACCACATGTTTTTAAAAGATGTTAAAATACCTGGGGTCAGAAAGACTGGTGAAAATTCATTCCAATTTCCTCACACAGCTGTCCCAGATGGAATCAGGAATGCAACTGAAGGAACCAGCACACCTTTCTACATCCCTGTGTTCCCAGGGGCACCTCAACACCATCCTACCCCCTCCTCACCAAAAAACAAGATAAATGARATTCCAGATGAACTAAGTCAGACTGTACGAAACAGCTTCTGGTTTTAAGCAAAAAGAAGGCTGATGTCTTGGGTATGCTGAAAGAAAGCCATGCAAAATAGGGTGAGATTATCCAAACTCAAGGGATCAGGCAGAGGAGGAAAGGAATTCGGTCTGAAATGCAGGTGTGGATTGTTCTGAGTATATTAAATTCAGCATTTCCATAAATTTGGCACATTGAAATACTTTGAACTAAGTAGTATCAAATCCACAAATCTGCCTGATTTTTACTAGATAGAAATTAGCTGCTTTCTATTGGCTGTACTTGATAATTTAAGGGAACAGCGAATATCAGAAATCAAAGATCTGGGAGATGAGAATATTACAAGCTTTGTAATATCACAGAAGACTAATTTTAATCAAAATCTGGCAAATATCATATCGTATGTGGCCATCTTGAAATTGGAGCTGAGCAAAACTCATGGTTCTGATGTATTTTCCTTATAGTCTTGTTCAGAGGTAAAAAGGAAAGGATKGAGGGCAGTGTTGGGATCTTCTGTGTTTCTCTCTAAGGTTTATCCTMCTTTATTACTTTTCCACATAGTTAACATCCTGTACACAGGCAGCAAACGATTTTTCTCAAACTGCTCCACGGATCAGATTCCTGCCTTAATGAGGACATCATGTTCCTTCACCCCAAGATTGGAAAYACTCAAACAGTTTGGTTCATCCTTGTGTACTGATAATATATTTCCTTTCATCTCTCTATTTGAAAAATTCATMATTATTGCCCTAAACCTTCAGCACTSCAACACTAGCAGTCCTCTGGAGTTYGAAAAACAATCTGCAATTACTTTGATGCATGCTGTGTAGYCTTCATTGATCCTGTTTAAGCTTTTAATCTCATGAATTCACAAAGTTAATTCATAAAACAAACCAAACAAACCACGGCAAAAWATGCCCTTTAATAACAAAAGTGCTGATGATCATAAATGACTTTGGGGATTTCTGATAATGCAGATTTTTCTTTCTCAGCAGTTGACGTCAGATTCCATTTGGAAAGGGGGGAAAGGACTTAGCCACAATATTTGTTMATCTGTGTACCCCTTGGGAAAAACCTACTTCAAAGTCAACAAAAAGACTCACAGAGACAAAGCAMGGCATGGAATTTGTCTCTGAAATCAGGTACAAGAGACTTTTTAGTAGAACACTGCAGGCCTTAAGATGTAGACCCAAAGATTCCTGAAATCAATGAAAGAACTCCTCCAGACTCAGCAAGGGATCTTGGGCCTCCAGTCTCTCCACGTGGAACAGAACAGCACATTCCTTATTAAACCTGAACCCCATTGAATACTGTTTTAGGGAGAAAATTGGCTCCCCAATATTTAAATRTATTGATGTGAACCCTGCCCCGAGGACTGGGGTTAGCTGGGCACTCCTTTCTCTCCCAAATCCGGATTGTGTCAGTGTATATTATTTAATAACTTTATTTTGAGCTCTGCTAGAATGGAAGCTTTTGGCAAATAGCATTTATAACAGAGGAGCAGAACTCAGCACGAAACCAAGCAGCTTGAGCAGGTCCCTGCCCAGCAACACGATGGGAAGGAATGGAAGTGAGTCATTAACAGGAGACAACTTGGCTTCCTTTCASAATGGATTACAGTGAGTGACTGGARAATACCTTGAATRTTCACCTCAGTGCAAACAGCAGAAGCAGCACATCACTGGGTAAACCCAGGGATGGGGAGCAGCACAGCTCTGCTGCTGGGACACCCTCAGTGCTTCAGCAGTGCCATTTGGGAGCCCCATCAGAGATGGGAACTGTTCTGCAGAGCAGGGATGGGTTCAAGGTGGTGCCTGAGGCCTGTGCTGGATGCGAATCAGCAGCAGGAACACATGGAAATATGCAGCAGTGAAAAGCAAGGGATGCAAGGTCCTGCTATCCACAGTAAATGTGATGCACCAGGAGGGGAAGCAGCTGTGCTTCTGTCACACCTGGCCCCTGGAATGGATTCCAYAGGTCTGTCCAGACGTGTTTCTGCATCTACCTAGAGCTGTATCCTAATTCTCACCAGAATGAACGTGTTTGGACCCCAGGTGAGGTACCTGCCTGGAGCAAGTGTTCCCCAAATCACGAAAAGGTGGGCTGGGGTGAAGGCACAGGCTGGCCCTGTCTGCAGCCCTCTCTCGGTTAATCATGCAGGTGGGGAGGGATGATGAAAAAACATCAACCCACTGACCTCCCTAATCCCCTATAAATCTATCTGTCCCTACCCCAGTGCTACCAGTTCCCATTAACTCCTCCCAGGCTCTGGGGGCACTTTTGCCTTTCCCAGGAACACAAGCTGATGGGATTTGCAGGTGTGGGCAAGGYACAAATGCCAGCACCTGATCCAAATTATGTAGTCCTTGACTTCTGCAGCAATCATTAGAGTCTCACACATGGAAAAAYGCATGTGTTATGTATTTTAGTGTGCAGCCTTTTGTCAAGGCTGGTGTCCTTGGGCTAATTCCTGCTACTGGTAAATAAAAAAGGAGAAATGCATCCCCAGGGACAGCCAAACATCAGGATCACCTGAGCTGTGGACTCCTCCAAACTTATGTTTGAAATATATCCGCTGTGCAGGGGGATGAATGGGCTCTGCTTTTCTAAGAACTGAGCTCTGTGCCTGAGGAAGAACTTCTGTTCTGGGAGGGTGATGAGCTCTGGGACAGAGGGGCTCGGGAGCCTCCTTCCCTGGGGATATTAACACCACCTGGACACAATCCTGAGAATTGTGGTCTAGGGGATCCTGACTGAGCAGGGAGGGTGGGTTAGATGAGTTCCAGAGGTTCCTTCCAGCYTGAACCATTCCCTGACTCCTGTGCATGGGACATGACAGACCTGCCTGGCCTTTGCCTGTGCTCTGTGGGGACTCGGGGCCACCTTCTCCTGTTCTTAGCTGAGAAAACACAATGCCAAAGCCTGGAGGTGGCACGCAGCCACTTCTGTTGCAATTACAGCGAGGAGTAAACACAATCTATGGTGGCTTGTGCTGAGCAAAATTATCCCAGGCAAGCAGACAAACTGGAAATTCTTGCAGGAGCAAGACCTGAAGGAAACTGGCAACACAAGCAATACAAAGGGAGCGTGGTGGAGAGTGAGGAGTTAAGCTTGTCTGGCTGAGCAGAGCTGTGAAAATGGACACCAACCTGCCTGGGAGGAGCAGTGACCTCTTTCCCACTCCAAAGCTCTGCAATGGCTGAGACATCAAAACCCCAACACAATATAAAGCTAACAATAGGGTCTGACAGCTGCAGAGTGTTTGAACAACGCCTCAGATGGGGAAGCTTGTGAAATCCTCCATATCCCAACGGAGCATGGGAGCTGCAGCTTTTCCCCATTTCTCTGGCTGTGTTTTCCCTTAAACCAGAGACTGTGCCCCTGGCCCCACCACATCCTTTTGGGGACCCAACTCACACCCACAGCCACCACGCTTTGGCTTTAGTCCCTAAATCATCCCTGGCAGCAGAGGGCTGATCCTTCCCTTTGAAGGGCTCATCTCTTCCAGCATCCTCAGGAATGGGTGCTCTGGGTGAACTGAGGGGGTCTCACTCCAAGCAGCTGCCCCGTTAGCACCTGACGATGGCTAATAGTAATGATTAATGAATCTTAATCTTCCTGTCACAATTCCCTTTCATTAATATTTATATCTGGCAGATGTACCCCCAAGGGAGAGCTTGAGCTGTGAAGTATTAGCCTGCTATGTACAGCTGGTATTTTCTCCAGAAACTTTGAGGACATTCTTTGAAAGAGCATATTATGTGCAGTTTTATTTYCAATTGTTAATGCTGTCACGTGTCAGCGTGGAGAAGAATGTTTATTTTAGGCCTCCTCATCAGATGAAATATAAAAACTCTCTTAGATACCAACATTTTCATGAAAAAAAATCTGATGTAAAGGAATGATTAGACACTAAACTGGGATTATCACAGAGGTCAAGCTCAGCTATGGATACTCCACTAAGCCTCCTAATTACAACAGGGTGTAATTTAAGGTATCTTTAGCTGTCAGTGGATTAAACATGTGCCATTTTCCAGTTAGATGTAAGTGTTCAGCTGCTAAATAAAGGCTCGTGAAGCACTTTTGGATGCATAAACATTTAATTAAATGATTTAGTTGAGTCCTCATAATTGGACTGAWGTCTGTTTATAACTAATTCATGACACAGCATAATTAGCCAAATGATTAATTGGTAATTACTGTATGAAAACAAATTAATCACTGTGTTTCCTAAATCAAGATCCTCTCTTTACACCACTGCAAGCCATTTGGCTCTGGTCTGTGACTGCCTTGATTTATTTCTTGTTATCCATCTATGTCCTGGCTATTAAACCTGGAGGAATCTCCTCCAGCTCTCAGCAATGCATTGTCAGCTGCAGCAACAGGCAGCATCAAAARCATTTTCCATTTTTTTAACATTTTATTACCCTCCCCAGACATGCCTGAACCACGGCTGGCTGGATATGGCTTCTTTAATGGTGTTCTTATTTAAAATCAGGAAGGAGAATCTTACAATTACATTCATGTACAGACTAAGAAAATGAGCAGATGAGGATGTGAAATGCAGTCAGCCTCTGTGTGAAACACTCCTCAGCCCGCAGGGGCTTCAACCTTAAAGCTTCCAAAATGAGTTGTTAAACCATGAGGGCACAGGGAAAGCACGAACAGGTTGTATTTAAAAAAAAAAAAAAAAATGCTGCTTGCACAGCTGTGTTTTCTTCAGGAACTGATAGGAATGCCTCAGCCTTTGGGGAATGTGGCTCACCATGTCCAGCCCAGGGAGGGACACCTGAGCCCACCATCAGAAGAGTCTGGGGACAGTAATGGGCATGGGAGGAGCTCACAGTCAAAACAGGCTCAAGATAAAATCATAGAATATGATATCTATCATAGATAATGATAGATAATTCAGCTCAGAAAAGCCCTCTGAGGTYATYRAGTCCAACCATTAACCCAGCACTGCCAAGACAAACACTAACCCAAGTCTCTAGGTTCCACATTTACATCTCTTTTAAATCCCTGCAGGGATGATGACTCCATCACTTCCCTAGGAAGGCTATTGTAATGCTTGACRACCCTTCTGGTGAAKAAATTTCCCTGAATAGCCAGCCTAAACCTCACCTGTGAAACCTGMGGCTGTTTCTTCTTGTCCTAGAAGATTACAAAAGTGGAAAAATAAATCTTCAAATGGCTGTTAAACGCTTTCATCTTTGCTTGTTCTGAGAAAGAGAAGGAAAATCTGATATGTTTTAAGAAAAGTACACTGGCAGAGAGGGAGGTGAGCTCCCAGGGAGGATGATGATCATCTGGAGAAGAAAAGAGTCCATGCATCAGTAGGGAGCACAGGGATCCTGAAACTCACCAAAACTGAAGGTTGTTCAGAATTTCCTGAACAAAKATTGCACAGGACATGCTTAAACAAGCAGGGCAGGCAGATGGGGTATAAAATCCCCATGGGAAGCGGTTGGATCTCACGGCTGGAGTGCAATGGAGATGCATCCTGCTGGTCCACACTGGGCTGGCAGCCCCTGCAAGGAGCTGTGCTGACTTCAGATGTGCAGCCAGTGCCAACCATGGAGCCCCTGCTGTCTGAGGGGCTGTTTGTAACCAAAATCAGATACTCCTGAAACCTCTTGACAACAGGTCAGATTCTAGACTCAATGTGTTCCAGCTTTTGAGGAACCRTGGAGTGACGCTGATTCCTGTAGCAGTCAGAAATTGGGAATGGTGGTGGCTCTGGTGGTGACTCCATGACRGCACCTACCAAATAGTTTTTATTTGAAGGGAAGCTGATATTGCTGGGTGGCAAAGTRGACATCAGCTTCTTCATGCTCTAGGTATGATTCCCAGTARTTTTCWTATTTTAGCAGGGTGAGAMGTTTCAGTGATGTGCTAGAAATAAKGGTTGAGCCTGTTTTTCAGCTYGGGTGCCCCAGGGACCCTGTGCRGATTGCCAGATTGCTTCCTGGATGAGAGCGTAACTCGGATATCAAACATTTTTTTACCCTTTGTGTTCAGCTTTATGTACCCAAAGCTGTTCCTAATGGGGTGCAGATGTTTTTTTCAGTCTGAGTTATCACACAAAATGGGCAGGGAAGGGACTGCTGAAAACTTCAGAGGAAACAAAAGGAAATTGTGACACTCGTGAATCACCAGCAATGAAGAAGTTGGGGARTTTTGTTTCTTTACCAATTTTTGCTGCTGTCCCATGAGGGGAAGCCAGGACAGAGACAGAGACAAAGATGATGCTTCCTATGGACAACTGAGGAACTCTGAAAGTTCATAAGACATAAAAACTCACAGAAGGTAAATAAAAGGAGACMACAGAGGCTACAGATCCATGCTGGGGTGAGCTGCAGTGGGAGCTGCACCTTGGGAAACTCAATCCTGGCMCCAGCGCTGCTAATTGCATTAATTGCACTAAGTGAGACTTTGGGGACAGCAGCAAGGAGCCACAGCACTGCCTGCTGCAGCTATTTTCCTCTGGGCTCCCTGGGACACCTGAGAAGGGGCAGGGATGGAGTCACAGCACATCCAGGAACGGCACTACAGCTTTCAGGTTTGGGTCACACCAACTGCAGAAAGCTCCATGCAGCAGCAAGCAGCTGTGGGGTAGTAAAACAAGCTGAAAGTTTCTGCTTGTCTTCATGCACAGCAGGTCTGGGCTAGTTTTATTTATATGATTTTTCCACTAAGCAGCAGCAGCAATGGATGGAATGGAATGATCCTGGGATAATTTGGGAGCGAGTCTTCTGACGTATCTTCAAAATCCCTCGCTGAGAACATTTTTCTCCCTCCTGTCTTTCTTTTCTGCTTTTTTTTACAAGCAAAATGCTGTGGTTTGAGAGGCAGAGCTGATGGGCTGTTGAGGAGGATGCTGAGGCTGGAAACAGGAGCTTTCTGCCTCCTGCCTGCACAGTCCCAGCCTGCCCTTGGGAGGACCCTCCTTCTCCAGTGCCTATTCCTCACCACATGCTCATGCAGCAGTAGTTATAAAAATAATATCAGCTTYGGACTGACTCCTCTGACATTACTCCTCCTGACAGAGATAGGCAGAAAGCTGGAAAAATGCTTCTGAAACTACTATGAAAAAAAATACATAAAAAATAAAAACAAACCCAGAAAWCCTGAGCAGGTAAAAATATTCCATCTGTAAAAATTCCCCAGTCCCAACTCGAAAGGTCACCATTACCTTTGGCCCATTCAGACCAGTCTGTTGGCTGCATCTGTTAGCTGGCACCTGTGAGTACCCACTGAACGGAAAATAATTGCATAGGTGATGAGCCAAATGCTGAAAATCACGGTCCTCAAGGTGGTCTGGAGGTGTGGGAGAGCTGCAGCCGCCTTTGCTGGAGAGGCAGGATTAGAGGGAACCCGAGAATAACCAGGAAAAAAAAAACATGGCAGGAATTTTAAGGGAAGAAAACAGCTTTTTAAACCATCGAGTAGTTGATGATGAGGAAGGCATATGCATTTAATGCAGAAATTAAATGGGATTTAAAAGCCATTTGAAAGAATGATCTCAGCTCCATGCTGAGTTGTGTAAAAGCTCCTCAGGATGTCCCACAGCTCACGGTCCCCACCATCACCTGCATCGTGCCCTATCCCTGCCCCATCCCCGTGTCCCCTGCAAGMTCCACAGTGAAACCTGTGCCTGCTCCTTTGAATTAGAGAAAATCAAAGCAAAGGGCAGAAAGCAGCATTTGGCAGCTGCAGCAYAGCCTGATTTTATAATTTTTTTAGGGCAAGAAGCTGCCTTTGAACACAGAAGATGAACTTTGAATGATACCAAAGGAGTGAATTACTGACTCCTGAGATGTGATGCTGCAGGAGAGCTCCAGCCCTCGGCCCCAAGGGCTGACCCAGGACTGACCCAGCCTGACTGTGCCTGGACCATTCCCCACCAACAAATGGCTCATTTCAGGTTGGCAAAACAAATAACAGCTCATGTGGTCAAACGCTGGGAAGAGACAAAAGTCCTTAAGACCGTGATAAAAGACTATTTTTTTACTTCGATGCAGGCAGCCAAGTCATGGTTTCCTCATCATCGGATTAAAAAGAGATGGGGACATCCATCCTTCCCCCACAGCAAGGAGAACACAGCTTGTGCAGAGCTCATTGATCCTTCCTGCTCTGCTCCAAGCAATCGGCCCAGCCTCACTGGACCCCCTTCTGTGGCTTTTTCCCCCCTCAAACCCACCAGTCTGGGCACAYCCAGGGTGTGCTGACACCCAGCAAGAGCTGCAAGGTCTGCTCTGCTCTGTACCCAAACTGGCGGTGTTTTATCCSAGGTACCCGGGTGGGATGCGCCAACAGGACCCAGCTTTTCTCTGTCATATTCATTTAAAATCTTGGGATGCAGATGTGTGCAGAGCCTGAACTGACATCCSAGCAGGGAAATCCTTTGCCATGGACACGGGGTCTCTCCTGCTGTGCTCAATCCGTCCGTGGTTGTGCAGGTGAACAGCACCCTCTGCAGCCGCCCCAAAAAGCTGCCAAAAGCCAGCCTAGGAGCCGCCTTCTGATCCATCTTCCCTGGAAACAGACACCGTGGATTCTCCTTAAATCAAGGCAAACTTGCAGTTGTGATAACAGCTTCATGGAAAGCCCATCGGATCTGCTCACTGGAGCAAAGTCAGCTACAGCAACGAATGCTTTAAAGATGCAGGAAAACTGCAGTATGTTTAATTTCTTGTCATAGTGCCTGCTTAGAAACAAAATGATAAAAGTATTCCAGTTAACCACAAGCAAATAAAGTGTTATTTTGCAAGATATGGGGAATATGTTTTCCGAAAACAAAGAATAAAATTTATCCATGTGCTGCCATTTAGCATTCAAGTAATTTTATTACTTAATTGAATAGAGCTGGAAATATCTTTGGCTGCTAAAAGGAGACACTCCCTTAGCTGAATACGGCTAAACGAATAATTTCTCTTCCCCACTGCCTCAGGAGGACTGTGTGTGTTTCTGAYAGACACAGATGAACCGAAGAGGGGGTAAAGCAGAGATCTGGAGGGAGGGCAGTCAGGGAAACTGCTCCAAAAACCSGGTCAAGAGGCATTTCAGCATGGGTAGTTTATCCTGTTTCCTTTTGGTGGCACTGTCGCCCCAAATATYAGGTCCAGGTCCTGTGGGGTCTGGAGTTGTCCAGGTACCAAAATCCCACTCTCGGTGCTGTGGGAAACATACTGCAGCAAATTGTTTCTGTTGCTTTCTTAAGTTTTGGCAGAAATATGTTGATAAACGCAACAAGGTAATTACTCAGCATTACATCTGTGCCAAGAGCCCAAGCTGGACCTGAAATTTTTGTGCATAAGATCCTTTTGGTGGTGGTCAGACTGATGCTGTCTCTGAAATGACAGCAAGCATGCACAGGAATGAGCCACTGGCAAAAATAATAGAATTTGGAGTATAAACATTTKCTGGAGCTTTGCACAGACACCATGAGAGCACCACTCAGACCAGATGTGGGCTCTGATCCACAGACTTGCAGCTCTAGAACATGCACACAAGGAGCCAGCTCCAGCTGKAAACCCAGCAGCCTCAGCTGTTGGAGCCCAGGATAGGGATGTGGCTGCTGAGACATCCCCGTGTCCCATGGCCACCCCAAAAACAGTGGGAGACGTTTCCATGCAGGAGGTGACCCTTCACAGCACCCAGACCGAATGTGGCCACTGCTTTGGCCAGATTTCACTCACTCCATCTTTTCCTTTGCAATACTTGTCACAGCCTCGCTCTGCTGAAGCCCAGCAGAAGAGAAGGCCTGGCTCTTTGCTSCAGAGTGTTTGCTTTCCCTGTTTATCCAGGAGATGGGCAATCCTTGATGTGCACTGAGAGGGTGCACAGCCCTGGTGAGCTCCAGGGCAGGTCACATTTGTGTACGAGGGGAAGGAGCCAAGAGCAGGGGTTGGTTCTTGAGGCATTCCTCATCCTCAGCAGCTCCTGGAGCCACGTCCAGCCCCAGCTGAAGGGRCAGATTCTTCCCTGCCTCACTGGACATCAAGGAGCCTCCAGTGAGACCTTCCTGCAGTCCTGTTAATAACTCCAGATAACTGCCATGAAGAGATTTGCAAAGGGTGAGATCCTGCCTCAGACACAGGATTCCTCCAGCAGACCCAAGGCTCTGCTCCCCATTGTCCAGTCTTCATTCTGATTGATTTTTCCTCCCCAAGATTTTTCTTGACTTCACTTTGCTGATTTTTCCTACCCAAGCCTTTCCCAGCTTGATGTTATCTTGATTTTCCCTTTCACCACAGTGATGCTGCAAGACCTTGCAGGAAGGAGGAACACAAATCCTTCCTACAGACTCCACGGTGAATTAATGGAGCTTAAACAGGACATTGTGAGCAGGGAATCAGTGAGAGAACACAAACACAAGATGCTTCTCCATTAACACAAATGAGAAACTGTCTCACTGTGCCCGTTCAATCAAAGCATTGCCCACAAAGCAGTGGTGTTTGCTTCTCTCATGTAAATTTTGCTGCAGCTTTCAAGCACCATGATTGCAACTTTGAAATCTCTGTTTAACTGTGTTGTTTGCCATTCCTCTTCCTGGTGTTATTGACTGAAGAGGTGTTTCCATGCAATTAGGGTGCTCACCCTGTAAAATCAGCCTGCCCCTCTTTCCTCCATGGGGTAGATGAGTTTCTACCCCAACCCAGCTGGGCCTGGTCACCCACACAAAATCGCTTTCCTGCAATGGTAAAAAGGGTGGAAATGTGTTTGGAGSGGTAAACACAGAGGAAACTTTTTAACTGAAGACAATCATTGACACACRCACACAACCCACAACATTTAAATCAAATTTTAGGACTTCAATTACTTGCAAYTACTGAGATTTCCAAGGCAATTTACAAAAGCCAAGGTCCAAATCACCATTTATGTTTCTAGAGAGTTAGACATCCAGCCTCCACAATCTGAAAAGAAGTTTTTATTACAGTGGGGTTTGTGTGAGGTACTGTGCACTTACCTTCTGGTATTCCAGATGTGGAATTTAGCAAATGTATGTAGGCAGAAGAGGTTTGATCAACATGAAGCTGGAGCTAAAACTGAATTTATGTCACTGCGGAGTCTATGCCTGGTGTCTGACTTRGCACAAGAGCTGAGAAACAAGAGTGGGGATTATTTTACCTAAATGTGGGTGTCTGCAGTGGGAATGTGCACACCTGACCCTGGGTTCCCACTGGATCAGGAGCCACAGCTCATCTTAGATGCCCAAGGGGGCTGCCATGACCAGCTCAGGCAGAGAGCTGAGAAGAGAAATGTAAAATTCAAAGGGACAAACCCTGTGCCAAGAGCTGAGTAGATTCTTCCTGGCCACCAGCCCTTTTCCCAGGACCTTCTCATTCTTTATCATGAGGTTACAGCAGGTTGTCCAGAGAAGCTGTGGCTGCCCCATCCCTGGGAGTGTTCAGCCTGGATAGAGCTCTGAACAGTCTGGTCTAGTGGGAGGTGTCCCTCCCACAGCAGAGGATGAGATCAGAGGATCTTTGATGTCCCTTCCAACCCAAACCATTCTGTGGCTCTATGACACGACCATGAAGGCTGAGCTGTGCACCATGAGCAGATGATGGAACACTCAGAGCTCAGAAACTTCTCCATGGCTTTGGGCAAAATGCTCCACTCAAGCTCATTAGCACTACAACCACATGTTGCCTGCCCAGATGCCTCTGCCAGGGAAGCTTCCTGCTCRTTCCAGGTCCTGGGCAAGGAAGGGCAGAGAAGAGCTTTGCAGTGTTCACAGTGGGGCCCTCCATGCCTGTTYCTGGTGTGTTGTAGCCCCTAATTCATCTTCCATGCACATTCTTGCAGAGTGAGCACTCATGTTCTGCTGCCTACACAAACAGGCTTGTTTGGTAGCTCCTGGAGGGGAAAACTATTTCTGCTATGTGCTCCCTGACATGTCTTCCCACAGCCTGGATCTGTCTGGTTGCTGTAGCCATGAAGTTGTCCTCCTATCACCATTTACACATTGCTTCAGGCTGTTTGCACATTGCTTTTTAATTTACTGGGCTCTGYTCATGCAACTCAGCCCCTCAAACAGACAAAAGCATTAGAACACGGTATCAGTGACTCTGGCTGCAGCAGTGAGGTTTGATGCSATTTTACTTGTGTCTTGTCCAGCAGCTTAAGCCACTATCTGTTACTAACAGGTTAATATTTTAAAGGAATTTAAAGGGACAATTTAAAGAGAATTTAAAAATAAATTTAAAGTGAAATGTATCTTAGCCCAGAAATTGTTTACAGATGGATGAGAAATTAATAACTCCTTTCTATCTCTAACATACTCTCTGTGCTGAGTTGATTSTTTAATTCCCAGAGCAGTTAAGTGGGAATCCATCACAAGTTCCTCAGTCTGTCCCAGTTCCTTCATTGCAATGCTCTCCCAGAGAAAATACACAGCTCCAGGTAAGACAGGGAGAAATTTCTTCCCCTTTATCAGTAACATTACAAACTTGCTCTGGCAAGGATGTAAACTGGCAAAAAGAGTGTGGTACTGTAGAAAAAAAAGGGTTTGTGGTTGAGGAGGAGGCAGAATCCAGAGAGATCAGGATGACACAATCTCCCTTCTCTGCCTCTTGGCAGGAGGAAGAGAACTCCTCATCTGTAACCAAAACCACACTTCTGTCCCTCTGACCAGCACTTGTGAGTGRCTACAAGCCCAGGCTGGGACTCAGAGCAGCAGAAAGGGTGGATCCCTTCCCAGTTTTCCATAGTTCARTGCTGCCTGTTACTGTAAAAGGAGCTCTCCTGCCAGCTGGGAGATAGAGAAACAAGCACAGGTCTCCATAAACAGCGCTGTATTTGACAGTGCTGGGTGGAGATAAAGAGCCTGAGCCTCTCATGGGCAGGACATGGCAGCATTCTGGAAAGAACTTCTGAGGGAAAAGATGCTCCTGCCAGTGCCACTGCCAAAACCAGCTTTGCTTTAGTGGTCCCAGCACAGTCCAGTTTGGCAAAATAATGGAATCACAGATTCCTAGAATGGTTTGGGTTGGAGGYAACCTTCAAACTGATCCTGTTCCAGGGACACCTTCCACTGGCCAGGCTGCTCAAAGCAGCAGCAGCAGCAGCAGCACAGGCTGGCATGTTCATGACCAGTCCCCCAGCCTGGCTGGGACTGACTGAGCTGCTCCCAAWCCACAGCTGGCACTAAGGATAATCTCTTTTTGAGTGGCAGCCACTGTCCTTTAGGGGCAAACACCCTCACAAAGCACAGAGGAGCAGGRCACTGAGGGGCTGAGCAGAYATTCACTGTCCACACTGGCACACAMATCCCTGACCAGGATCATCCACAGCTCTGTGGGCACTGCCATCAGAGCCACCAGTGCCCTACACCCCAGGGGTGTCCCCAGGTACAGCTGCAAGGTCACCTCTGCTCAGCTCAGTCCATCCCAGCCTCCCTGCCTCCCTCCTCTAGGCCACGAGTTATTTGAAGTAAACTCTCCATAATGTTTGGTTTCAGCTCCACGTTCAGCTCTGCACAAAGACCATGTCCAGTATTCTCCCTGAGTTAGCAGATGTTCTGAATTTGGCACGGAAATGTGTTACTCACAGCTAAAGAGAATTCATATGATTAATGATTAATGCTGCTATCTGAATAATTACCTCATTCAGCCAGCTTTTCTTCTGGTTTTGCAAGAAAATGTGCATGAAAAATGGGGACAATACCCTTTTTCTGTGTTAGTATATAAGTGGAAAAATATTTATTCTAAAAAGAAGAAAGCAAGTTTGAGAAAACAAATAACTGTCAAGTTTTCACAGTGCTTGTGCACACATGTTCTCTGCAACATTTATSCAGGACCAGAGTCCCTCCCCAAATCCATTAGAGACCTGCTGCTTAAGGAAACTCTTCCTCTTGGAGAATGAGCATTGTTATATGCATTGAAAAATCTAAAGTTTCAGGTGTAGATTATCTGAGCTGATAACCAGGCACACAATATTAAATTTCTATAAGCAGTTTCTAGACAAAAGCCCCCTTCAGCCAACTCGGTGATAAGGTTTCCTGTGTATATGTGCATGCACATAAGAGAACATTGTTTTAAGGACTTTTTTTTTTTTGTGGAATATATTAATCAATGGAAGTGAAAATACCACTTTTTGAAGGAAAAAAAAAATTATATTTTCAGCCAGTATTTTGGTATTTGGGATTTCTTGCTCATGAACTACCAACATTTTCTGCAGTTACCAGAACATGTAGACAAAATACATTTCAAGAAAATCCGACCTTGCATTTCAGGAAGGCAATACAGCAAACCTGATGCCAGTCTTGTTAGAAAGCCTCCAAAACTGACCCATGGAACTGCCATGTGCAGAAATCTGGCCTAGACAGAATAAAATTTGCTTTGGGCTGTAGTATAAACCTCAGCCAGACGGATATGTACGGTGGCCAAGGGTCAAGACATCTTTTTCAGAGCAGTCATGCTGCTGAAGTCCAAGAGGGCTTTTCTGATGGAATTGGTGAGCACAAGGAGAGCTGGCTGAGGAATGAGAGAATGTCCTGCATTGAGTGGTCAGGTGCTGTTCAGGTGTAAAACATTAGATGTACAATTTGAAAGTGCCACAGAGGAGGCACAACAGGCAGGTTGGGCTCAGGATCAGGGAGTCATGATACAAGAAAGAGAGCCCAGCCTTCAGTGCCAATCAGAAAGGCACGTTAGGAATTCCCAGAAATGGCTTTGAGATCAAAACAGAAAATATCTTTATTCTGCTGAGTGGTTCTTTCCTATCACTTGTGTTCTGGCCAMACAGTTCAAAGAGTTTAAACAAAAATGATTGAGGATGGTGAAAAGCAGTGCCTTGCATGAAAGAGGAATAAACCAGATCTGGAATCCTGACTCTGGAAAAGACAGGACAGAGGGAAAAGAATGTAAGAGATGTATAAGAAAATTGTGAATACTAAGCAGAAGGAACGGTGTAAGGGGCAATTGTTCATCGCTTGCCTAAATACAGAATTTGGAGTTATGTCCTGGGAAGATAATACAGAAATTGGGGGTAACGATGAGGCAGTGTGACTTCATTATGGGGAACAGAGATGTGTTTCAATTGATTAAGGGTGTAACACTCTTTATCCCTGTACTTACATCTTCACTTTGCGAGTGCACACGATCCTCCCCAATCCCCGTTTTTCCCCTCTCCCCAGTGCTGCCCGTCCCGCTCCTGTGGCCAGCCCGGGGCGATGCTCAGCCCGTGTGCCCCATCCCGTGTGTCCCCATGCCGTGTGTCCCATGCCCGTGTGCCCCATCCCGTGCCGGACGAGCCCCGGCGCTGTCCCGCCGCACCCTCCCCGCCCCGCCGGGCGGTGTCTCGGCTCCCGGCCCTCCTTTAAGCCGCGGTTCGTGATGTCACAGCGCTTGGAAGCCGCGGAGCAGCGCAGGGACCCGCAGCGCTGCCGGCGGGACCCGCAGCCCCGGGCCGGGCTCCGAGGCGCAGCATGCAGGAGTTCGTGGCGGGCTTGGTGGGCGGTGAGTGATGCCGTGGGGCGGGTGGGAGCGGCGGAGGGGGCACGGCGGAGGGTAAAATCCCTCCGTGTCACCCACGGTCCGTGCCGGGGCACGGCGGAGTGTCTGCGGGTAAAATCCCTCCGTGTCACCCACGGTCCGTGCCGGGGCACGGCGGAGTGTCTGCGGGTAAAATCCTCCGTGTCACCCACGGTCCGTGCCTCCGCCCGGCGGCTCCCACGGTTTGCTTTGCTTTGGCTCACAAGTGCGGTCTAATCCCACTTGCACGGGGGGGATACTTACATTTCAGTCTCAGAAAGTGTGATGCTGATGTGCGGGGCGGACTTGCAAAGGTGCCCGCACGCCCCCAGCCCCCGCGGCTCTCCTGTCCTTGTCCCCGGGCTGGAAGCGCTGCCCGGCTCGGAGGGCTCGCCCTCCGTGTCCCCATCCCCGGGGGAGGCTCTGACCCCGCTGTCCCATCACGGCCACCGGGCTAATGGGCAGGGCAGGGATTGATCCTGTCGGGAATTCTGATGGCAAACACCGGGAAACAGAAAAAAAAGGAAACCAAACGATCCATAGAGGCAGCAGTGATGGGACAAGGTTTACGGAACTGAGAAATGCCCACTGGCTTTGCCAGCTGACAGGGTGACCAGATCCACTGCCCCAGGGGCTGCAGCCGGACAGAAGGTTCACTGCAGCACCAGACACCACAGAGCAAACCTCTGCCCAGGTGACCCTTCAGACCTGACACAGGAGAGGGGTGTGAGGGGGTTCACGGGTGTCCTGCAAGGAGAGGTTATTAAGTCAGCTGGCTAAAAACCCAAAACTTCTGTCAAAAGTTTGCACGAGCACTGATTTTCTGATCTCTGTAGCGTGTGGTTGCTCTCTGTGCCCAACTGCCCTGTTGTAGCACATCCCCAGCAATAGGACAGGACGTCCCAGGAGGTGAACAGCCACCAGCGCTCAGCAGCAGTGGCAGCTGAGAGTTTTCATGTATAGCATTAGATCATGGGTGRTCTCAAGTCCAGGAGGAGAGGGGACATTTTTTAGCACATTTTCAGTAGAGTCACAATGAGTCAACGAAGGACATTATGCCCTTGTCAGTACTAACCCACTATGAGGGAGAAATAACATGTATTCCAAACCTGCGGGCACTGGTTTGCACGGAGACTTGCTGGTGAGGAAGCATCACAAATTACCCACCATCTCCACAAACCCCAAAAACTGCCGGTGTTTGCAACAAACACACAAACCCATATCTTGGCTATGGCACACAGATTGTTCCATTCACCTGGAGAARAGGGAAACCAAACTGTGCTCTGTCCTGCCACAAGAGCTGCTGGCAGTGAGTGTTGGGAGAAGGTGGGTGGATGGTGAGAGAGAATGGACCAGCTTCTTCCCATGGGGAGAACCATGGGGAATAACGTGGGATGGCACTGTAAAAATCCATACAGAGCAGGATCCTCTGTATGTGAATCCTSTCTGACAGGTATCTCTATAAACTGCTCTAAAAAGAGAAAAGGATGAGGAGGTCCCATTAGCAGTCAGCTCTAGGACATCTCTTTCTGAGCCAGGAGGAAAAATTTCCTTGTTTGTAACAGGAATCTCACCAGTCTGARGCTAAAWATTTGTGTGARCTAWCAGGGGAGTGGTCAAGGACAGGACRTAYAAGCATGATTCTCCTTYTCTGGTGCCCTTGAGATGTAAAGCTGAAGGAACCAGGAGGGCGTGCACAGAAAAGTGTTCAAGCTCAGCTTTTATTTGTTGTCAGGGACAGGGCACTACGCTGCTCATTGCTCTGGCCAGAACTGTTCCTATGGAAATCTCTTCTCTCCTCTAAACCCATTGCATCCTGTCCTGCCACAAAAGCTTCTTCAATGTTTTGCATAATGCTCTGCTTTCATCCCCAGGAGTTGCCAGCGTGGTTGTGGGCCATCCCCTGGACACGGTCAAGGTAAAACACTGTGAGCTGTGTTCACATGTCCCCACCCAACTCCCACCATTCAGACCTTCTCTCTACGTGATGCTTAAAGGACTTTCACTTATCCCAAAAGGGRATTTGGAATGTTTTCACAGACTTTCTTCCTCTCCAATGCTCATTTGGAATGAGAAACTAAAAGAAGTGATTGATATGTGCGAGTTCCTCTGTGGAGAATTAATGCTGAAAATTAACCTGGCTTTACTTGATGTGTGGTTCACTGAACAGTTCTGCCAATGTTTTATTGAACTTTGCCACAGACTAGTATTCAAAGGGCAATGAGGGAACTCTATTTGTTTTGCTGCAGGCACATTTTTATGTGTTTCCCTAGTGCTGGCAACGTTGGGAGGGCAGAGTGCTGAAATTGCTATCCCAGGGCTGTGACACACAGTATTTATGATTCCTGCAAGATAATTATTCCTCCAACTGAAGGATTTAGAAAAGTAAGAAGGTATTTGTCAGCATGATGCCGACAAGCCCATGCACACACCAATACATCCTGACTCAACCAAGCTGACCATCCCTACTGATGCAGAGATAGAGAGGAGGATCCTATTATTTTTTTTTTTTTTTTGTACAGACATTTCTGTGCAGCTTTCCCCACTGCAGCTTCTCTGCCCTTGCTGGGGTTATTTAGCCTGAAGAATAGAAGGCTACAAACAAATTATATTTAGCCTTCCTGTGCTTGAAGGGGGCCTAAAATAAAGAGAGTTTTTAGCAGAGCCCATTGTGATAGGACAAGGGGTAGTGCTTTTAAATGGAAAAAGAATAAGTTTAGATTAGATATAAGGMAGTCTTACACAAAAAAGGTGGTAAAACACTGGCACAGGCTGGCCAGAGAGGTGGGAGGGGATGCCCCATCCCTCGAAACATTCAAAAGCAGGATGGATGGGGCTCTGAGCAATCTGCTCTAGTTGACCTAGACAACTTAAATACCTTCATCAACTCGAGCTATTCTATGATTCTGTGACTCTGTGTTCCCTGCTCTGGTTCAAGCCCAGTTCTGCCCAAAAGCCACTGGTCCTGTTTGCACCTTAAAGATCTTTGGGGTGATGACGAGAAGGCAGGGCTCACAGCACATCCCTCTCCAGCCATCCCAGCCCAACCATCCCCTCGCACACAGCAGCCTCTCCTGGCACCAGGAAATGCCTGCCCAGCCCYATCCTTTCTGAGCTGCTAAAGCAACACCAGCCCCAAGGGAACCCTGTGCAAAGGTGGGTGCTGACCCCATGCAGGAGGTGCCACAAGGCTGCCCACACCCCCAGCCACGGGCAGGGCACGGGCAAGGCTCTGCCCAGCAYTGCCAAGGCAATTCCCATCTCAGGCTGGTGGTCATGGCATCACTGCCAGCTTTGGGGGAGTTTGGCAATGAGAATCCTGCTGGGAAACTTCGAGTTTCTGGATGCCAAGAGAGATCAAGCCCATCCTTCAGTGCTTTTAAAAGCAACTGTCAGGCAGCCCCTCGATTGCTCTCAGCTTTGGGCAAGGCTTGAGAATACCAAGTAGGCAGACTTGTTATCTTTCCAAATTTAGGAGCAGGGAAGWGGAAAAGGGTTTTTACACAGCACTAGGCCAGCAAAGGGGCTGCTCAGCAGCATCTGCAGCCTCCAGGGGTTTGGGGGCCCTTCCCCATCTGGGTAGGAGGCAGGACTGAATGTGAGGCTCCATGGGGTAAATGGTATCTGTAYCACAGTTCCCATCAAGCAGGCATCCTCCTTCATCCACCTCCTCCTATCACTGCAGCTTCCATCAAACCCCAGCTGCTTTTCCCTACGTCCTTGCAAAACTCTGAAAGTTGTGCTTTTGTTCACTTTTCATCCTTCCCTGTGCATTCATTTCCCCAGAACTTTCTCCAGCTTCTGGGTGTCACCCAAGAGCCCTATGTAATCAAAACATAACAAAAAAAGAGAATTTTCCAGAGGAATATCCRTACTGGTAGCAGTTGACTTTGTTACAGATGCCAGGGGGGATTYCAGTGCTGGGTGTTAACAGATTAGCTAAGGGACAAGTGTACGAGTACCGGATTGTGAGAACACTCCATTGCCCTCAGTTACACAAAAAATATATTAACTTGAACCTCKAAATACCTGGTTACTGTGTAAAAGAAAAGGTCCAAGCCCATGGAGACAAACTGGAAATGTCTGGGCTCAGATGAAGCCAGGAAGGAACTCAGGCTGGGCACTGGGGTCACCTTGACCTGGGTCACTCGTGGTGCAGCTCCCCCTGGTCCCCCCAGCCCTGTTATCCCCAGGGTGAGCACCCATGGCCTGAGTGTGCCCATGGCAGCATCTTCCTGTGCCAGCTTGTTCTGAGGGCTCAGTAAATATTCTGCTTTTGCTGCTGCCGTGTCCTCTTGCCAGGCCTGGAGCGGAGTGCGGATGCTCCATGTGTGCAAACAACTGCACAGAGAAACCCTAGGGTGAGGGGGGAGCTTGGGGTGGGGGGTGAACCCAGACTTCAGTCCCTCCTGCTCCTGCCAAGGTCCCACCACASCACTGGCAACCTCTCACAGGGCCAAATGATTGTGCCATCCAACCTGCTGCTTGCCATCCCAAAGCTCCCACCAGTCATGAACTCTGGAGGACACRCATTCTTTGGGCTTCAAATTCACAAATAATTTCCTGCTTCACCGTGGTGTAAC
Organism: Malurus melanocephalus; assembly: GCF_030028575.1. NCBI lineage: Eukaryota > Metazoa > Chordata > Aves > Passeriformes > Maluridae > Malurus > Malurus melanocephalus. Next base: position 456,915 of record NW_026623376.1, on the reverse strand, counting down.
TCAGGGCTGAGGCAGCAGAGAAGATTGGACAGTGTCCCTGCAGACCCCATTGCTAGCAGCAATGCTGATGGATATGGTCAGAAATGCTGTCCCCATTCCCTATAAACATTCCTGATGGAGCACGAGTGAGTGTCTTACTATAACAAATGAGCTCTGGCCTCAGGCACAGATGAAGCCCCAAGTGCTGTGCAGTGAACAGTGTTTCCATTTCCCTGCACACCTCTAAGCCCAAAACATCCATTCCTTGTTGAGATGTTTCTAATGCAACCTTGTGAACAGCTTGAATGAAAGATGGTCTAAATATAAACATATGAGAAAAGGAAGAGATGCTGAATCTTACAGGCTTTGGCGTGACTTACATGTCATTTCATACATCTGTTGGRAGGTGTATCAACAAATTGCCTCCCAGAAATAAAATGTCTTTTTTTGGAAATTAYGTGAGGATGTGTTTTTGAGTGAAGCGTGGAGAATTTCTGAGATGGTGCTGAATTATTTTGGCTCCATTTAGTATCTCTGTGTCYCAAAATCCACCTTGGAGCAGAAGGGCCCCAGAAGTCTCCCAGGCGAGCTCAACTCTCCTCTCCTCAGCAACACATCCCAGCCTTCCCTGAGAGTCTCCAAATGCAGAAGACAACATCACTCTCCAATTTCCACCATAAATCAGGCCCTTGCCAGTGACAGCCCTGCAGAGCAGAGCCTGCTGTGCTGGGTCTGTGGCTGGTTCAGACTGGAGAGCAATTTGACAGTCATCTATTCCAGATGTTGCAGAGAGCTTCAGGCTGTGAGATCCCACTTAGCCTTGCTTCTGGCAAAGTTCAACRGGGTGGATGCACATATATCTTATTTTATTGCTCAGGTCTCTTTACGACTGAGGAAGGACTTGCTCTCAAAGCAAAGTACACGTTGTTTATGTAGCCTGAGCCTTCACTGGGCTGGAAGAATGGGATTTTAATCGTGTTTTACAAATGTCTTTTGCAGACTCGGTTGCAAGCTGGACAAGGATAYGGAAATACACTCAAGTGTGTTCTCACTGTGTACAGAAATGAGTCTGTAAGTAYTTCATCTCACTTTAAATGGGCTGGTAGAAACTGAAAGTCAATAAATAGATAAATATATAAAGCAATTGTACAAAATGCTGTTGACACCAACAGTTATATAAACATCAATAAAGTTGATGCAATTGAACCTGCAAATCCGTACAGCCCTCTCTTGCTTAACCCTAAGGTAACCCTCTTGGTGACTCCTGTAGGGAGCAGACAGGTCCCTTCATGGGATGATGAGTGTCTGCACACGGTTGGGTGTTGCAGCCACAGTGACTCTTTTGCCTGATCCTGCTGGCAAAGGTGTCTCAGAGGGATTTTGCTGACTTCGGTGAAGCCAGAACAGACGCTGTCTGTAAGAGGAACTTCTATGTGGGYTCCTGTGTTTTCAACCATATCCTGTACTCTGCACAATCTTTATAACCCTTTAGCAGCATGCACCAATTTCCTTGCTCAGCATGTGCAAACAGTTGGATCCAGGAGACATCTGCTACTCGGATTTGCATTTCATCCCTGACTATGGCAGGGGATCAGAACGAGATGACTCTCARAGCCCTTTCCAACCCAAACCATGCTGTGACTCTGGGGTTTATAACCCAACAGACAARCAGGGCTTTACACCGCTCAGCCTTGTTTGATCTCCTGAGCCCTGCTGCCTCTCCTTGCCTAGGTGTCCGGCTTCTTCAAGGGCATGTCCTTCCCTCTGGCCAGCGTGGGCATCTACAGCTCGGTGGTGTTTGGGGTGTACAGCAAAACGCAGCGTCTCGTCACTCAGCTGCGCCTCGGGGACCCGGGCGCCGCGCCCTCGCACGCCGACATGACCGTGGCCAGCGTGGTGGCAGGGCTCACCTCCGTGGCCATCGGCACGCCYGTGGAACTGGTCAAGATAAGGCTGCAGATGCAAACACAGCGCTACGACAAAGGTAGGGAGCAAGAGTTTGTTCTGCCCGTCTCTAGGCCTGGCTTTCTGCTGCCTTGTGCTGCTGCAGTTGGGATAAAAATTCCCCCTTCTGCCTGAGGATGGACCTCACCCTGCTCAGCTCAAGGGGAGGGTTTTTATCAATGATGTTTCCAGCCAGTTGAGATCTATGAGGAGCATGAGGCAGGTCTGCTCAAGATCAGAAGCTGCAGGAACTGTGAGTCCCTGGGCTGTCGGGTCCCCTGCAGATTCCAGCAGCATCACAGCTCCCCATTTCCCTCTGCATGCTTTCAGTCCCACATATCTTTGCCCATAAACCTCTCTCTGTTTTTCCAGCTTATCCTGTTCAAAAAGAAAAGTTTCCCATTTATGTTTAAAAACCACTGACTAATTCCATGCAGGGTGCCAGGTGGCGTAGGTGGGGGCACGATGGGTCAGGAGGGGACACCAGCAGGGTGGCAGTGGGTGGCTGTTCCCTGTCCACAAACTRCAGGCAGAAGGAGCTGCCCTGGCTCTGGACAGCAGCTGAATTCCACTGCAGGCTGCCAGCAGGGAGCACACCCCACCAGAGCACATGCACGGATGAACGAAGACATGGTGATGCTTAAAAGCTGAATTGCTTGGATTTCAGCATTTCACAATTTTTCACAATTACAGTCATGGTGTTTAACTGTCAAACGCTGGCATTTTTGTGCTGCTTTGATAAAACAATATTATTTTCGTTTTTAAAGCCTCCATACAGCTTAGCAACCGAATGCCTTTTACACAAACAACTTGGGAAGGGCCAGATTCTGAAGATGTCAAGGCTTTCAAAGTTATCTTGGCATAACTTGAAGTTAAAATTCATGAAAATTTGGCACATAGCCTTAAACTTATTTGGAAATTTCACTGGGCACACATGTCTTGGGAGGTATGCCACACATCTAAGGAAAATCTGTCTTGAAGTATCTAAATGTCTCCTGAAATTGGACCTAAATACTCTCTCCAAAAACTTTTTTCCCATGCTATAAGTTGACCTCAGCAGMAGAAAATGGATGGCAGCAACTCGTAATTGATGGCAGCAGTCTTTGGAGAGGAGTTCTGTGGTAATATATCTCTTCTAAGAGTTGTATATTTGTTTGGTTTTTTTCTAGGAAGCGTTAAACTAAAATCCACAGCTCCTGGATCTCCTGTGTACCGAGGCCCAATTCACTGCTTTAGGACMATCCTCCAGAAAGAGGGGATAGCAGGAGTGTACCGAGGCACAGTAGCAATGCTCCTGAGGGATGTTCCTGGGTACTACACCTATTTCATCCCTTACACAATGTTCTGTGACTGGATAACTCCTGATGGCAGCGTTTCTCCTAACGCCTTCTCTATCTGGATGGCAGGGGGTGTAGCAGGTAAGCACCTTACTTCCTCACAGCACTGCAAAACGAGGACAGGAAGGTTCTCAGGGTGATTACGAGGGTGACTCAAGGGCCACCAGATCCTCCTGAATGCCAGGAGAGAGGACACAGCACTGAGCGACCTTCCTCCCCCAGGGCCAGGCTCCCTGGCACCACAGCTGCACTTTATGACTTGACAAACTTTATGGAAGTCGTGTTATCAGACCTTCCCTGGGCTCAATGTCAGCGAGGAGGAGAAGAGCCAGCAGCTTCATCTCCCCGGATGCCCCRGGGCAGCCTGGCAATCACACACCAGGGGTACACGGCAGCCAAGATGCCTCCAGAGGAGGACTTCAACCTGTTGGCTGCCCACCAGGAGGGTGTGCACCTACCCACACCTYGCAGAAGCCAAGTTGACTGACTGTTCCTGATCTTTTTTCCATGTACACCTGTCAGTAAGACTGGCATGTGTGTCCCCACCACAGGAAATGTCGCTCTTATCCCCAATCCCCACTTCTTGGCCATTTTTAAACTGCAGATCCATAAAGGCATGTCGATCCTTGTATTGATAACAAAATGCCTTCTCCATTTCTCCTCAAATAAAGAGGCTCTTGGTGCACCTGGACAGATTTTCTAGTGTGCCCCAACACTCCAGCAAACTCTTGTCTGTCCATCCAGGCCGTGGATTGCAGTTGTGTGATCTTTCCAGAGCCCAACCATCCTGCTCAGCTGCAGGCTGCTCACTGCAAAAGGCTTTTCTCCAGAGGAATGACAGGATCTCACTGTGTGGAGCCTGATCCTGGCAGCCTGAGATGCACCTGCCTCTWATTCGTATCCTCAGCTCAACATTTGCTTTACAATGGAATTATCAGAAGACTCCATTTTTTAATGAAATCAGCCCAAGTGGCCACTCAGGCTCTTCCCAAGGCATGTCCATGTCCCACCAGGAACACAGAGGAAGATGCATCTGCACCTGGAAAAGCCCATCCTGGTTTGTCTGCATCTGATCAACAGCATAACCTCCAAAATCTGAATGCTTCTTCCAGGAACAGGGAACTCTGCTCCCAGAAATGCTGCTTCTGTGCCTGAGCAGGGTGAATGCTCTGACATGAAAATCACACATGAATATGATGTGATAGGTGAAAGGTGGATTACTGAGTTCACTGACCTGCTGCCAAGGAAGTATAGAGAAGGAATTATTCAAATACTTCTGCATTTTTCTAGGAGCTGTTTCCTGGGCAGTATGTACTCCAATGGATGTTGTGAAAAGTCGAATTCAGGCAGATGGAGTTTATTTAAACCAGTACAAAGGGACCCTTGACTGCATGGTGCAGAGCTACCAGAAAGAGGGCTTAAAAGTAAGTGATACTTGAAGTAAAATGTAGTTATTCAGTATTTAATTTTCAGCTGGGAAATACAGTGGCTATTAAAAACCTATCTGCAGGGTTGAGAGGCAGCTGCAGCCAGTTCATGCTAAATTATTATAATGGCAGTGGGTAATTACAGTGTAGATTSCTTCTAAATCAAAATAGTGAGAGTGATAATGCGTGTTACATAACGAAGAAATGAATGACTGGGGGTCACAGACTGCTGATGTAATTATCTTCAAACAACACTTCATGTTAGTGCACTTAATCATGGATATAATTTGACTTCCCATAAATCAGAGGTAGAAAGTCTTACCTCCATGATTGCTGCTACGAAATGCAGAGGTCGAATGTTTCCCATTGATTTTGGTGACAATGAACCRATTCCAGTGGGACTGGGCTGGCACCCTGGGTGTGTCTGGTCACCTTGGGCAATGCTTTGGTGGAACCAGTGCTGAGTTTTGCACTGCTCAYCCTCATTTTGCACCAAGATAGAGGTGATTGTAAGGGTTCTGAAATCAGAATTCCTTYCGTTTCAAACATGAAGAAGGGCTGTGTGCCAAAAATCTTATCTCCATTTTCTGACTTTGTCTGTTAGCGTAATAAAAGATATTTGTTTTACCTTCAAACTTTGCCTCAGTTAAATTTGAATGGCAGAGAACAAGAGTTTGCAGCTTTGTTGCATTGCCAAGGCATGGTTCTGGAAGCAACATCTTCTGATAGTGAAATAAACTGTATTTATTATCAGAACATCATGTCAGCTCTTAGCTCCAAAGTGTTAATTTTCACATTCTGAAAATGAGAGATTGCAATACCTGCCTTGTGCATTCCACTTGGTGTGCTTTCACAGTAGGGTGGCTGGAATGGAAATTTCCATGTGTTTGCCCTTCTTTGCCCATCCTCATCCTCATCCTCACCCTCTGCCCTCCTTGTCCTGCCTGAATTAACAACTAAAAGGGTTTTGTGTTGGAGTTCTGAACTTCTTGCAGTTTTTCTGCCACCACACCTGGCACCTGCCCCAAAGCTGTCAGGAGGGTTGAGTAATAGCTGATGGCAAGACTGGATCCTGCTCTTGTAAGGAAAATCTTTTCAAATGTTGAGACACTCACAGCTGACAAATGGCAAAGCCAGGGCTGAATGTTTTTATTCTGGGACAAAGGAACAGCACTCTCAGTGCTGCAATAACTGCCTAATGCACACAGAGATATGTAACTATAACCCTTGTCTTYCTCCATAGCCAGGTGTGTTCATTCTGGTCAGAAAAATTTATGCCTCTGGACTTTTCATCTTAAATCATCATTATTATTTAACTTGGCTGTCTCGTGTTACTTTATGAATAAGGCAAAAACATTGAATTTCCTCCCAGAAACCTCTCTTTCTTAACAAAATAAAACATCCCAATAAATCAAATAATATCCTAAATGCCCCAACACTGTATTTTGACATTGCAAGCTCTGTCTAAACTATGTGAACATATTTTGATTCTGTGTCATAYAAGTCAGCACTATGCTTTGGATTTATTTGATAGGATACAAGGTATGACGGTGTCTAGCACACTGCAGTAATTTCAGGGGGAAAACTGGTTAGACACTTAAATCTATAGGCCTCTGGTCTTGGAGCAAAGATTTTCCAAGGTTTCTTGCAGTAGCTGTGGGAACTTGGCCATTGTAAACCCTAAAAAGGGGCTTGATTGATGAAGTTCCTTTTCATTTCTTTTCTGAACTTGTGTTGTTTAGATAGTGACCGCGGTGATGAACTTTGGTGGTTAATTTGTGTGAGTGATTTTGTGAGAAACAGGCCAGCAGAGATGCTCCCTGCAGCCATCACCTTGTGAGCAGGCTCACCCCAGAGTGAGCAGTTTGTGCTCATCCTTGCACACACCAGGGAGTGCTGTTTGTAGAGAGGGGGCTCTAAGGGACCCCAACCATGGCCAGGAGTCAGGAATGACAAGACCCCTCCCCACTTCCCAAAAGCACTTTTCTGTTCAAGCACTTAAAAGCCACATAGTCTTTCACTCTTGTACATACCAGCATATTTGAAAAAGAAATATATTGAGCTGAATAAGGAAATCTGGAAGCTGATATTTATTATCTTACTGAAAGAAAGTCCTGGGTTATGTGTGGGTACCAAAGTTTGACCTTAGGAAGACACATGTGAAAATATCAGCTTCTACTGAATATTTTTTCCCAAAGGCAGTAGTGAGAGAGTTCTCAKCAAGGTACAGAGGAAGCCTGGTTTTTACCTGGTTGAAAAATTCCTTCTATGCTCAAATGTAAAACCTGAAAAATAGTCCACGTGGCACAGTGCCTGCACGGCTGGGCTGGCTCGAATCCACACCTCTCCCTCTCCGCTTACCAAATGTCTTCTGTGCCCTCAGACCCAGCCCTGGGGCTCAGAGCATTTCCTGCATGAAAGCAGAGCTTTCTTGTACCCTGGGGTTTGCTGATCCCTATGTGTTTATGTGTGCAGAGGGAAGGAAGGCCAGGTGGGACAGGGCTTGGAGCAGTGTGGTCTAGGGGAGGTGTCCCTGTCCACGGCAAGGACTGAGAACAAGGTGAGCTTGAGGGACCCTTCCAACCCGCAACACTCTGTGGGGCTGTCACTCCATGATTGTGGTTAGGTAGGACAACACTTGAAGATATTTTAGATTTTTTGCTTTTCATGAGAGCAGTTTTTACCCTTTAGCTCTTGTAGGTCTGGTTGGTATCAACAGCTGGGGGTTYCACAGGGAGCACAGTGACACCAAACCCGTGACTTCTGCCACTGCAGTCCCGTCTTCCAGTGCAGACTTCGGCTACGACCAGCCGTGGGAGTGCATCTTCTGAGCAAACTGAAAACATCCCACCATGACTTCATTCAATGTTTTCTTCCTCTTCTTGAAATAGCCAGTGCATTCCTATGCTCTAACCTTTCTCCATCCCCCACAGGTCTTTTTTAGGGGCCTCATGGTCAATACACTGCGAGGATTCCCATCGAGTGCAGCCATGTTTCTTGGCTATGAATGTTCCCTCAAAGCAATGAAAAGGTGGCAAACTGAGACTAATCCTTAACTTCCAGGTCAGCACATAAAGACCCTCTAGCTTTATTAAAATGACAGAATTAATCTTTTAATCAAGTAGAATCACAATTGTATAGATCCTCTGAAAGTCATAYAACTTTCAAGAGTAACTACACCTGAATAGCCAAACACAGTTTGTGTCTGGGGGATTCAGWGCAGACAGAAAATGTGCCAATGGATTTTAGTTTCAGTCCACAMCTCCTGGAGCTTCACTGTAATCTACTCTGATTGTCATGATTTTTTTTTAATTAATATCAATCAGAAATGAAAATTTGAAAAGAGATTCTAATATTTTGTAAGTTTTGAAATACAATTTTGACTGTATTCCCTGCACAGTATTCTTTCATCCCTTGTTCCATCCACAAAGATAAGAAATTAATATCTTTCAAAGTGCTTTGACTATCAACTTGATGTTTCACTCTTTCCCTCATTAACTTAGAGTTGCATAAAGGAGCAGAATTAAAAATACCTGATTAAAGAAACTTTTTCAGCAGCTAGATACTCAAGATTTTTCTTGGCAGTCTTTTTATTGCTCTTTTCTGCAATACTTCATAAATCTCCTTCTTTYTTATTTCAAAAGCGTTGCCAAGAAGACCAGAAAGTCTCCTGCTTCCCTGAGCCAGCTCAGCAGTGTGGTGTTGGTGAGGGCTCAGCTGCTCTGACCGAAGATTCCCACCCTGCACCTCCAGCAGCTGCTGTGGACACTTGGTCTGTGGAGGACTCTGAGGATGGCACCATCTCAATCAAATCCAAAGACTATTTTATCATCAAATCTTCCACTCTGTTGGCTAAGAAAACCCTTAGTAATTCCCRTGGTGGTGGTAGGCTTTTTCACCAATGACATTTTTTTTCACTGAGCCAGGAAAAAGCTTCTTCCCTTTCCTAAGGGTTGTACCCAAACCCAGCCCATTTCACATCACCACGGGAGTGTCCTTTGTACAACACAGCGTTGTAACACTCATCTCTTTTGTGAACAAGGAAAGGAGGAAATGTGGTGGGTACACAGGAGCTTCTTCTGCTGGAAGGTCTGGATTCCCATCAAATCCTAGCTTGCTTTCAGGTTTGAAGAAGTGGGTGACTCCTTCCACACAAATACTCATGTTCTACATCAGTTTGCCATAATTTAACAAATTATCATGAAAAATGTGGAGGGCTTCAACAACTTCAATGTGTTATCCGATGCATAAACTAAATCGGGAAGGAGGAGGATGTTAAATTCAGAGACTAAGCTGCTTTTTTTTATACAGAAAACAATAAAACAAGTCTGCATTTCATACAGAAGGCTGCCTATTAATTTACAGCTCGCCTGGTGCAGCCCTCCAGGGAGCTGCTCGAGGCATCTCATTGGACCTTCTGAGCTCCCTGACCCGATTTGCCAGCTGCCAAATCCTACAGACATCKCTGCAGCCTTGAGCAGACCATCACCAAAGGAAGTCTCTTTAGGACACAGAGTATTTCAGGACTCCAGCTCTTTGCTGCTAGCCCACTGAGACCAGGCCCAGTCTCTCTTTGGTCTACCTCAGCCTCTCAATTATTCCAACATCTTTTAYATCATGATTACTTCTGTTTATGCTGTTCAATATCCTGATGATTTATTTTCTAAGCATGGAGCTTTTGATGCCAAAGTCCAGGAAGAATCAGCTTTGCTGGGAGAAGAGGACTCTGGTGGTACTGGCAGGAGAGGCCAAGGGTTTCACATGGCATGGTGGAACAATCTAGGTCAACACTGTCATCAGGAAATGTTCTAGAGGAACAGTTTTCCTCTGGAGAAGAGCTCTGAGGGGAAAGCCCAGTGACTGCAGTTTTAGCAGATGCCTTCAAAAATGGTTTCTGAAGACAATGTGGAGTTGTTGTTCAGCTCTCCTCCATAAAAGAAGCAGAAGGAAATTCCTACGTCCTCTTCCCTGTATGGATGGAGGAATTGGTCACAACACTTGAAGATCTCAGCTGGAAGTGCCTAAAACTTTGGGTCTGGAGCAGTGTTTGGAAATGGGGTCACCTACTTTGGGCTCCTCATCACTGGGGCTCAGAYTAAAAACAGAATGTGTGTGCTCCCAGAACTGGCCCTAAAATGTGGAACAAACAGCTCATGTTGCTTCATCTCAGGACTTGCCTGTGTGACGGCTCACAGTGCCTTTGACCTCCGTGAGAACTGTTTTTGATAAACAATATGGATAAAATTGATGAGCCTTCACACAAGTATTTGTTGCTGGCTGCATTAAAGGATTCATCCTTTCCATGTTGTCTGTTTTAATGCGTGCATGTCAAACATGTTTTTCAAATGGATGATATCATATCTCCATGGATAATACTTGGCCAGACTATTTTTTAATGAAAATAAATGGTGCATTTATCTGCCTGAATAATGTAAAATGGACCATGAATTAATTAAACTGATGAGTTCACAACAAGCCATATATGTKCATGATCCTGCCCTCATGGTGCCCAGGTTCAATCCACTCAGTGCTCTCTGAATAGAAAGCCCTGAGACCCTTGTTGGAGTTGCACAGTGATATTTCATTAAAATATTCATTCAATTAAGCCAGTTTTGAGATGGGTGCCCAGGATTTGCCTGGACAAAACTCTTGTGTAACACACACCTGCCAGAAAGAACTATCAGGGACAGCCATGGGCTACCTGGTGTGGARAGGGAGCAGAGGGCAGAAAGCTGCTCTATAKAATAKAAATATATATAACATAAATATATGTAATAWAAACAYAAAAACATGAAGAGCAAGTGGGAAGTTAATATAAAGCTTTGGCCACTTGATGGCATCCTCATTCCCTGGCAGGGCATGTGCTGCTGGCTGGAGCTGCCAGGCAGCCCCCCGTGTCTTGTTCCATTCCACTCCAAACCCAAGCCTGCTGCCAGACCAGAACACATTCCCCACACTGGACAGCCTCTAGGTGATTTTGGGGTGACTCTGCCCTGCCAAAGGCTGCCCTGTCCAACAGCCCTGGACAGATTAACTCTGGTTAATCAGTKCATCGCCCTGTTRGTGTTCACAGACAAACCACRGGAGAGGCAAAGCMACTCCAGGCTACAGCACGAGGGTCTCAAGGGTGATGGCAGCACAGCCCACCCATGAAGGAGRTCWGGCTGCCTCTGGGTCAGACCCACAGGGGTCACCAAGGATGTCTTAGGGTTGGGACAAGGAGATTTTGAGGCACAGCACTCWGTGATACCCCTCRCTGTGACTGATCAAATCCCYGGAATGCTCAAGGCCAGGTTGGACAGGGCCTTGGTTTGGGGGAAGGTGTCCCTGCCCATGGTACGTGGGCTGGAAAGAGATGAGCTTTAAGRTCCTTTCYAACCCAAACCCTTYCATGGTTCTATGATCCCTGCACACAGAGCCTGATGGCCAGTTCAGCCTTGCTTTTGCAGTAGTGAGTGCGTGGCTGTGTCAACAATGAAAAAAGTCCAGTGGTGCTGGGGGTGAGTGACACCACAGGGGGATCAGCCCCATGTCCCAAAGCTGAGGGATGGCAATTGCAATTTGTACACACAGAGACTTGATGGGTCTGTGCCTCGTGAATAATCTACTTTACGATATATCAAATGCATTGATTTTTGGAAATAATATCAGCATCATTATCCATGGATAGAAATTAGGATCTCTAAAGTATTTTTTAGGGACTCGGTGATAAGAGTTTAAAACATAACTTTGCCTGGCAGGCAGGCAGACACACAGCTGACAGYGGGGCACTGATTACACATGTTGGTRATTTTGTCTCTGAATTACAAAAAAGAAAACCCCTGTGTCAACAGAATTGAGTCCATGGACCAGCTCCCTGTCAGTGCTCTGTCTGTACTGACTGCCATCAGTGGCACGCTCCACACACATGCTGGAGTGGTAGAAACCATCTGCTTGATAACTTGTTCAAGGTGCTTACAGAGCCCCTYATTTCTGAAATAAATGCAGTAAATCCTGAAATTGTCAAAAAATGAGAAGGGACATCAAAAGGATCAGAGATACCTACTTCTATGTGTTTGTTTCCTGGATTATGAAAGCACATTCAGATCTGTCATCCCTCAAATTAGTCTATAATTGCCCAACTTTCATATCTCTGGTGGCATTCCAGCTCTTACAACAGCCTGTATTACTTAATGACATGCTGGATGTTTTTTGCACTTAATACACTATTTAGTACTATGGAAGCAAAAAAAAAAAA